>NC_034591.1:66353159-66364950 GCF_900095145.1 Mus pahari | reverse complement strand
CTTGGCTGTCTTGGAACTTAATCTGTAGACCAGGCTGGCCTCGAACTCAGAAATTCACCTGCCTCTGCCTCCCAAGTGCTGGGATTAAAGGCGTGCACCACCACGCCCGGCAGCTTAGCAGTCTTAAGTCTTGAATGACTTCAAGATGTATTAATAACTCTGGGTGTGAGTAAAAGTTTGCCTCTTAGAAGAGAGATTTTCAGAATGTTGCATTGCTACACTCCATGATTTGACAAGCATTTGGAGAGTATTTTCTGTATCCTGCTGGCTGTGGAAGTTTGTTTTCTGCAATAAGTTGTTGAGATACTTGAAGAAGTGATAGTTGGTGAATGAAAGGTCAGGTGAATATGGTGGATCATATAAAACTTAGCCCAATTTGTTCAACTTTTAAGTATTGGTTGTGTGATGTGCAGTCGTGTGCTACTGTGGAGAAAAAATGGCCCCTTTCTGTTGACCATGCTGGCTTCAAGTGTTATACTTTTTGATGCATATCATTGATTTGCTGAGCACACATCTCGGTTGTAAGGATTTTTTTTTCCAGGATTCAGAAAGCTGTAATGCATCATAACCTCTTGGCGTTGGGCATTACTTTGGAGCTTTTTTGTTCAGCCATGGAGCTGGTCATCATGGTTGTTGTACATAGTCCCATTTGCATTTCACAGTCAGGTAGAGAAATGGATCAGTGTTGTATAGACTAAGAGAGGAGAGTAGTTCAAAATAATGGTCTTTGGACTTTTCATCGGCACATTACTGAATGTTTCCAATTTGTCTTAGATGCAGGATGACTTAGATGGTCCAGGTCTACATTGAGTCCCTATGGCAGCTTCTCAGGTAGTTGTAAGAGGTGCTTAGATAATTGTTCTCATTTGACTTTCTCAGCATCCCATGGCCAGTTATTTCATTCCTTCCAGCTTCCATCTCCTTTACAAAACTTGTTGGACCTCCACTTCCTGGTTCACTCTTGAGCAGTTTCTAGGTTAAATGTGTGTTGAGGTTTCCAGCTGTCTTTGTTACTTTATGACCCATTTTGAACTTGAATAAGAAAATCTCTTGAATATGCATTTTGTCTAACATCATTTCAAGTAGTACAGAATAAATCCAAAACAGCAAGGAGTAAGTCACAGGGAAAGACTTAAAGCAAAAAAATTGATGCATAACAGAACCACATTTATTTAACAATGTGTTCCAGGAACAAAGGACAAATTTCAACAATGTAAAAACTGAAATTACCTTTGCATCAACCTAATACTTGTGATACTTTGTATGACTAGAGATAGACTGTATCTGTTTTGTGATTAACTTGTTTTGCTTAGTATAATGTCCTTGAGGGTCAACTGTTGCCTGCATGTTCTCTTAAAGGCCGGTAAGCAGTTTGGGTACATAGTAGGTCTTAAATGGTCTTCCCTCCCAAAATCTCCACCCCTACCTCCGACAGTGTGTTGAACTCTCTCACATAAAGCATTAATCAAGAAAATGCCCCACAGATTTGCCTACAGCAATTTGATGGAGGCAATAGTTTAATTAAGGTTCATTCATTGTCAGGTCATTTGCAAACACTGTTACCTCCTGAGCCATCTTGCTGGTACTTGAACTAGTGTTTTAAACAAATCAAAATTAGTGGTGTAGTTCAATAGTAATGTACTTCCTTAGTGTACATGAAGCCTTGTTTTAATCTTTAGCACCATTAAAAAAGAAAATAGTTAAGATGATATAGCTAGGTCTTATGGTTCATACCTATAATCCAGCATTTTTGAGGCTGTGGCAAGACTGCAGTCAGTTTGAGGTTTACCTGGACTTCGTAGTGAGATCCTATCTCAAGAAACAAAACCTTAAATGAGTACACAAATTTAAAAAAATAAATTGGCTAGTTTGAGCTTACTGGTATTCAGTACTTGGGTAATTTATCAGCTAAAGAAGTAAAAGTTGCATTATAGATAATTTAGAAAAGAAAATTTCAGATTATTTATTGGGTGCCTGTACGGGCTGGTTTTGTGTGACAACTTGACACAGGCTAGTGTTATCACAGAAAAAGGAGCTTCAGTTGGGAAGTGCCTCCATGAGATCCAGCTGTGGGGCATTTTCTCAAGTAGATATCAAGCAGGGAGGGAGGGCCCCTTGTGGGTGGTACCATCTCTGGGCTGGTAATCTTGGGTTCTATAAGAAAGCAAGCTGAGCAAGCCAGGGGAACAATCCAGTGAATAACATCCCTCCATGGCCTCTGCATCAGCTCCTGCTTCCTGACCTGCTTGAGTTCCAGTCCTGACTTCCTTTGGTGATGAACTGCAGTTTGGAAGTGTAAGCTGAATGAACCCTTTCCTCCCCAACTTGCTTCTTGGTCATAATGTTGGTGCAGGAATAGAAACCCTGACTAAGACAGCTTTATCCATTAGGACAATTTGAAGGACGAAATGCTTTAGAAAGGGACATTCTATATGGTAACACACTAACTAATCTTTAAAGTCTTTTTTACCATCTATGATTATTAGAAAAGCTAAGCTAATCTAAACTAGTATGGTGTGTGTTGGAGGCTGGGGGTGGGGTGGGCCAGGGTTTCTATGTCTTTTTTTTTTTTTGCTCATATAACTGAGTAGTTACTGAAACTGATTTTATTTGCTTGATGGTAGGGCCCAAGTGTTTTGACTAAGACAGCTCAACCAGGATCCTAAGTGTCCCTGAGATTCATACTCATCTCTTGGTTTCTTGGGAGTTTGGCACATTTCTTTCTTTGTTTCTTCCCTTCTCTTCCCCTTTTCCTTCCCCCTTCTCCCTTTTCCTTTTTCACTTTTCCCTTTCTTTCTGGATTTTGCGTAGATAGTCCAGGATGGCCACTCTTTCTTACCTTCCTTTACAAATGATGTGTTAATGAGATACAGGGTTCTCTCTCTCTCTCTCTCTCTCTCTCTCTCTCTCTCTCTCTCTCTCTGTTTAAATTACTAATAAACTTCCATTGTTTTTAAGTCCATTATTTACACAGAGGCAGGCTCTGGGATTTTAAAAATGTAAAACCTGTTCTTGGTAGTGAAGAATTTACAATGGGGGTGGAGTACAATGAAAAATGGGGTTTTTAAGTTTTAGTAGGATAGTAGTGGGTTTTGGGAATTGTGAAGGAGTCAGGGGTTCACCTTCTGGTGGACAGGAAGCTGAGAGAACAGTTGGGCTCCTGAAAAGAAAGCATTACATTGAAAGGCATGTCTCTAGTGACTTCCTCCAGCCCGTCCCATCTAAGTTTCTGGGATCTAAGTGATCACTTTTCTCTCTGGTCTCCAGTGTGGTCTAAAACTAGCTTCATCTTTTCAGAATGTAAATCACCCCACCTTCCCTTTGACTCAACACTCTGGTTTCCTATTGCTCCTGAGATAATGGAAATTCATAACATTTTATATAGCTAGACAGAAATGTCCTTGTAATTTCTTGAAGAAACAATATGATTCTAATACTTGTATAAGAAAAGAATTTAGACTTAAGGTGCAGGCTCTAGTATGTGTTATATGTCTGGTGAACTATAGCCAGTTCCCATATTTATTTGCATATAATTGGCTCATGGAGTCTGCAACTAAAGGCAGAGGCATTTGCTTTGTATTTGCTATATTTCTCTTTCCTCTTGCTCACAAAACCTCACATGTGAAAAAAAGTGGCACAAGAAGTAAAGACCCCATCACAGTATTTGAAGTGAGAAATGTGATTAGGTGTGCCTGTGTGTGTGCCTGTGTATGTATATGTATGTGTGTGTGCCTGCGCATGTGTGTGTGTGTGTGTGTGTAGAGTGGTTTATCCTTTGTTTTGTTTTTCAAAGCAGGGTTTCTCTGTAGTCTTGGCTGTCTTGGAACTTAATCTGTAGACCAGGCTGGCCTTAAACTCATGGACCAGTCTGTCCCTGTCTCCAAGTGCTGGAATCAAAGGTGTGTTCCACCACTGCCCAGCCCCGATTTATCCTTACTATCCTACTGTACACTTTCTACTCTTAATGTGTAAACGCAACCTTTTCACTTGTACCTTTTGCAACTAGGGGGTCCCTTGCTATTTAGAGGGTATGGTTGGAGTAGCCCCTTGGATACCCAAAATCCATGGATTCCTTATATAAAATGGCAAGGTAATTGACATACCCTGTGAACATTTTTTTTTTTAAGATTTATTTATTTATTTTATGCGTGTGAGTACATTGTGGCTGTCTTCAGACACACCAGGAGAGGGTATCAGATCACATTGTACATGGCTGTGGGCTACCATGTGGTTGCTGGGAATTGAACTCAGGACCTTTGGAAGAGCAGTCAGCACCCTTAACCACTGAGCCATCTCTCCAGCCCACCTGTGAACATCTTTATGCCCCAAACTATCTGTATTATACAGAAATGCTATGTAAATAGTTGCTGCACTGTTTGTTGTATAATACTGTTTAGGAAAAATGATCTAAGCTTGTACATACTCACCATAGAGGTGCCTGTCATAGGCCTGTTATGTAGTGTGAGAGGGAGGTGTGGGGTAGACAACACTCCAAGTGTTGGAAATTGGCTGGGGATATGTGGAGTGGCTGGGACTACAGCAGTGTGTGCTTACCCTTCATTTATTGTATCAAGTGAGGCATAGTACTCGGACTGAAACAAACTCAGGTTTTGTTGTTGTTGATTTTTTTTTCCTAGTTTTTGTTTTTTCCCACTTAATATTTTTGTTTAGAGGTTTATTAAACCCATACATGTGAAACCTGTGGACATGGGGGGTAAGGTGTATGATCATTCAGTTGTACGTTGCTTCTATAACAGTTTTTAAAAATGTATCCTATGTATTTTATTTGATTCTGTATATATGGGTGTTTTGCCTACATATTATGTCTGCACCACTTGGGTGCCTGATGCCTATGGAGGCCAGAAGGTAGTGGCCGATCCCCTAGAGTTAAGAGTTTAATCCCCTGGAGTTAAAGGAAGGTTTGAACCGCCATGTGGGTGCTGGGAGTTGGCCCTGGGTCATCTGGAAGAGCAGTCAATGCTCTTAATCACCGAGCCATCTCTCCAGCCCCTATTATAGCTTTTTAATAATTAAAAACTTAAAAGTTTTTGCTTCAAGTAACTTTTAAATAATTAAAAACTTAGTTTTTACTCTAAAAATGTGAGCCCTATGGAGTAAAAACTAGCTTGTGGTATAGTATACATAATTCCCATAATGAGATTACATATATGTAAACCTGCTACTATGTAAGATTTACAGATAAAAGTATGTGTTTATAAAAATATGTTTTAAAAGCTGGGCATGGTGGCAAACTCCTTAAACCCTAGCACTTGGGAGGCAGAGGCAGGTGGATCTTTGAGTTTAAGGCCAGCCTGTTCTAGAGTGAGTTCCAGGACAGCCAGGGCTACACCAAGGAACCTTGTCTTGAAAAACAAAAAAACAAACAAAAATTAAATAAAATCACTCAATGACACATTTCTAGGATTTAGTTATACAGAATACATGGGCTTTTCTCTACAAATATCAACAGTAAAAATGTTTATATCAGTTTGCTTGGGATTAAAAGATCATATTCAAGCTGGTTAGATAAGTGATTATAATATGAAATCATTGCTTTTAGAATAATCATGGGCCAGACTGGGAAGAAATCTGAGAAGGGACCGGTTTGTTGGCGGAAGCGTGTAAAATCAGAGTACATGAGACTGAGACAGCTCAAGAGGTTCAGAAGAGCTGATGAAGTAAAGGTAATTTCATAAAAATGCATATATAATTGAAACTAATTCCCTCCACCTCCAAGTTAAATAGATTTACTTCAAAATGGCACATTTTCAGTCAAGGTCATATTTACAGTAAAATCGATTGAGACTTGAAAGCGATGGTTCTTGATCTGTCTTAGTTCAAATTACATCCTGACTGTTTGGTGCTGTGCTGTGTGCCGCTAATGCCAGCACTTGGGAGGTAGAAGCAGAAGGACCAGAAGTTCAAGACTGGACTGATGAGAGGTTCATCAGGTAAAAAAGTACTTGCTGTTAAACCTGATGACCTGATTTTGATCCGTGGGACCTTCGTGGTGGAAGGAGAGAACCAGTCCCCATAGGTCCTCTGACATCCATAGAAACGCTGTAGTATGTAGTGCACAGGCACATGAATCAACAATGTAATAAAAAATAAGCTCAAGATCATCCTGGGATACATGGATTCTTTCTCAAAAAATGAAAAAAATATATATCATGTTCATTAATGATAACATATTTAAATTAAGGATTATTCAGCCTGTTGGGAAATCAGTCTTTCAGTATACCTTTGTGGTGCTTGTATCGAATCAGATGGAAACACAAGGATGCTTGTTTTATGACTTTGTGTTTCTAAAGTCATTGTGATTTCTGAAATACAAAGTTAAACAGAGAGGATGGAAATAATTTCCTGTTCCCCTTTCACTTGCAAGCAAGTAGGAGTAATGTTTTTGTATTTATTATTAAAGTATGGAAAATTGTAGTATGTTGTGTGAAATCTGTGTACATTTGAGGACATGGTCATGGTACTTTTAGTGATTCACTTGATTTTAACCTGCTTTAAAGATGCTACATATTGTAACAACAATTTCTCCTTTGTTTTTAAAAGACAATGTTTAGTTCCAATCGTCAGAAAATTTTGGAAAGAACTGAAACCTTAAACCAAGAATGGAAGCAGCGAAGGATACAGCCTGTGCACATCATGACTTCTGTGAGCTCATTGCGCGGGACTAGGGAGGTTGGTTAACACAGTGTTGCAACAATTCTCAACACATTTGCTTTCTACTTATTGTAATGTTTATTGCTTATTGAGAAGAATTCATAGACTTCAGGATGTCTCTCTTTTGTTGCTACTTGTTTCAGTGTGTATCAGTGGCAGCCTTACCACACTATACTATTATACTACACACACTATTCCTTTAACAGCTTGGTGTCTTACTAGACTTAAAAAAAACTTTGAGATCAAATCTCTAAAACGCTCAGATTAGTTTTATTTAGAGCCAGGCTTTCTAATTCACAGTTGCTTTCCTCCCTGTCTCCTAAATAAAAGTTAGCCATGTTTAAGAAATATTTCTTTTTATATTTATGATCTAAGAAAGCTTTTTATTATGCATTTTGTTTAAAGACTGAGAATTAAAAAAAAATTCAGTGTTCTGAGATTGGTGTTTCTACAGTTACATTTTCTGTGTGAGGGAGCTCTTAGTCACCATCAGACAATTTCTTATTTTCAAAGAAAGGCAAAAAATAAAATAAAATCCTATAGTAAGGAAAGGGAGAAATGTAATTATAATCTCAAACAAAAGTCTTATGGTAGAGTTTATTATTAAGTATCTCATCAAAACATACTGCCAGCAAGATGGTAGGGAATGGCAGAGATCTAAACAGGAGAGAGCTACTTATTAGGGTTCTGGTTTGAACATTTCTGTTTAGGTGCCTTGTTTTATATAGAAAGATATGATAAAGGGTGTTGAGTGTAAACTTAAGGAAAAGCAAGTGATTTGGAATTAAGATTATACTATTGTAGATTATTCATGAATGCATAAACATGGAGATCACCTATTTATTCCAAAGTAATTATTTCAATGAGCATTTTAATATATAACAGTATAAACAAGCCATAATTTGCTGTCATCTGAGGCTGGTGGAGGTTGTGTGACACACAGGCTTCAAAGACTTCTGTAATAATTCAGTGACATTTTCACAGATAATACTATATACATGGTGACTTTGGTGATGTTCATGGTGGTATGATCTTGGTGAGAATACATGATTTGGAAAAGTTCCTAGTTCTTTATAGTTTTTAGGTGACAAGTCTTTAAAGTCTGACTTATAATTTTACAAATTATTTGTGATTTTAAATTCACAGTTATAATAGTGAAACCCCCGATCTTTTAAAAAACCTTATTTTATGTATATGAATATTTGTTTACATGTATGTGAATGGACTATGTGCATGCCTTGTATCTGTAGAGATGAGAAGAAGGTATTGGATTTCCCATAACAGGAGTTATGGATAGTTATAAGCTACCTTGTAGGTGCTAGGAGCTGAACTCAGTTCTCTGTTAGAGCAGCAAGTACTTTTAATCACTAAGCCATCTCTCTTCCCATTCTTTTTAAAGTTTAGTCTGCTGCCTTTTTTAAATTTTTGAGTATTTCATTCAGGAGTACTGTTTTTACATGGTTTCCATCCCCCCCCCCCATTCCCTCTTAAATTCAGGAGTTCTTTAATTATCCCCCTACACACACACACACACACACACACACACACACACACACACACACCCTGCTGAGTCCATTTAAGTTGCTTGTAGATGTGTAAGTTTTGAATATTTTATCTTAGTAATTTTGATAAAGAATAAAGAGTTTATATTTTGTCCTTGTGGAACATTTTAAGCATACTTCCTTGTTATTGAGATTCAGAAATAATCTTAGCAATCTTTGCCACAGTATTTAAATTCAGAATATATTTCCTTTTTTAAAAGATTTTTATGTTCAATTCTGTGTATGTGTGTGACTGCATGTAAGTACAGTGCCTGGGGAGGCAACAAGAGGACATCCCTTGAAGTTGAAGTTACAGGTTGTTGTGAGCCACCTGACATGGATCCTGGGAGTTTAGGTCCACTGTAAGAACCATGAAGGCTTTTAATGGTTGAGCCATCTCTTTAATTCCTTTCTCCGTTAAAAAAAATATTTCTAACTTGAAGACAGTGATAATATATTATGCATTCATTTTCTTTGGTCTTCAGTTAATCTTTTAAAGAATTACCCAACATCAATATGTCATTAAGCAACAGTAAAGGATACATGCCTTATTGCTATCAAGTGGCTGTTTATCAGACTATAGTTTCCAAGTGACTTGCTTTGTCTTAACAAATAGAAAAACTTGTGAGTGTTTTTTTTTTTTTTTTTTTTTTTTTTTTTTTGGTTTTTCGAGACAGGGTTTCTCTGTTTAGCCCTGGCTGTCCTGGGGAACTCACTCTGTAGACCAGGCTGGCCTCCCCCTCAGAAATCTGCCTGCCTCTGCCTCCCAGTGCTGGGATTAAAGGCGTGCGCCACCACTGCCCGGCTTGACTTACACTTCCTCATTACAGTCCATCATAGAGGAAGGCAAGCCTGAAGCAGGGTGGAATAGGGAAGAACAAACTGAAGCAGACACGATAGACTAATGCTTCTTANACTCTCTGTAGACCAGGCTGGCCTCGCACTCAGAAATCCACCTGCCTCTGCCTCCCAAGTGCTGGGATTAAAGGCGTGCACCACCACGCCCGGCTCTTTTTTTTTTTTTAAGCCTTTTTTTCTCTAGGTTTAGTAAAGAAATTGGTATTACTCTTGATATTTTTAGTGTATTTCTTGTACATTTGTCAATTTTTCCCCCCACTAAAAACTATAAGGTGTTTTTTTTTTTTTCCTTCAGTAATTTGTTGTTGCTTGTTTTGAGATAGGATCTCACCATATAGCTCTAGCTGGCCTGGAACTCACTATTGTTAACCAGACTGGCTTCAGAGATCCATCTGCTTCTGAGGTTTGAGTGCTGGGATTAAAAGTACATGGTACCATGCTTGCCCTGGATTATTTTTTTATGTGAAAAAAAATTTTTTTTATACTGTGAATGCCTTGCTCAGGTAATGCCTATGTGCTAGGTAAATGACATGATAAAAATCTGCCAGGTATATTTCTTGTATAATAAGATGTATTTGTAAGCACCTGTGTCTTATGAAAAGAGAATTTTGGTAAGCATTGAAGTGTAGAGTTGTTTGCAATAGAAATAACATTAGATGTATATAATGATTTTTATATTCATGAAGAGTTTTTAAACTTCTAATATGTGTAGGTTTGCTCTTCCTAATAACATTTGATGTGATTAAAATTATTTGCTTATTGATATTTACAAGTGATTTTAAAAAGTTCTATTAAAATAATAGAATATGGGCTGGTGAGATGGCTTAATGGGTAAGAGCACCCGACTGCTCTTCTGAAGGTCCTGAGTTCAAATCCCCACAACCACATGGTGGCTCACAACCATCTGTAACGAGATCTGACTCCCTCTTCTGGAGTGTCTGAAGACAGCTACAGTGTACTTACATATAATAAATAAATAAATCTTTAAAAAAAATAATAGAATATAACCATTTTTGCTAAAGAAAAACCTAGGTCTATTTTACATGTAAATAAGTACATGATTGCATGGCTTATTGCCTTGTAATGCACATTACTTAGGTGATTGTCAAGAGAACGTTCTAGTTACAATTTGTAAAGAAAAAAAAAATCCTAGTGTAGTTAAGGTGTCAGTATACTTTATTCCCCAAACATTGTCATTTAGCAACATTTCAGCACTCTGAAACATCTTTAAGTTCAATATAGTAGCATATTTCTTGTAATTTTTGAGAACTCAAGGTTTTAAAGCTAGTGTGGTGGTATATGCCCTTAGTCCCAGCAGGCACAGTCCCCACAGCTCAGCCACGTGACTGGCAGTGTCTGCCCCTCCTGCTTCACTGCTCTGGTCTCTCATGCTTTCTCCATGTTTCCAGCGAAGCTTGTGCCACTGGGCAAGGAAAGACCATTTGAGAGAAGCTTTCATTGGGCTTAATGTTGCAATATCAGGGAAGAAGGCTCAGGAGAGTATCTTCTAGCCCACTCACTTAGCCTTAATAGCATGCTTAGATAGGTGAAGAAAGGCTGTTTGGATCAGTCTCATGCATTTACTTTGTACCGATCATCCTTGCCTCTTAACTGTGACTGGTGTTAATGGAGGTTTGTGTATGGTACCAGTAGTATCTAGCCTTGTATTTAGTCACAGTCAAAGTAGTCCCATTGGCTAGGCCCTGTCTGGCCTAGGTGAAACTGGTTGCAGTGTCATCTGGAGTTCATCCAGGCTTGTAATGGCAAAAAGTTTGATACTATCTCAAAACAGCCCTGGCTGCCTTTGGAAGCGAGGGCTGTCAGCTATGATCATGCTGTAGTCATTTTAAGATGTCCAAGGTGTGACCTAGACACCTGGTACTGGCTTTACGGGGTATTCATTATAGTCAAGGCAGCCAAGAGTTGTCCAACAGCTGAGAATTAGGAAGTCAAATTGTCTCATTTCTAGCTGTCTGATTCTTACAGGAAATGAACAAACAGCTTAATGTCACTTTTTGAAAGAATGCACTTTAGTTTTTTTACATTTTATTTATGTATTTATTTATTCATTTATTTTTGTGTGTGTATGTGGGAGTTAGCTCTTTCCACCATGCATACAAAGGCATGGTAGCAGGTTTGTTTTTTTACCCTCAGAACCATCCTACAGGCCCACTAATAGTGATTTTAAACATATGTGTAATCATTGCTTACCAACTGCTGACTGTCCCAGGGGAAACGGGCCCTCTCATCTGCCTCACTCCCACTAGCTCTTGATGGAAATGCCTCTTTACACAGGATATTGTTAGAGTGATAGATACAAGTTGTGTTACAGTTTGCCTTGACTCAATGAGCTTGAGTGTTTTGCCTGCATGTGTGTTTGCATATCTGTGCCTCGTACCTGAGAAATCCAGAAGAGGATGTAGGAGTCCCTGGAATTGGAGTTACAGCGAGTTGTAAGACACCATGTGGGTGATGAAAGCTGAAACAAGGTCTTCTGCAAGAACAGTCAGAGATCTTAACCATCTAGAGATCTCTTTAGGCTCCATTTTATAAAGTACTTACCTTCTTTTTTTCCCTTCCTTTTTTTCTCTTTTTCCCTTCCTTTTTTTCTCCCTTTTCCTTCCCTTTTTCCTTCCCTTTTTCCTTCCTTTTTTCCTTCCTTCCTTCCTTCCTTCCTTCCTTCCTTCCTTCCTTCCTTCCTTCCTTCCTTCCTTCCTTCC
>NC_034591.1:66341061-66352928 GCF_900095145.1 Mus pahari | reverse complement strand
CGCGCGAGTGCATATGAGCACCTTGCATTCTTCTGAGTGTTTTAAATTTTTTATTTTATGTTTATGGGTATTTTGGTTGCACGTATATCTATCTGTTCATCACTTGTGTGCCTGGTGTCCATAGAGGTCAGAAGAGGGTGTTGGATACCCTGGTCTGGAGTTTGGATAGTTGTGGACCACCATGCAAGTTCTGGGAATTAAACCTGGGACTCCTTAAAGAACAACCAGTGCTCTTAACCACGGAGCCATCTTTCCACCTTCTCTCTCTTTCTTTTTTTTTTTGGTTTTTCGAGACAGGGTTTCTCTGTGTAGCTTTGGCTGTCCTGGAACTCACTTTGTAGACCAGGCTGGCCTCGAACTCAGAAATCCACCTGCCTCTGCCCCCTAAGTGCTGGGATTAAAGGCGTGCGCCACCACTCCCGGCCCTTCTCTTTATTTTGTACTTGGTTATTTTGACATTTGGCCTAAGTTAGATTGGGGTTTAGTTTTTTTATTCTTCACATTTTCATGTTATCTCTGATATATTTGGTTATACTTTAAAATTTTTTATTTTTATGTTCCTCAAGGGCTTAGAAAGTCTTCTGGATTATAAAATACACATTTTTTAGTTTTCTGTTTTTGGTTTTGTATTCTAAGAACCACTTAACCCATAGGAATTTTCATGGCATAAACTGTGTGGAGGTAGGGTGAACCTTTTTTGTTTAGCTGTCTGGTTGCTTCAATACTATGTTGACTAGTCAGTCAACAGTAAAGAGCACTTAACTATCTGTTGGCAAAATTAGCAGAAGCTGCTGACACTACAGGCTCTCCTGTGCCAGAATCTAAATGTAGCTCACTCTATGGTTACGACAGCCTTGTCTGTGTTTAGTCTCTGTTGCTCTGTTTCATTCAGATTTTGAAATAGATTTGCTGCCGTAACTTGTAGATAGTGTGAACTCACATAATATTGTGTTCATCATTTAGTTTCTTTTCTTTCAGTTGTAATAATGGTTTAGTTTTCTTTCCACGACACCATTATTGATGTAAATACTTAAGACTGCACATACACATGCCTTGGTGTCCCATTGTCTATCTTCTGCCCACTTCCTGCTTTCTTTTCTTCTGAGTGTTTTAATTTAACACTCTCCACCCTCCTACTATCCCCCCCCATGATTTAGATTTATGATTTATGTTTTTAGACAGGGTTTCATAGTCTGGGCTCAACTTGAACCCTTGAAGTCCTTATTCCCCTGTCTATCAAGTGATGGGACTATAGGCATCTGCCATCACACCTAGCTTTTTGAGTATTTTGTATTTTTTGTATTTTGTGATCTCCAGTGTTTTAACAAAACTGGGTTTTAGCAGAATAGCATGTAATATAGGGTATATTTTTTACCCTTATGGGCCAAGTCAGATTGTCTTGGGTTTTATCATAGGATTAGGATCATTGTTTATGATCCTATCATTTAGGGTCAAGCTTCTCAAGGGGATGCATAGAAGAGTGTTAATGAGCCTAATTATATTGGTTAGGGTTCTCTAGAGGAACAGAACTTGAAAAATGAATCAGTCTGTTTGTCTATGTAAAGGTACAGTTATAATAATGACTTACACGCTATGGTCCAGCTAGTCCAACAATGACTGTCCACCAGCAGAAGGTCCAAGAATCTAGTAGTTGTTCAGTCCATGAGGCTGTCTTATCTGGTCTTTAGTATATGCCGGAGTGCTAAAGAAATGGAATTGCCTGTGAGAGCAAGAGTAATCAAGCAGAGAACAAACTTCCTTCTTCCATGTCCTTTATATTGGCAGCCAGCAGATGGTATGGCCTAGATCAAAGATGAATCTTTCTACCCCAAAGATCCAGATTAGAAGCAGGTCTCCCACTTCAAATAATTTACTTGTGAAAAAAATTTCTCCTGGATAGGCCTAGCCATTTGGGTTTTAGTTAATTTCAAGTGTAGTCAACTTGACAGCCAAACCTAATAATCATAGCCCACCTCTTATCAACCTGGCACACAATCATATCTTTTTATATCATGCTTAATTTCCAAATGAAAACAATAACCAGGTCAGACAGATAAGAGAGGTCCCTACGAGCTGGGTGTGGTGGCACACGCCTTTAGTCCCAGCACTTGGGAGGCAAGGGCAGGCAGATTTCTAAATTTGAGGCCAGCCTGGTCTACAAAGTGAGTTCCAGGACAGCCAGGGCTATACAGAGAAACCCTGTCTCAAAAAAAATAAATAAATAAAAAAATAAAAAAATAAAAAAATCCACTGGTAGTCTCTTAATTGATGTTATATTTCATGATAAACTGAGGAAAGAAAACACAAATATCTTTATATTCTAAACAAAATATATCAGAAACACTTATGTAAATTATAGTCCTTATCTCTGTAACTGGTTATGTGGCCTTAGCTGACATTTATTTATTCATTTATTTATACTTTTAATTGATTCTTTGTAAATTTCAAATCATGTACCCCAACCCCCACCCATCTTCCTATCCTTTATACCTGCGCTCCATCTTTGTAACATCCTTACCAAAAGGAAAAAATTGGAAACTATAGTTTATCAAAATGTGTCACACAGTATACCCTTTTGCCTACCCATATGTACTTGCAAATGTTCATTGCAATGAGTCATTGGTCTGGTTCAAGGTGTCTGGCTTCTGCTGTATTGTGAATACTAGATTCTCACCAGGACCTCTCTTAGATATCCTGGTTTTGTCCTGTGTCATGGAGATCCTGGAGCTTTGGATCTGCAGGATCAGCCTATAGGCTTTTATTTTTTAAATATAAAAATTTGTAACCCACTGACCAAAGGTAGAGGAGGAAAATGGCTAATAGGACAAGGGGGACATGGACCTGTTTAGAACAGTTTCTTGGGACTATTCCAATCTTCGTTGTCTACAGACAAGTTAACTAGAGAAACAACAAACACAAATCAACCTAGTAGCTCAATCCAGAAGAAACCACCAGGCTCTGCCAATTGGCATGAGTCTGCCAAAGCTACAAGAAGCAGCCAGAACATCACCAGAAGTTCTTTGGTGCACTTGTCCCTATGAAGCACAACAAGCGAAGATCATCAAAGAAAGCAAGGCACACCAATGCAGTAGTGTCATCAACAAAGACCAGTGTTAGGGAAGTCCAATGAAGACCTGCAAGGAGACCCAATGCCAGGTGTTGTCCACTGTATGTTGGGTTATAGTTATATTCTTTCTAAAACATCATGTGCCCTCTCAAGTGCCCACTCCAGCAAAACATCACATGCCCTTTCACCAGACAGCTTCCAGAAAAATAGCACATGCTGTTCTCAGCAAAATATCCTCTCACATGTCTGCTTCAGCAAAACATCCTCATAGACAGCTTTAAGAAAAATATCACTGGACACATTTGAGTCTCCAACAAAGCCAGAAATTCCCACTTCACCAGTCCTTTCATTCTCTCTGGCAGTTCATAGGTGGCATAGCTGTTGGGCTTAGTTAACTCAAAGCCCTGGATCTGGGCCTGGTTGGCCCAGTCAGCATAATGTTGCCAATCTAGTGAACCAATGTGATATTTTGCAAAAGAGACAGATGTTCAAGATTCCTTAGAAGTAAGTTATGACTCAGGGCTGGAGAGGTGATAGATTCTCTCAAGGAAAATTGTAGAGGTATACTGCTGGCCTTGCCAACTGAAAACCAATTGCTTCTAGTGGGCCTTATGGACAGACAGGTACTGAAAAAGTTATTTGTTAGATCAATAGCTATATGCCATATACCAGGAAATGTGTTAATCTGCTCAAATAAGGACACTGGTACAGCAGCACAATCAGAGTTACTACCTGATTTAGTTTTGTTTTGTTTTGGTTTGGTTTTTCGAGACAGGGTTTCTCTGTATAGCCCTGGCTGTCCTGGAACTCACTTTGTAGACCAGGCTGGCCTCGAACTCAGAAATCCACCTGCCTCTGCCTCAAAGTATCATCAGCTCTGCTAGATCATATGGTCCAAATGGTAGTGTAGTTCGCACAGCAGCCTGGACCTGTTAAAGGTGCCACCACGCCCGGCTACCTGATTTAGTTTTAGATAGTCATCTGTCATTCTCCATGTCTGTTTGTCTTCTGCACTGACCAGATAGAAGAGTTAAAGGGAAATGTGGTGGGAACCGCTACTTCTGTTTCTTTTCTAGTCCTTGATGGTGATACTAATTTCTGCAGTTCTTCTAGGGATATGATACTGTTTTTGATTAATTGTCCTCTCTAGCAGAAGCAACTCTAAAAGACTTCCATTTACCCTTTTTAACCACAATAGCCCTTACTACATAGGTCAGGGAACCTGTGTGGGCATTCTGCCAGCTTCTAAGAATTTCTATTTCAATTAAACATCTGGGGCTGGGGAAATAACCAAAGAATGAGTTCAGGGGATGTACTGTACCTACTGTGGGTCGGACTTCAGCCAAAACTCCATTAACCACCTGACATCCATAGGGCCCTACTTTATTGGAAGGCTACAATGCTTCTTGGGGTCTCTTGGAACCAGTGTCAATTCATAACCAGTATCCAATAGATCTTTGGACGTCTGATTGTTTCCTTTCCTCCAGTGAACAGTTAACCTTGTAAAAGGCTGTAGGGTCCTCTGGGAAAGGACTTGAGAACAGTTAACAGTGAAATTCTTAGGTATTTTATCAAGGTCTTTCTTCAGGGGAACCTGGCAGTCCCCTCATTCAAGGGGTTCTGGTTTGGCAAACTGAGTCAAGTCTAGAAATTGGCTTATGGGCTGATTTCCTTTTGCCATGATCCAATATAGGCTTTATTAGTTTTGAGAATTTTTCTGATTACATAGATCAAACAAAAATACAATAGGTTTTCTAAAATATTTCATGCCTGGACGGACATACTATGATTGATTAGCCAGTACCAAAGGTCCATATGAGTCATACCATCGTAAAAATCAGATTTCCTGTGTTACCTATTACAGGTTAGGTCATTACACAGCATACTCTTGAGAATCTGAGGGTTCAAAGTTCTCAGCTTCAATAGGCTCCTCCCACATATCTGCATATCAAGTATAGGATCCTATTCTTTACAAGTAATGCCCTTAATTTTGACACCCTTTGAGGCTGGGACTTGAATTTTATTTGTAATTTATTCAGTCTTATAATGGGGGCTTTGGTTTGATTTTTCTGTAACTTGAGCTCTATGACTGCTAGAGAGAAGATCCCTTCTAAGGCATACTTGGGAACCTCTGTCAGTGGGTCTCAGCCTTCCTAACACTACAGCTCGTGTTGATCTTCTTACTTAAAAGACTTGGATAAAGACGCATCTGTCTTCGCACCCTGAAGATCAGGGTTAGAAGTGGGTCTTCCCACTTGAAATGATTTAATAAAGAAAAAAACCTCTCTCACAGGTATACCTAGTCATTTGGGTTTTAGTTAATTCTACATGTAGTGAAGTTGACAACTAAGACCAGCCATCACACTAACCCTCCTGAAAAGCTACATATAATCTCATTACGCAGGAAGCCAAGGCAGGAAGATTGTCATAAGATTGAAGCCAGTCTGGTCTCAATAGAGAATTCCCTGCCAGCCAGGGCTGCACAGAGAGACCCTATTTCAGAGCAAAATAACAACAAAAATACTCCCCTCCCTCAGCGCGCGCGCGCGCACACACACACACACACACACACACACACACACACACACACACCACACCTTGAAATGCTTGTGTAAGAGTGACATTAGATGAAAGTGAAATCCAAGATAATAGCCTTTTGTTACAAGGGAGACTCCAGTATGTAATGGCTTTTTGACATAAATGTGTGATATCAAAAATGGAAGCAGTTAGGATCTGGAATAGACTACTATTTAAACCTTAGGTTTCATTAAATACTTGCATGAAGATGTTAGGCCCATTCTTTTTTTTTTTTTTTNAAGAGGGAGTCAGATCTTGTTAAGGATGGTTGTGAGCCACCATGTGGTTGCTGGGATTTGAACTCTGCACCTTTGGAAGAGCAGTCAGGTGCTCTTACCCACTGAGCCATCTCACCAGCCCTGTTAGGCCCATTCTTGTTTTTATTTCTGACCCTCTTGTTTGAGAGCCACTTTTTCTTGAGAATGTCCCCTTCAGTCATCTTCTTTTGCCCATCAAACTGGTTCTGAAACCGTGTTTGCTGTTGAGCTTCCTCAACACATGCTGCTTAACTCATTCCTTTTTTTTTCCTTCTTGTTTCACCTAAAAGCAGTCTTGAATTTAAATATGTATATTGCCCTTACCATAAGGCCTAGCTAGTTAAAAACTTGGATTTTGTTCCCTTTCTTTCCTTAAGTCCTGAAGAAGAATTAAGGTAGTCTTGGAAGTAATCTTCAGCTTCCCTTTGAGGTTGGTGACAGCTGATGTCTCCTCTTCACTCACTCCTGGGCTGATGGCCTCCCTGAGTTGAGAGTAGCTGATGCCTTTCACTCACGTTCTCTTCCCGGGTCTTGGCTTTTCTGTTTCTTCTTTGTTTTCATATGGAGAAATAGGAAATAGGAGTATGTTTGAAAATAATGACAGTTCATTGTGTCTCAGTATGAACTAACTGAATGAGCCAGTGAGTATCCAAGAATGTGTGATCACACCACCCGGTAGCTGGTGTGATGATGTAACTCCCGTGGACTTTTTTGAGGCTGGGTTTAACTGCCTTCATGCTAAGGATCATTCAGAGGTGGGATGGCTATTACCATTGTCCTTTAGAATGTCCTGCCTAAAATGGGGAATATTTACCTCATAGGGAAGTAGTGAATTTTAAAGTCAACTTTGGTAAAGTCTCTAGCGTGGTGCTTGGCACATAGTAGGATGTGTTAATTTTTTTCCCTTCCCTGCAGGCCATTCACCTGCTCTCCCTCTACGATTTTCCATAACACAGTTTTTACTTGGAACCAGTCTTCTGCCAAGAGTCTCAGTTTGGTTGTGTACTCCTACAACTACTATTTTTGGCTTGGCTTCCTCTCCAGCCACACAGTCGCCTATTGTACCAGCTAGTTGATGTAAGTCTCCAACCTCAGAGGAACCTTGTTACTTACCAGTAAGCTGTGTTTCTCTGACAGTGTGCCATCCTTGGTAACTTGTTTTTCTTTACCACTGTTGAATTATCTGTAATAATGTCTTGTGTGATCCTGAAATTGGAGTTAGAATTAGAAATTTAAGTTGCTAAAGTAGGCCTCCAAGAGGTATAACTGAGCAGGCAGAAATGCTCTGGAGACTCATGAGGTCAACAGCTTTTGTACTGTTCTGAGGGATATGAGTATTTAGAGTTGAGAGTGAAACACGTTCAAAGAAAGTAAAGTTGCTAAGTAGCTGGAAGTTTTGTATACTTCTCTGTAAGTCAACACATAGCATTCCTAACTTGTTTTACCTGAAAATGCTGTGGCATTTCAGTATCATTTCACAAGTGAGGGAGGTATGGTTGTAGCATGGCTAGAGGCTGTGTGGGATAGGATCCAGAGGTGCTGCAGAGAGCTCAGCTTCATTCTCCACATAGGTGTCCTCAGAGCTTGGAAGGAACTGAACTTTCTGCCACAGAGAATTGGCAAACATAGTCTGTTGACACCATAAACTTATGTTTTAAGACACTGCTGAATATTGTTTTGAGGTAGAAAGGTAAAAATCCTACCTTTCACCTCAGATGCTCTTCCCCTTACAGTCATCCCCTGGTGACTTGTGGATGACTCAGAACTTTAAAGTGGTGGGTACCACAAAGGGGGCAGAGATATTGGACTGGGGGTGTCGTTTGTGCTATAACCCATGCCTTCCTGTTTTCTGTGCTTCTGTGAGTTTCCAGTTTTCATTTAGTATAGCCAGAATGTTTTCTGCAAATCAGTCATCCCCTTAGCTAATGGTTGAATAGACTATTTTCTGTCTGACTTACACATGACCTTGGATTCACATGCTAACACAGGTAAGTCAGGGCTGGAGAACCAGTCTGTCTCTCTAAGACAGCTTGTATGTAGAATTAATTTATTCCCACCAAATATAAAACAAAAGTTAATAACTTTTTGTAAGAAATGAAAATTGTTTTACATTTAAGATTATTGGGTAGTATGTGATGCTTTATTGAGTAATTAAGATTATTTCATACTTAAATTTACCTCATCAGGTTGAAGGAAAGGAAGATATGCTAGGGATAGAGTAAGAGGAGAGTTATTGTTGACACCCCTGTGACCTCACTGGGTGTGGTCACATTCCACATAGCAGATACTATAAGGCTCTATAGTGAATCTTCCCTGTGAGCTTCTGAGAGCAAGAACTAAAGCACAATAAATTGAGGAAGTTCTTGGATGTTACAATTAGACTTAGCTTTTAGTCCTGCCTTCTAAGTTTACTTTCTTACTAGGAAGATTTAATTTCTGGCCCCAGTCCCATTTGTGATTGTGATGTTAAAATTATATCATAAGGTCATAACAAGAACTACTTATGAACTGGGTGGAGGTGGGCAGAGGCAGGCAGATTTCTGAGTTTGAGGCCAGCCTAGTCTACAGAGTGAGTTCCAGGACAGCCAGGGCTATACAGAGAAACCCTGTCTCGAAAAACAAAACAAAACAAACGAACAAACAAACAAAAAACCAAAAAGAACCTACTTATGATTATGAATATAAGCAGTTACTTATTTAGCACAGTGACTGGAACATAGCATGTGATCAATAAATGTTAGTTCCTGTAGTTATTGGATTAGCAAATGGAGGGATGAGGATCTGTGAGTGAAGCCAGTTAGTAGGAAAGAAGAGAACATTAATAAGCCATTCATACCTTATTAACTTGACTTTGAGCTTTTGGTATTGTTATTTTCCTTTGCTCTTGGAAAACACATAAGGAAACATCACTATCTTAGTTCTTTGGAACTACTTTGTCACTTTCACTTCTATTATTTGGAAGGAGTCATCTTTGTTGTTGTTGTTTTTTTAAGATTTATTTATTTATTATATGTAAGTACACTGTAGCTGTCTTCAGACACTCCAGAAGATGGAGACAGATCTTGTTAAGGATGGTTGTGAGCCACTATGTGGTTGCTGGAATTTGAACTCTGCACCTTTGGAAGAGCAGTTGGGTGCTCTTACCCACTGAGCCATCTCTTCAGCCCAGGATTCATCTTTGTGTGTAATGTTCACTGTGATGGTCAGAGTACACAAGCAGCTATGTAGAACTGAAGGCTCTACACATGAGGTATACATGAGTACACATGTAGGCTTATGTGGCCTGAGTGCGAGTAATCTCACCTCATCCAGTCCCAGTCTTGCTGACTTAAAAACACCCTACATAAATCTCAGGCACTGAATTTGTATATCGTATGTACATATGTGATTGCTATGGGTTCTGTTATTTTGTTCTATTTATTAGTTAAAGATCATCAATACATATCTGAGCTATTTTTGAGACAGCCATGGGGGCTTGACATTTGAGAATAGAACTCTTAAGAAAAGCTGGATTCTTCATCAGGATAGGAAGCAATGTGGTTATTAGGGCACAGATTTTTACCATATTAGAATCAAAGATGCAAAAATTTTAACAATTTTTAACCAACATTTTTTGTTTAAGTCACTGTGGTAAGAAGGCATTGTGTCACAGTGTAATTAGCAGTTTTTCCCTCTGATACAGGAGGAATAGTGTGCTATGAAGTCTGATAGAGTGCCTCAGTTGTGAGAGAGAATTCCTGTGAGATTACAGTTGGGTAGTCTGTCTTGCCTTGGGCTAACAGTTTCAGGAAGGAGAGATTACAGCAGTGACCAAGGCTACAGCAATTTCCTCACTCAAGCCTCACACCCCACACCTATAAAGGGTCACAGCTAGCTTTGGCCCCTCGCAGACCCCCCAGTTTCTTCCTCTAGAGAGAAGCTGTTCCTTGATATGTGCATTAATAAACACAGTTCTATCTGTTGGTGGAGGTCAAATTCTCTCTTTTTGACGCCCCAGAAATTTAACATTAAATCATTATTATGATAAACAATCCAAAATGAATTTTAAGGAATAGAAGGTGTGTTATAGATATGAAGTGTCATGGCAGTGGGTCAGAATCAAACTTGCTGTGTATACTTCATGTATGATCTTGAGCAAACTCCTTGTCCTTTCTTTACTGTAGTTTTTTTACTGCAAAGTGGGGTAAGTGCCTTCAACTAGAGTCGAAATAACTGATAAAACATTTACTGTACTTAATGTAGTGCCTTACTTGTGAACAGTTAGATGTTATAAAGCTGATTAAAATGTTTTTGCAATTGAAACTTATCTGTTATTCTTAATCCATTATTTGATAATATTATATAAAATATGACATTTTTAAAAAGCAAGAGAAAAGATAAGGTTTAGATATACCATAGTGATGTCTGCCTGTTACCTTAGCATTCACAGCATCTTTTAGGCTGAGGCAGGAGGATTGTGAATTTGAGGACATCCTGGTCTACAGATTAAATTCAATAACAGGACCTCATCTCAACAAACAAAGAAATAAGGTCAATGTAATTCATAATCTTAGGACATATTTGGTATATATAATATATTCTAATCTATGTGCTTGGGTGATCAGAATTAAAAATAAACTCAAGTTTTAGAAAACGTGCTACGGATCAGATTTCTGAGGCTAATATGAGTATAGTTTTTGATTTTAACTGTTAATGGTAAGTATGAGAAAGGCTGGAGGAGTTTAAAAGCTTGCAAAAGATGGAGACTGTCTAAGGAGACACCTTAGAGAAAAGAGGATTCTTTTTGGATTTTATGAACCTTTGCATCATAAAAATTATATTTAGAGTTACTTAAGAATGCAGCATCTGTTCTTAGTATGATGACCAACCATAGCTTAAGGTTGATCTTCTTTATTTGTAAGAGGAAGTTTTTACTTATTTGTGTTCTGTTTTAGTGTTCAGTCACCAGTGACTTGGATTTTCCAGCACAAGTCATCCCGTTAAAGACCTTGAATGCAGTTGCATCGGTGCCTATAATGTATTCTTGGTCTCCCTTACAACAGAATTTTATGGTATGTAAGTAATGTAGCTTTTGCTTGTTTGATAATGTATTTAGATAAAAAACATGGTAATTTTTGTCATGATAAGGAAAAATTAATTTTAAAAAGCCATCAGAATGATAGCACTTGGACTGATTTTTTTTAAAATTAATAGTTAAAAGCCATTTAATGTTCTTTTTTGCATTCTTCATAAGAAAAGTTGAAGTAAACATATTTAAAGATGAAGTCTTTAGTTCTTATTCTTTAAAAGTGCCCTCTCACCTCAGCCTGACTTTCCATTTTGTTAACTGAGAGCTGCTCATCAAATGGTTTTCAGGAAAAGATTAAGATAGTGGCACATGTTTAGTTTAGGCCGGTCTAGTCTGCATATCGAGTTCCAGAACAGCCAGAGCTACACAATAGAGACCCTGTCTCCAAAATTCAAAACATACATGTGCTCGTGAGCACACACACATACACACACGTAATAATGTAAACTAGGAACTACTCTTAGGATTTATAAAGCACAAATTAGGTCATTGTCTCTGTAGAGAACACTAGTCCAAGCTTTGGCAATACAATGCTCATATTTAATTCTTTATGCAAACAGTGAAGAAAAGTAGAACAAAAGAAATTGAAGAGTATATTATTGACTTGTATTGTTAAATAAAAATACACAGTTTGGGGCAAGGGAGATGGCTCCATGCATACATGCATGAAAAAGTCTGGCATGGCAGTATACAGGTATATATACAACAATGGGGGGTGGAGAAAGGTTCCTTGGACAGCCTAGCCTAGCCTAACCAGTAGTCTCGAGGCCAAAACAACTCAAGGTGGATATAGCTTCTGGGCCTCTACACGTTCACACTTACATAAACATGTGCGCGTGCGCGCGCGCGCACACACACACACACACACACACACACACACACACACACACACACACAC
>NC_034591.1:66337067-66340981 GCF_900095145.1 Mus pahari | reverse complement strand
GGAGGCAGAGGCAGGCAGATTTCTGAGTTCGAGGCCAGCCTGGTCTACAAAGTGAGTTCCAGGACAGCCAGGGCTACACAGAGAAACCCTGTCTCGAACAAAAAAGAAAGAAAAAAAAAGAAAGAAAAAAGAAAAAAAGGCAAAAGAAAAAACCCGCAGAATCACCGTAGCTTTACTCATTTGATGTATGTAATAAAATGCTGAGAGAATTTTTCGATGAAGTTGGAGAATTGCTGTGCATAATTGCTCGTTAGAGGCTGTTTGTTTTCTAAAAAAGACATTTGTAATTAGTGACTTTTCTTACACTTCTCAAGTGGCAGTTAAAAGATTATTTCAGTTCTTATGAAGTTGAACTGTGTGTACATTTAAGGCTTTACTAAGAAATGCTGCAGTTGAGAAAATACTGACACCTTCAGTGAGGCTTCATATTTTCAGATTTATATTGTGGACCTTTCTAAGCCCACCCCAGCTCTGAAGTAATACAGAGACCTAGTTATACCAGTCTAAGTTCTGCCACACGGCTGGTTGTCTCTCCTCAGTTTCATATGTTCAACTTCCTCAGAGCCTAGGTGGTCATTCTTCCTGTGCCTGAGTCTTTCCCAGAATTCCTCTCTCTGCCAGTATCCTACCATATATTCTACCTTTTGCTATAAGCTTTTTATTTTAACCAATCATAAGGCGCCTTAGGCAGGCTAGGAAGGACAGAGACACATCTTCACACAGTGCATATGAACATTATCCCTGAACAGATTGGAATTTTGAAAAACCCTTAAAGCTTTTTTTCTGTTTGTTTGTTTGTTTTGTTTTTTAAGTTTCAGTGGGAAGATTAGATCATTTCTAGACTTTCCTGGTCACTGACCAAAACAAATTAGATGACTATTATGGGTAGTATATACTTTGGGGAGCAAAGATGGCTACTGTTGAGAAGACATAATAGCCAAATATTTAATTTTGGCTTACGTTCAAAGAACTAGACTCAGTTTAGATGGAAGTTGTACATGCAAAATGAAATGAAGCTTGAGGTGAGTGTGCTGATGATATTCTGAACCTGAACAATATATATGTTAAACTCTACATTTTCCTTTTATTACTCACACTTTGCTTTTGTCTCAATATTTGTTTATTTATTTAAATTTCTGATAACAAACTCAAAATTTGTTGACTAGTGTTGATTTGAAATCATTTAATCATCCTATGTCCTAGTTGCCTGATGACCACCTATGTGTTTCATGGCCTTTTCCAGTGTCCTTTCCTGTTGATTGTTAGCATAGTCTGATCCGAGGCTTGTAATACTTAAAATGTTGTCTTTGTTCCCCAGTGAGTCTTTGCCAGTATGTCCTGTTTTTCAGAGTTAACATTCTAAAACTTTTCTAAAACATTTAACCAATGCCTTGTTCAAGGGCCTTTTCAAATAAGCCTGCCCTAACTTAGGGTTTTTTTTCTTTTCTTTTCTTTTTTTTTTGACATATGCTTCAGGACCATCCAGTTGCTGTCACGTACTTGGTTTTATAGTTTTCTTCCTTATATGATTGTTTTTTTTCTTTTTCCTTTGTGTTCTCAGATATTCTAGTCTCTCTACATTTTCTTTGATTGGCCTTTCCCAGTTGTTTGTTACGCTTTGATGTAGATTTACCTTTCTTGTTTACTAGCATAATCAACTTTGATGTACGACTTGTTCACCAAATTATTGAAATAGTTTCTGTTGCTGTATTTTGATTTTACAAGTATAAATCCTTTTGGCATAGAATGACAATACTGTTGATAGTTTTTTATATTAGTATCAGTTTTTTTTCCCCCTTGTGATAAATCTCCAAGACCAAGGCAACATGGAGAAGGAAGAGTTTATTTGGGCTTATGGTTCCAGGGGGATAAGAATTACCATGGCAGCCATAGGCATGGTGGCTGGAGGAGCATGAAGCTAAGAATCACATCGTAACTAAATCACTAAACAGAGTAGGGAATTGGGGATGGGGACTGGAAGTGGAGTGAGCCATGGAATCTTAAAACATTATCCAGTGACATACTTCCTCAAGCAAGGTTGTACTTGCTAAACCTTCTAAACAGTGCTACCAACTAGGAACCAAGTATTCAGATACATGAGCCTATGGAAGACGTTTCTCATTCAGATCTGCAGGGTATCCCTAGATTTTTATTGTATTGAATATGTTAATTGATAGATCACCAAATAAAGTTTTAAAAACTTTTTGTTGATGAGTATTTGTAGTTTATTTGGATAAGCTACATATCATCAGTTCTATTACAGGTACCTTCCATTTTAGTATATGCAATAGGAGTATCTTAAACTTGAGGTCTCATGTAACCTGCAGCAGTTTCCTTTCTTAGATTAAGTGTAGTTACAGTTTTCTCTACAGATCTGGGTAAAGACAAGTACTCATGGAAAATACTGGTTTTAGTTATCTCATTAACTTTTTGTGTGGTACCAGGAATTAAACACGGTGTTTGGCATGCCGGGCAAGTGTATCACATTTAATTCTTACATCGAGGGCTTAAGTTTTAAGTTTTATGTGTATGTGTCCTATGTAACTACACACACACACACCCACTCTCTCTCTCTCTCTCTCTCTCTCTCTCTCTCTCTCTCTCTCTCTCTCTCTCACTCACACACACACATGTATATGTATGTATGGGTTTGTGTTTATCATGACAAATATATAGGGGGTCAGAGGACAACATGTGGGGAGTTAGTTTTCTGCCTACCACATGGGTCCCAGGGATTGAGTTCTGGTTGTCAAGCATGGCAACAAGTGTCTTTACCTGCTGAGCCGTCTCTCTGTCCTTTAAGTTTTAAATAAATGTTTAAAGTCTAATTTAAAAATTAGAATACATCTGGGTTTAACTTTTCTTTCTTCCTCTCTCTCTCTCTCTCTCTCTCTCTCTCTCTCTTTCTCTCTCTCTCTCTCTCTCTTTTAGGTGGAAGATGAAACTGTTTTACATAACATTCCTTATATGGGGGATGAAGTTCTGGATCAGGATGGCACTTTCATTGAAGAACTAATAAAAAATTATGATGGAAAAGTGCATGGTGACAGAGGTGAGCTATATGTATATTCTCTTTAGTTGAGGGTCTGAGGGTTTTCTTGTTGCCATGACAGTGGCAACTCTTAAAAAAGAAAAGTATTTGATTGGGGCTTGCTAACTGTTGAGAGGTTTAGTCCATTATCATCATGGCAGGAAGCATGGTAGCACGCAGGCAAGTATGGTACTGGAGAAGGAGCCTAGAGTTCTATATCTGGATGGCAGGCAGCAGGAAAAGAGACTTACACTTAATCAATACTAATTTTCTGGGGTGTTGCTGTGCCCCCCATTACTCCTTAATATCTATTGGAGGTTTCTGCCTCATTTTTGTTTGTATAATTCCCAAGTAATTGACACAGAAACAGTTTATATTTATTTACAGGCTGCAATCCTAGACTAGGCAGATTCTGAGCTCTTCTATATACAAACGACAGGCCCCGTGTACTTTCAGTTTGCATTTTACTCAACTTGCTCTGTACAATGTGTGTCCTCAGGACCAGCTTCTCTCTCATCTTTCCCTTCTTCCTCCGGGTCTCTCTTGAAATCTTCCTTGGTTATAAATCCTACCTTCTTCTCTATGCCGTCATAAACCCCAGCCATTTATTGATTAATCAGTTATTATTGGGGAGTATTCTTTGCAGAACCTGTGTTAATACAGTGCCCCAAGATCAGGTTGTAGTCTGGACCAAGGCATAGAACTCAGGTTCTGAATCCACAGTTACAAGACTAACCCCAACAGCCACTGGGTCTGGCTTAATTAAGCACCTATTACCTCAAAGCCTGCCCCACTGACACACCTCCTCTAGCAAGGCCACACCTACTCCAACAGTACCACACCTCCTAGTCATGCCACTCCCTGTGGCCTGTCCCCACTGACA
>NC_034591.1:66335263-66336337 GCF_900095145.1 Mus pahari | reverse complement strand
CACCTACTCCACCAGTACCACACCTCCTAGTCATGCCACTCCCTGTGGCCTGTCCCCACTGACACACCTCCTCTAGCAAGGCTACACCTACTCCAACAGTACCACACTTCCTAGTCATGCCACTCCCTGTAGGCCTATCAGCATCCTTTTCATTCAGACTATCATAGAAGGGTTTCTTAAGTATAGAGTTCATAAAAAATCTTTTGAATAATAAAATTAACTTTTGTAGTTGACTATAAAGAGCTAGTCTGGGCTTATAGGCATAAATTTTTAGTGTTTCTTTAGTTTTTCCATTTGAGGATCTTATTTGCCACTTGGTAATCATCAGTAACTGGTTATAAACTCCAGCAGCAACAACACATAGATTTTATAGGAATAGAGTATGTGCTTTTTGGTAAGCTTTCAATAGTAAAACTAAGTTTAAAGATCTGTTTATGGGACATGGGCTTCAGAAAGGCTTCCTACTCAACAGTGCCTTCCTCGGGGCAGCCAGAGCCCGTGAAATTAACAGAATCCTGGATTCAGGTTTCTGAACAGGAGGCTCTCTTGATATCTGAGCAAACGGAGATGTGGTCATATCATAGTGGAAAACAGGTTTGAAGTAGTCAGTCAGTGACACAGATTGGGAGGAAGCTAAAACTACAGGTCCTCATGGATTAAGGGAGTAATACACCCTGGATCAGCTGGAGAGGGTTGATCCTGAGAAAGCAACAGATACTGGAGGTAAATGTTGTTTTCTTTGCCTACTGTGAAATTGATCTTGACTGTCCTTACCTGCCCCTCAGGTTACAGTGCTGATAGGCCTTCACTATTCTTCCAGATTTGAAAACGCATACATAAACTTGTCATTACCCTTTTCCCTCTGTTTCTGACATTTGGCTTTTAGAATGTGGATTTATAAATGATGAAATTTTTGTGGAGTTGGTAAATGCTCTTGGTCAATATAATGATGATGATGATGATGATGATGGAGATGATCCAGATGAAAGAGAAGAAAAACAGAAAGATCTAGAGGATAGTCGAGATGGTATGTTTAATACTAGTTTTTTTTTTTTTTTTGAGCCTTATATAATT
>NC_034591.1:66328164-66334856 GCF_900095145.1 Mus pahari | reverse complement strand
AAAAAAAAAAAAAAAAAAAAAAGTATCAGACTGGTAAGATGACTCGGTGGGTAAAGGTGCTTACCACCAAGCTTGATAATTGGAGTTTGATCCCTGGAACCCACTCTATAGAAGAAAAGAACTGACTACTGAGTTGCCCTTGATTTTCACACCATTACACTGAGGCATACATACAACCATATAATTAATACATGTAAATAATGTAAACACCACCCATGTATGGGTATAATGTAACTACCCCCTTTTTGTTAAGTGTATGATCAAATATATTTTCTGTAGCATTTCATTCTCCACTAGAGCTTCTTTGTTTCCTTTGCCTGGCAAAAGGATATAATTTTTTTTGCACTTTGCTAATCAGTTATCATAAATATCTTTATAATAACTTCATATATATCATGTATTAGTTGTATACTAACTTCATATATACCAGCTTATCCTTCCACAGCTTTACAGTGTATGTGTTATCAGCTCCATTATATATTGGAAATGGGTTTAGAGAGGCTGAAGGCTAAGAAACTTAAGATAGCTATATTGGGAGAAAGTAGAATCTGAGCCCCAAGATTCTACTTGATGACCTAGGTCTGACTTGAGAGCCTCTACACTTGTCAAGTGTACTAAAAAGCAGTCTACCCCAAATAGTAGAGTCCATAATGCTATCTTCTACTTAGCAAGCTTACTATTAAGACAGCATAGCAGAATTTAGGGGGGAAATTGCATCAAAAGACATCTATTCTTTATAACAGAAATACACCTTAGGAGTCAATAAGTGATTGCTAAGTTCTTCCATGTGATGGACAGATCTGAAAGTGAATTAATGGTCAGCTCTGACACAAAGCTATTAGCTTCAAATCATCAAAATTTGGGGGATCTGTCTTCCTGTACTCTTAACATCTCATACTTGAATTTTATATTTGTCTTTCTAGTATTTGACAGGCTTTTCCATTGGAAGTAAGTGATACAGGGTTTGGTGACACCTGTAATCTAGCGCTTGAATGTGAAAGCAGGAGGGAGAGTCAGAAGTTCAAGGTCATCCTTAGCTACATGATGAGTTTTATGCCATCTTGGACTAAACTAGGCAAACCTCCCCCCACAAAACAAAACAAAACCCCCAAGCCAGTGTTAGTGCGTCATCCTGGTCATACTAGCATTTGGGAGTCAGAGACAATAAAACAGAAAATTTGGCTAGCGAGATGGGTCAGTGGATAAGAGTACTTGCTGAGCAAGCCTTGACCTGATTTCAATTTCTTAATTCCAAAGAGGAAGGAGAGAACTGACCACAAAAGTTCTTCCCTGGCCCTCACACATGCACAGTGCTGTGCACACCATGTGTCTTCACTCAGGTGCACATGAGCACACATACATGCATACACAAAAATAATTAAGTGATCATTGGAGGCTGGAAGTCAACCTGTCTACTTAGTTGCAGGCCAACTGAGGCTACACAGTAAGAGACCTTGTCTCAAAGACTACTCCCTCCCCAACATTCCCCAAAAGTGAGCCAAAGTTAACAAGTTCTTAGAAAGTCAGCTTTGTTGGGATGCTGTGATACAGAGAAAATGAAATTGAAACTTGTTTCTTCTGTCTCCTCCTTTATCACAATTCACTGTTTAGATAAAGAAACTTGCCCACCTCGGAAATTTCCTGCTGATAAAATATTTGAAGCCATTTCCTCAATGTTTCCAGATAAGGGCACAGCAGAAGAACTGAAAGAAAAGTAAGATTTTTTTTCTTTTTAATTTGGGGCAGTCATGCATGTTATCATCTTGGTTTATTATTTCAAGTATTCTCTCTCTCTCTCTCTCTCTCTCTCTCTCTCTCTCTCTCTCTCTCCCTCTTCTCTCTCTGTCTCTGTCTCTGTCTCTCTCACACACACACACACACACACACACACACTTGTATATTAGAAAATTTTTAGTTCATATTGAGTATATATATGAGAATTCATGCATGTTATTTGCCTGGGTACAGTATATTATAGGAAACCTTTTCTGGACACTGGTAGAGATTTTTATAGTTCATCCAAACTAATGTTAATAGCCTCTTCTGCAGTGTACCTCAGTTGTATTAATGAGCTTGATTCTTGTTTCCTATGCATAATACATGATTGGTTCTTAGTGTCAGCAAAGATTACTGTAGGTTGGATATTTTTTGTTGAGTTTTAGAAAAGATAAACTTTAAGAAAAATCAAATCCTTGGAAACCTTTTAGAAACTTTCAAAAAAGTGATTTTTCTTTGTGCTTTACTTACATTGTTTATTTGTCTGATGTCAGATATAAAGAACTCACGGAGCAGCAGCTCCCAGGTGCTCTGCCTCCTGAATGTACTCCAAACATCGATGGACCAAATGCCAAGTCTGTTCAGAGGGAGCAAAGCTTGCATTCATTTCATACGCTCTTCTGTCGACGATGTTTTAAGTATGACTGCTTCCTACATCGTAAGTGCAGTTATTGTACGTTTTCATTTTCTATTTTTGTTGTTGAAATCTGTAGTAAAGCAACTTGGCTCTCAGTTACCACAACCAAAGTGTACCAGCCAATCTTAGAGTGAGAATTGGGAAATATGTTACATCCCTGTACTGTGACTTTTACATTCTTTGAGGACTCCTGACATCTTTTGTACACATTTCATTCCATTCACTGCTTCCCATTAACTTGAAGTAAAGCTCAGTGACTCTTTACAAGGCTATTTTATAATGAGGTTATTATAGTGAAGGAGCTCAGAGCAATATTACAGATATTTATGAATAAATTTTGTTAAGTTAATGAATTGGTGAAAAGGCATTTATACAAACAATTACTTGCCTCGTGTTAAAATATTTTTGTTTCTTTTTGATCCTTCGAATAATTGTTTTATAAGTACTTCATGTTTCAAAACAAATATTCTAAATGTCAGTATGAAAATTAATTTTTTTCCTTTGGCATTTCTAGAAAATGAGGTTTCTTTGTAAAATTTCCAGGTAATTGGAATTTGTTTTGTGTTTTTTGAAATAGTGTCTCATACTCCGTATGTAGCTGAGGCTAGCCTTGAACTGTTGATTTCCGTGATCCTTTTGATTCTCCTGCCTCAACCTCCTGAGCTCTAAAACTTACCAGAGCATACCACCATATCCCACTAAAGTTGGAATTCTCTACAGGCCGGTGTGTGGGTTTGTTAGTTTTCTGTAGTATTAGAGATTGAACCCAGGGCCTTGCCCCTGCTGGGCACACACTAGACTATAGCCACAGCCCCATCCCTGCACACTCTCCCATTAAGACACACCCCCATCCCTGAACACTCTCTAAGATACATCCCATATACTCCCAGTAAGCCACATCCCCATTCCTAAAATTTGCAGTGAGTAAAATGTATCAATTATTCCACCTCCCCCACTCTCACCCCCACCCCCAACCTGGGGTTTCTTTGTATAACCCTGGCTATCCTGGAACAAGCTCTTTAGACCAACCTACCTCAAACTCAAAAAAATTCTCCTGCCTCTGCCTCCAGAGTGCTGGGATTAAATGCAAACACAAACACCTAGCAGCATGTGATATACACTTCCCATTAGGCCTAAACATTCTTCAGTCTTCTATTCTCTGAACATTGACAAGTTGTGGGTCTTTATATTAATCACCATGTACTGCAAATAGAAGCTTCTCTTGTAACAATTAAGAAATGCATTAATGTGTGGGTATAATGGTGTTATTAGCAATTGATTTAATACTTATGTCTATTTAGCGGAATAATAGTATTAGGCTCTCTCCATCCCTAGGGTCCATCCATGCCTTGTCTAGCTACAGATTCTTGACCCAGTAATGATGCCAGATACAGGTATCATCTTGTAGAGTGGGACTTAAATCCAATCAGAAAGTGGTTGCCTACTTTCATGATGTTCATGATACTACTGCAGCAGTGCAGGTCTTGCCAGGCCAGTTGTTTTTACTGCATCTTGCATCATTCACAGCTAGGAAGGCTAGTTAGTGATTTCTTTTCTCCCTCATTAGTGTGCATAGCACCTTTCAGCACTAGGAATACTAGCTGGTAGGGATGAAGTATCCAGTTCAGTGCCAGCCCCATACCTTCATGTTCTATGACTCAAGTATGTGATGTCTTTAGTAATAGGTCTTATCAATAGCATTGTCAAAAGCTTATAATGTTTGGGGGCCTAATGGGATCTCACTGGTCAACAACTCCAAACAAGGTAACCTATTCCTAGCAATTGGCTTTTGATTTGTTAGCCTGTGGGTTTTCTAGAGGCATTGTTGCCACATTATAGAGTAACTCTAGGTAAATTCTGTGTGAGGTGTTTTTTGGGGGTGTGTGGGGGGGCTTTTATGGTAATAGGTAGGTTTCCATAGGGCTTTTGAAAGGTTCTGTTTGTCGTTTATCCTTCTCTGCCTTATTTGTTGAGCTAAGATCTCACAGTGAACTGGGAGCTCAGCTTTTTGTGTAGGTCGATGGGGCGGTGAGCCTCTGGGAACCTCTCCATCTCTGCTTCCCTAATGCTAGCTCTTGGATGCCTCCTGCCACACTGTTTTACAGAGGTGTGAGGGTCAGGGATCAGTTCCTGCCTGTGTGAGCACTTTTCTTACTGAAGTAATTTCCCACCCCTGAGATAGGTTCCCTTGAAATGAATTATTTAAAATTTGTTCAACAAAAGGTCCTTAAGTTAACAAAAGGTCCTATAGTTAAATGTTTTAAAAAGAAATTAAAATTAGCACTTGGCTTCCCCACCTTTAAGACTATAAAGCTCCCCTCCCCACACACACTTTCTAAGCTTTTCTTTAACTTGCTTGTTTGTTTGTTGGAGTTTGACGGGTATGCTTGCTGTGGTGCTCTTGTGGAGGTCAGGACAAGTTTCCACAGTCTAGGCAGTAAACTCAGGTGGAGAAGCTTGATGGCTAGCGCCTTTCATGGTACCCTGGGAGCCTCCCCATTTCACCTACTTCTCGGTTTTAAAAAACACATATACTTGTGTATCTTCCTGTTTAGAACTTACTTTGGTATGAACATGGATCTAACTTTTCCTCATTCACAAAGTTATCTAAATGTGTTAGTATCATTTATGGAGTTCAAATCATTCCCTGCTCTGAGATATAGTACTTCTTTCATTGCTTATTATCAATGTATTTATTTACTGAGATATAGTACTTCTTTCATTGCTTATTATCAATGTATTTATTTACTCACTGAGCCAGCACCCCAGCTCCTAGGTCTGTTTCTTAGTTTTAGGTAACTTTTCTCTGACTTTGAGCTTTTATTCATGACATTGGTTGAGTGATTGACTTTGTCTGTGGCATACATGTTGACACAAGTGTGCCATGGTGTGAATGTAGAAGTCAACTTGGTGAAGTTGGATCTCTTTTTCCACTATGTAGATTTTAGGGATTGAGATTTAGGTCTTGATGATAAGTGCCCTTACCTGATGAGCCATCTTGCTGGCCCCTTTAAGAGTATTTTAAGAATAACTTTCTTTGACAAATTCAAAATATACCGGAATATGTGGTGTTACTATCTATATATAATCTTACATTATTTCTGCAGTGGCAAGATGATTGCCAGTCTAGGCTTACGTAGCAAAACTTTGTATGTATGCAAAAACCGTTGGATATGGTGGCTCACACATTTAATCCCGGTATTTGGGAGGCAGAGGCAGGTGCATTTCTGTGAGTTGAAGGCTAGCTAGTGTATAGAGTGAGTTTCAGGATAGCCAGGCCACACAGAATTCCTGTCTCAACAAACAAACAAACAAACAAAACAACAACAAAACCTTAAACCAAAACAACAAACCCCACAACCATTGTTTAAAAAGGTATGATTGTTAAAATGGTTTTTTTGTGAGGGGACAGCTTGGATTTTTAGCTCAGTGCTTGAGCCTTTGCTGAGCTAGGCCCAGGATTGGATCTCTGTACTTGAAGGGAGAAAATAGAGTGGAGCCTTCATGAAAAAGGCCTTTCTAAAACCACCAAAACCCTACATAGTTCTGTGAATATCACTTATTTTTAGCCAAATTAAGGTCATTTTCCTATTGTATAATTTTGAATAGTTTTAAGCATTGACTTTTTCCATTGTGTGAGAAAACAACTGGTTAACACACCCTACCTAGAATTGAGTACGAGATATTGAAGCTACTTTTTTTTTTTTTTTTTTTTTTAGAAATTTTATAAGTAGAACTGTTTTCTAGTTCATGCTTACTAAATTGATCCTTCATCTAGAAATCAAGTAATTATGTCAGAGCATGGTGTGGTAATAAACATCTATAATTGTAGTTCTCAGGGAGCAAGGCTAGAGTATCGCTATGAGTTCAAAGCCAGCCTGGGAAAGATACCACCTTCTATCTCACCCCTCTTCCCCACCCCCACTCCCAAAGTTAAAAAAACAAAAACATAAAAAGCCTCCCTAGACAGAGAAATTGTAGATGCCAGAATATTTTTGTAAAATTAGGAAGTCTGGTTTTTTTTTCCCCAAATATTTTTTACTTGTTGGAGAAAGACTCAAGTAAATGTCTATAGTCATACTTTATTCCCATAGATCATACTTGCAAAGGGAAAATAAGAATCATGAAGCGGGGGCGTGGTAGCACACGCCTTTAATCCCAGTACTCGGGAGGCAGAGGCAGGCGGATTTCTGAGTTCGAGGCCGGCCTGGTCTACAGAGTGAGTTCCAGGACAGCCAGGGCTATACAGAGAAAAAACCCTGTCTCGAAAAACCAAAAA
>NC_034591.1:66265458-66328057 GCF_900095145.1 Mus pahari | reverse complement strand
AATCATTCCAGAGTTTACCATGTTTTCACCTTTCTTGGAGGTTGGAGGAAGAGTGGAGGATACCCTGTGATAGATGGAGGGGAGTTGTATAAAGTAAACTACATATTTGGAAGGTACTAGATTTTCCAATGGATCTGGGGAGATGAAAAAGTAAACTTTTTATAACCATATTCAGATACTTTGTGTTTAATTTACAGCCTTCCATGCAACACCCAACACATATAAGAGGAAGAACACAGAAACCGCTTTGGACAACAAGCCTTGTGGACCACAGTGTTACCAACATCTGGTGAGATTCAGTGCTTTGTAACTCCGGAGGGCTCTTAAGATCTTTGGTGGAGGTGGTAAAGCCAGCACTAACGCTGTCTGGATCCATAAACATTGGCCATATGACAGGCAGTGTTCTTATCCTTGTTTCTTTCATAGCTGTGTCCTGCACAGTGTAGTCTATTAATCTTGTATTACTCTCTGTTTATCTGTGTTATTTCTTCAGCAGCGTTTCACGTTTCTTAGGATCAAAGACTCTCCACAAAGTTTAAGAGAGTGTGAGGTACAGATAGTCCACTTAAACACCAGAAACTCAGTAGTCTTGTGCAGAAGTTCTTAAGTCTTTATCATGGACGTATCCCTTCTGTGAATATTTTAGGCCACTTATAGTTTAAGGTGTACCATAGATCCCAAACAGGTTTTCTTTTTTTGAGTGATAGAGATTAGGAGTAAGGGATTAGGAAAATATGAGGCAGGAAAGTTGTTTTTTTACGGGTACTATCTTATTTTTTACCATTTCCCCTCTTTGAACCAAGCCACTCCTACCTAGGAACTAAGTGGGTATATATTGCCTGTTGGATTTTGGACAGAAGATTCAATGAATGGCACCTACAGAAGGTATCCTATTTTTAAGCAATTTGGTTTTCGTAGAGTGAAGTATAAAACTGTTGGCTCCTTTCAAACTTTGCTCTTCTATTTCCACTAAAAAAATAAAAATAAAAATAAAGGAATTCCTGAGCACTGTTTTATATTCTTTATAAGGCAGAACTTTATTGGCTCATCTAAAATGTTTCTGTGGTCTCTTACAAACCATGCTCTAACCATTGTTTTATACTTTCTGAGATTGGATTGTGGTACTTCAGAATGCAAAAATGTAACCCTAATCTTGTACCTAAAAGTTCTTTCATATCTTCCTGTGGCTTTGCATCCTTCACAGGAAAAAAATAATTGGATGTTTTAATAGTAAGACCAGAAGTGACTAAGTCATGCATGTATATGTTTTGTGTCCTTGTAGTCTTTAAATAGTACCTTTAAAGAGGTATGTATTATTTTAAGCCTTGAAATAGGAAGTCTGATTTAATACACTTCAGTATGTCTTTTGATATTCTCTTTTAAATGTACTGTATGTATATGTAGAGAAAAATACCTTTATTTTTTAAAATATATTTTCATTTACTATGTTTTAAGTTTACAAATTCACCATGTAGACATGTCTTGCTTGATTTTGCATCATTGGAACAAAATATTGAATCTATTTTTGGAATCTTGAAACTATCAAAAGCAGATGGAAAATAGTTAAGCGTGTTGCTATCCAATGACTGTGATAATGGACACTGTGTAGAGTCTTGAGCAACTTGTGTTATACAATGTCGTCTTACTCTGTTCCACCAAAATATTGAGAACTTTACTCTGATGCCTCCATTTTTCATTTTACAGGAGGGAGCTAAGGAGTTTGCTGCTGCCCTTACTGCTGAGCGGATAAAGACACCACCCAAACGCCCCGGGGGCCGCAGAAGAGGAAGACTTCCGAATAACAGTAGCAGACCCAGCACCCCCACCATCAGTGTGCTGGAGTCAAAGGATACAGACAGTGACAGAGAAGCAGGGACTGAAACTGGGGGAGAGAACAACGATAAAGAAGAAGAAGAGAAAAAAGATGAGACTTCCAGCTCCTCTGGTAAGATATATCTCACAGCTGGGTTGTAATTGGGTTATCATTGCTTTGTAAGTTTACCTTTCTGAGGGTTAAGACTCTAATTCGTGTAGGTACAGACAGCTGGGGTTACAGGCAGGTGTGAGCTGCCAGACACGGGTGCTGGGAACCAGTCTCAGGTCTCTGCACGAGCAGTGTGCTCCGAGTCCTCTCTCAGGAAGGCCTAGCTGAATTGTTTGTGCTGTCTGCCAAGTGCACCTCCTGTCATTCTTGTCTGTCTGGGTGGCTAGAAGGTCTGATCCAATCGTTCTTGCTGTTTGTACCCTTTTCCCCTGTTCCATCTTTGTGGAGCATGATGGAACTGGGGAAGTTCTGGTTTAATCTTAAAGACCAATGAGTAGTTTTTGTTAGAAAGAAAACAAGTACTACTGCTGAGTTTATATTTTAATTGATTGAATTTTAGTTCTTTCAACTCTAAACAATACCATAAACGGTAATAGACTCTATCTGTGTGTATTTGATAAGTCTGTGTTAAAGGGAGCAGAATTTCTGGGTTCTTTGGCAAGTGTGATAGGATCTTTGTGATATTGATTCTAACCTTACTAATTCTAAAATACAGTTAAGTGCCTTCTGCTTTTCCTTAGCCTACCTTGAATTTTACTTGTTCATATTGTTCAGCCGTCTTTGTGTATGTGTCAGTATACACACATATGCCATTGGTGTACATGTGAATGTCAGAAAATAACATCCTGAGTATGGGTCCTTACTGTCCATCTTGTTTGAGACAAGACCTTTTGGTAATTTCTCCATTGCATATACTAGACTAGTTGGCCTGTGAACTTCTCGAGAGTCTCCTGTCTCTGTCTCTCATTTCCTTGTAGGAGCACTAGGATGACATGCTTGTACTATGTGTCTGATTGAGAAAACCTGCACTCTGGTCCTCATGCTTGCATGATAAGAGCTTTGACCAGTGAACCATCTCCCCAGTCCCTTGGTCATTTCTTGACTAGTGTTAACATTTGGTTTTCTAGAAGCAAATTCTCGGTGTCAAACACCAATAAAGATGAAGCCAAATATTGAACCTCCTGAGAATGTGGAGTGGAGTGGTGCCGAAGCTTCCATGTTTAGAGTCCTCATCGGTACTTACTACGATAACTTTTGTGCCATTGCTAGGCTAATTGGGACCAAAACATGTCGACAGGTAAGCATATGTATCAGAGGTTTAAACACAGGAATAACATGTGCTCATTATCCAGACATAGAGAGTCTTGATTTCATTCTGTTCATCTTCTGAAAAGAATTAATTTCCCTCCCTCTCTTAAGAAAATTAAATCAGTATTATTCTTTAGCTGTGCTTCAGAAATTCTTTAGTTTAGAATTCAATTTGGATGTGATACATGTAAATAGAATGAACTTTGGCCAGACTTTAAATATAGCTACATTCCCAATGTGGTGGAACAATAGTGATTTCTACTGTGTATCTTATCCTACTCCATACACAGGCAGTGTAATGGGAGAGACAAAAACATTTCTCCAGTTTGCAAAAGCATGGAATGTTTCCATTAAACCACAGTGTCCATATTACTTTACCTCTTGTGTAGGTGTATGAGTTTAGAGTCAAGGAGTCCAGTATCATAGCACCTGTTCCCACTGAGGATGTGGACACTCCTCCAAGAAAGAAGAAAAGAAAACATCGGTAAGTCTGCTAGGGAGCCCTTAGAGAAGCAGTGAGGCAGGATCTGCAGGCAGGGCTTTCCTAAGAACATCAGCCAGTTTTCACTTGAATAATGATATAAAAGGTTCTAAACAGCTGTTACAGACATATAGAAATCTCATTTCTCCCTTATGGCTGCTGTTAATTTTTATATATAGCCACTTCAGTATAGTTGGCATATCAAGTCATAAAAATTTTGTTTTACCACATTGGATTTGGGTTGAGAAAGACATATTGCAGTAAAGCTACACAAATGTTCCTTTAGCCATTTGGTGTGGAATGATATGTGTTTCTGCAGTGCCCCCTGGACCAGTGTTTAGCAGTGGCCTTTAGTCTAGGAGTCTGGATTTTCCAAGTGTCTGCCATTACATTCTGATACTTGAAGTGAGCCTCCTCCAAGTCTGGATATTACCTCTCACAAAGACTTATCGAGATCCTACCTCAACCCACTGTCTTAAAATGAGAAGTGTGGTAGAGTGGGCAAGGGTGCAGTTAGATTATGCTCCAAAAATTTTGTATAGGCACATTGAATGTGCTGCAGTACTTTTTAAACAGTGGAAAACTTAGGCTTTACTAGATGCTTCTGAGTTTTTGGTTGAACAATTTCTTACCATGCAATTCAACTGGGTAGTTAGTGATACTGAAATTTATAGAAAGTATTGGTATCCATGTAACTCAGACGGGACTAAATCAGTAGGTATGCACAAGGCTTTATAGTCCTAACCAGGCAATATGGACAAGGATTTTCTTTCCAGGCTTCCAGGCATGACATAGTAACCCGAGTGAGCAGGTTCTTGTCACTCTGAACCGGCAAGTCCATAGGGACTAGGGAGCATAAAACTAGTCTTGGCTTTTTAGCACAGCCAGGCCCATTTAAACAGGACTCAAGAGTTGAAGCCAGTTGTTGTACCTCACACAGAACTTTTTCTATCTTTTGCAGGTTGTGGGCTGCACACTGCAGAAAGATACAACTGAAAAAGGGTCAGCATCCTCCCTTCTAACCTCATTATCAGCCCCAAAACGTCTGTTGTCCTCACTTGTTTTAGAATAGAACCTGGATGAACTTTTGGTTATTCTGATTTGACTTTTGCTAAGTAGCAAATCAATTTAAATGAACTGTGTCTGTTGCTCTGCAGCGAAGTGAACCGGATGGAGTGAGTCAGAGAGAAGCAGTACTTCAGAAGCGGGGCTAAATGTAGCACCAAGGGTTTAAGCACTTGGAGGAGGGAGGTGATTTTTTTCTCCATAGGAGTGTTGTGTACTTCAGTAAAGGCAGCCAGTCAAGGATGTTCCAGAGGTAGTGGGGAAGAATGTCTTGTTAATTGTGATGATCATTTCCCATCTCCCTGGATTCATTGGCTGCGTGCTGTTATCTTTACTCAGACGGCTCCTCTAACCATGTTTACAACTATCAACCCTGTGACCATCCACGGCAGCCTTGTGACAGTTCGTGCCCTTGTGTGATAGCACAAAATTTTTGTGAAAAGTTTTGTCAATGTAGTTCAGAGTGTAAGTATTTGTTGCTTTGGTGCAATTGCATGAGAACTGAATAGGCTTTTGGTCAGCAGCTGAAAATGGTGGTTTAAATCAAGACAAGGACTGGGAGTGCTCTCTTATTGCTTGCTTTAGGAAAGCTGCTTATTCTACAAGTATTTATTGAGCCCTGTACTGTGCTAATGTCTAGCCAGCCTCTTGGGCAATGTGACTGTGTGTGCTCATGCACAAATTAGGCAGAGTTGTAGTAATGGATTGGATTTTTCTGTTTTTGTTTTGTTTTGTTTTGTTTTCTCTTTGGTCATTTGAATTACAGTAAAGAGGCATAGACTGTAGGAGCATCTAGAAGTAGCTACCCACTCCTTTTGTGGGTGTCAGAAGTAGTGAGAGTTAAGTGGGTTTTGGTTTTCAGAATGAAGGGAAGTAGGTAAGGGTGCAGTAGGTTTTCGCAATCACTTAAGACAGCTGTACACAGAGTGTGGATACCAAAGAATGGATTAGAAATATGCTTTATTATAGTGGTTCTCAACCTTCCTAATTCTGCAGCCTTTTAATACAGTTCCTCATGTTGTAGTGATCCTCCAACCATAAAATTATCTTCACTGCTAATTCATAATTTTGCTAGTTATGAATCATAATGTATATGCATTTTGGAGGGATGTTTTGCCAAAGGGGTCAAGATCCACAGGTTGAGAACCGCAGGTTTACTGGCATGGTCTAGGGTCATGGATACCATTCAGTCCAAGACCTCCCTTTACCTGTTTAATTAACTGTAGGACTTTAAATTCATATGCTATTTAAAAAATATGAAAGGGACAGCAAAACCAGCAGTGATCTTCCTCAGTCCTATCAGCTTCGTGTGTGTGGTTCCCTGCTTCTTGTTACAATGGAATAGTAAGGGAAAGGTTGGAAGGGTTTAAGTGAGTGACTCGTGTGCTCAGCAAGTCATTGACTACCTTCCTGGAAAGGATTGTGGATGATGATGATGATTGTTGGATATGGTGGTGATGATAAAATTTATCCATCCCTAAAGGTCAAAACCGCTTTCCTGGATGTCGGTGCAAAGCACAATGCAACACCAAGCAGTGTCCATGCTACCTGGCTGTCCGAGAGTGTGACCCTGACCTCTGTCTCACTTGTGGAGCTGCTGACCATTGGGACAGTAAAAATGTGTCCTGTAAGAACTGTAGCATTCAGCGGGGCTCTAAAAAGGTAAATAACAGTTATATATGGAAACTTCGTTGTTGGTTTTATGTCAGTGTCTTATGTTAAGTTCTGCTGTTCTCAGACTTACTCTGTAGCTATCTGAAAATGAACTTGAATTTCTGACCCTCCTGTCTCTACCTCCTGAGTGCTGGAGTACAGGTACATGCCTGATTTTATATAGCGCTGTGGAGTAAACCCAGGGCCTGATGCATGCTAGGTAAGCGTTCTACCAGCAACTAGACTTCATCTTCATCCTCCAGAAGATGGATGTTTACTGATAGTCTCAGAGATTCTATCTGGGAACAAATAAAAGTGACCCTTAATGTGTGTAATGAAAGCAAAGTAGTCAATCAAGTATTGTCTAGATATTGCAGGTGTGTGTCTCTCAGATTTAAGGTTTGATCATTTATTACTTTTTTGTTGTTTTGTTTTTGTTTTTTTTTGTTTTTTGTTTTTTTTTGTTTTTTTTTTTTTGGTTTTTTGAGACAGGGTTTCTCTGTGTAGCCCTGGCTGTCCTGGAACTCACTCTGTAGACCAGGCTGGCCTCAAACTTAGAAATCCGCCTGCCTCTGCCTCCCAAGTGCTGGGATTAAAGGCGTGCACCACCACTGCCCAGCCCCATTTATTATTCGTAAAGACTTATTTTTGGCTGGACTCAGACTTATAAGTAAAAGCTTTCAGTGAAGATAGTTTACCTCTTTTGGCATTCCGTTCCTGCCGTTTTTCTTTGGCTTCCTTCATTCTCTTGGCCAAATGTTCAGCATGTTCTTCAGACTTCTCTTTGTTTTTCTTAGTGTGCTATTTTGTCAGAGCTGTATATTTGTGTTGGAATTGCATAACACATGGAGTAACAATATCTCCACTACTGATTCAGACCACATAATCCATTCTGCTGTACACTCAGAGCATCATCAGTACTTCTGTGGTTATGAACTTCTCCTGGGATGTATAAAGTTTGCATTCACCATCTCCTTTGGTGAATTTCTGACAGCTGATGGCTAGAGAGCTGATATTCAGCTTCATCTTGACACACTGACACACTTAGGAGGCGCCACAAGAAGAGCTAACGCAATCTTAACTTTTCTATAAAATAAGTTCTTTACTAGGTGCTAAGATAAACCCAGGGTTCTGAGAAGTAGCCATTAATGCTATCAGACTTGAAATAGGAATTATTTTAATAGTTGACTCCATTTTTTTGTTTTTGTTCCACAAGGAAGTTATGTCTCCTCAATAGAAATAGATGCTGATTTGCGTCAGGATGTACATTCTGGTACTCTGATACAAATGTACATTCTCATAATGGTTTTTTAAAGGATGTTTTCTATGTACAATACAAGATGAAATTTCCTCCAGCAAAGTTCTATAGGCTTTGTTCTTGTTCTTTAACGACCCTGAAAACAGGCCAGGTGTGTGTTGCGTGCCTGTGGTTCCAGAACTCTAGAGACTTAGTGAGGGCGGCGCATATATGTGAACTGTATCACAAGACTCTCAGTGCACTACCAACCTCAAAGCCTTAAAAGGAATCACCCAGCAGTTATGTATTTGAAGCCTGAGAATTGCACATAGGTGATTTTAAATGTAGCAGCCAGGGAGTAATCACTAAGCAAAAGAAACCAGACGATTTAGTATCTTTAACAAATCCTTTTAGTAACAATAGTTATATTATTAACTGTCTAATATATAAACACGGTTTGAATGCTTACTACATATTACAGGTAAGGAAACCCAGATTCACATGACTCACTATCTGATGAGATGGCTCAGAGGGTAACACACAGTACTCGCACGATACAAGTAGACAACTAACTCCTTAAGGTGCCCTCCATACCTGTATCCCAGCATGCCATGAATTTATTTTATTTTTTAAATTGCAAGTAATGGAGCAAGAAACATAATCTGGGGCCTTGCTGTCCCTGCCCTCCCCATACTACCACTTCTGCCCTGTGGACTTCATGAGTGTAGGCACATCTCATGAGCCATCACATGGTTGATAGCACCCTATTATTTTTATTTTTAAAGGTATATTTATATGTGTATGAGTGTTTTACCTGTATGTATGTGCACTTAATACATGTCTGGTACTCACAGTTTAGAAGAGGGTATTAAATCCCTGGAACAAGATTTACAGATGGTTGTGAGGCACTGTATGAGAACTAAACCCAGGTCCTTTTCAGGAGTGGGTAGTACCTCCAGTCCCTGAGCCACCTCTCCAGCCTTATCACCCCCCTCTTCGGGACACTCTGAAATTCTGCCTCGGTGGGACTTTCAGCTTCTCGTGGCTTTCTTTTTTCTTCCTTGGCTCTTTGAACCATCACTGTTCATGGAAGATCTGATCTAGATTAGCTGAGCACAGTGAATGCTCTGGATTCATTTTACTTTAGGTGGCTGCATATTCATTTAGGTCCTCAGACCCCTGTTTGAGTTTCCTTTGGCATATTTGCTGAGATCTAACATCTCTTGTCTGTGTCCTGATGCCATATTTGCCACTGTAGGATCCATGTTCCCTTCCTTCAGTTTGTTCACAGAGTGGGCAGGAATGCTCATGCTGATGTGTCTTCTCTGCGGCATTTTTAGCCCTCAGAAATAGAACACTGTGCATAGAGTTCTTACCACCTGGGTTCACTTGCTCGTTCCCACTGTTTAGCTGATTTTGTTTCTGATCAGGAAGGTGATTGGGAGGTTTACTTGACAAGAGTGGCTCAGAAAACTTGGATGACCTTTAAAGGTCACAAGAATGTTTTTGAGTGAAGCATGATAAAGATCCATGCTGAAGAGTTGCCAAGTAGTGGCAGCGCACACCTTTAATCCTAGCACTCAGGAGCCAGAACCAGTCTCTGAATTCGAGGCCAGCCTGATGTACACAGTGAATGCCAGGACAGCCAGGACTACACAGAGAGGCTATCAGGAAAGACTCCCAAACAAAACAAAACAAAAATCTAAGTAAAAAAGAAAAGTTATCGTATTTGGTCCTGGTCATCTTGGCCTTCTGTGGGATTGATGAATCGTCGTATCCTTCATAATAAGGATGTTTTTTGTGTTATCATGACGAGTTTCTAGAGGCAAGCTGTGGAGGAAATGGCAGGGTCTTTAGAGGAATAAATACCAGTAAAGAACTAGAATGTGCTAAGGGCTCGAACAAATAAAAGAATGTACTTTCGGAAACAGAAAGGTTGGTACGCTCGCCTTCAGTTGGTTTCATTAATCAGGTATGGTGGGATGCCCATGTTTAAGGGCAGAGTGACAAGGGTCTCATAGTGACAGGTCTTAAAACCAAGAGTAAAGAACCTGACATTCATGTGATCAGCACCCCCATTAGAAACCAAGTGTGGCCCTATACTAATCCCTCAGTGCTGGAGGTCTGGCTGTGGGACAGACTGCTAGGCCTGGGACTTCACTGCCAGCCAGTCTAACAAACGAAACAGCTCCAGATTCAGGGAAGGAGACCTTGTCTCCAAAGAAGTAGAGGGGCAAGCATAGATATGATACCTGAAGATGCTCACAGACCTGCACATGTGCTCACACATGTATGCACTATACATACACAAACAAAAAATGAAATGCTGAGAAAAACTATGTAAAGAAGATAAGATTTTGGTTGCTGGTTTCAGCACATGGTCACTTGCTTCTCTTGCTCCTGCCTGGCCTGTGCATAGTGAGGCAGAGCATCATGGTAGGGGAGCATGTGGTGGGTAACACCAGCAGCTCAATTCACAGCACACAGGAGGCAGAGGGAATCCAGGAAGGCTCAGGAGCAAGAGACACTGTCAGGAACCACTTCTTCCCACTCCCACTCAGTGCATCACCTCCCAGCAACGCCAACAAATTGAGCTGTCATGAGACTGCTCTTCAGTTGTTCATAGCCTCACAATTCAGTTGCCTCTTGGGGGTCAGTCCACAAGCTGGGGCACATGAGCCTTTTGGAGGGTGATGATTGAAAGTGAGTTCCAGGACAAGATTGAACAGAAGTGAGAGAAGCAGATCCACATGCCTCCCTTGCTGCAGTACTCTTAGTCAGGGTTTCTATTCCTGCACAAACATCATGACCAAGAAGCAAGTTTGGGAGGAAAGGGTTTATTCAGCTTACATTTCCACATTGCTGTTCATCAGTGAAAGAAGTCAGGACTGGAATTCAAGCAGGTCAGGGAGCAGGAGCTGATGCAGAGCCATGGAGGGATGTTCTTTACTGACTTGCTTCCCCTGGCTTGCTCAGCCTATTCTCTTATAGAATCCAAGACTACCAGCCCAGAGATGGTCCCACCCACAAGGGGCCCTTCCCCCTTGAGAAAATGTCCTGACCGCTGGATCTCATGGAGGCATTTCCCCAACTAAAGCTCCTTTCTCTGAGATAACTCCAGCTGTGTCAAGTTGACACAAAGCTAGCCAGTACATGTACCCATGACCCCAGAGAGAGGCTTGTTTGTCTTTCCTGTAAGAGGATATCTATCCTGAATTTTACTTAGAAATATTACTTTAATAGTTTTCCAGACACTCAGCAACTTTTTTATATCTGTCAGATCCACTTGGGGGCTCTAGTGACCCCTCAGATGGTCCGAGGTTTGACTCTGCTGACTTGTTTGCACCCTGCAGACTGATATCCTCAGTGTGCCCCTGCGATCAGTTCTAATGTGATTGTGCTTACTCTCTAGCACTTACTGTTGGCACCATCTGATGTGGCAGGCTGGGGCATCTTTATCAAAGATCCTGTACAGAAAAACGAATTCATCTCAGAGTACTGTGGGGAGGTAAGGTATACTCATGTCTTCCAGTGGGCTTGTTTATAGTAGCAGCTTGCATTGTTTTGGATAGATTTCACTGGACAAGGTCAAGTTTAGAATAGATTAATACTAAATGACCTTTAGCCTGAACTTATTTGTATTTGAAGTTTTGGTTTACATAGTAACTAGCGAGATTACTTTATTTCTAGTTATGTTTATGTTTGGCTTTTATTACCTGGAGAACAAGGGATTCAGGATCAAGAGTTTTGCTGTATATTTGGTCCTACTTACTTGGCCAGTATGCTGATGGGAACCCTGAGACAATAGCTTTATTAGCTTGGCCATTTTAGTTGTAGGGCTAGGAAAAAACAAAGCTTTAGAAAGTCACAGTTTACATTTTTTACTCAGCAGAAAGACAATATTGTCACTTTCTCTAGACATGTTGCTTAGGACATAGAATTCTTTCTGATTGGGATGGAGTTCTTAAAAGTGTTATTTGGACTGGTGTGACAGTTTAGTGGGTGAAGGCACCTGCTGCAGAGTTGATGACCTGAGTTTAATCTCAGGACACATATGGTGGAAAGAGAGTAATACCTCCCACAAGGTGTCCTTTGGCCTTCACATATACTGGGGCATGTGTGCACAAGCACTTTCCCCTATATCTTCTTTACGGTGTACCTGCTAAATAGAGAAGACAATTTTAGCTACTCTTTGATAGCCTCAAGAGGGACCAAAATTCTCTTTAATTGGCTCTTTTGTGTTCTAACAGTCTTGACTACTTATTCCAGTATAATCTCCTCCTGTGTCTTCCTTGTAGATTATTTCTCAGGATGAAGCAGACAGAAGAGGGAAAGTGTATGACAAATACATGTGCAGCTTTCTGTTCAACTTGAACAATGGTATGTTCTGAGCTGGAAGGCAAGGTTTTGAAATTAGAGGTCAGCAAGATTCCAGGACTGAGGGCATCTGTCTGTCTGCAGGAACAGCTCCTGCTATTTATCAGCAGGCCTAGCTTCAGGGGTGTGTTGCTCACTTGTAAGGAGAGGGGAAGTCCCCAGTGAACAGAAAGGCTGTGTACAGGAAACAATCTAGAGTCCCAACCACTTGCAGATGGACCTGCCTCATGCTCTGGCTATGAGTGGACATTGTCTCCCACTGCTGTGGCTTGCCTCATGTCCCCTGGAACTTGTGGGCTGAGGAGTTTCTGTCCACCTCTTCAGTGTCTGACCCGAGAGGATGAGCATTTTGAAAGCATCTCGTGGCCTGACGATATTGCCATATATTGTAAGAAGGAAGGCAGCAGCTGCTGCAGCCTGTGTCTGCAGGGATCTGGGAAAATGAGTGTGTTCACACATATCCAGACAAACTTTCAGTCGGACCAAGTAAAACTTTTTTTTTTTTTTGAAAATGTTCCATAAAAATATTGTAATATCAAATGTCAATATGCCCACCTCTTGATGCCCAGAGAAATTTGGCTAGATTACATCTTTTAAGCCATGTTTTGCTCAGCAGTGTATAACTGAGAAATCATGGCGTTTAAGAGCCATATTTAACAACCAAGGATTCACTTTCATCTAGAAGAACATTTTCTTCCAAATGACATTTTTTTATATTAGATGTAGTTGAATGTTTTACTTGCTTTTTAAGTCAAATCCTGAGGAAGTATATTTCTAAAGCCATAATAACCTTGGTCTATGACTGAAAATGTCACTGGATTATCTATGTTTTTTTTCTCTTTAGATTTTGTGGTGGATGCAACCCGAAAGGGCAACAAAATTCGTTTTGCTAATCATTCAGTAAATCCAAACTGCTATGCAAAAGGTAAGCCTTTAAGTTGGACTTGACAGATTGATGCAACAGTTCCCTTTTTCCAGCCAAATGACAGCAAATTCAGTACGTCTGGAGTAATTATGTGAAACAGTTAACCTCTGATGGCCTGTCTTCCTGCTTGCTCACTGGCCCCCATGTTTCTCCTTGCAGTTATGATGGTTAATGGCGACCACAGGATAGGCATCTTTGCTAAGAGGGCTATCCAGACTGGTGAAGAGTTGTTTTTTGATTACAGGTTGGTAAAATACACAAGGGCCTTCCCTTCTTAAACTATGGGGCTGGGGTCAAAGGCTGTTTTTAAGTTCTTTGACAGATCTGCCATGATTGGAGGGGGCGCTCTTTTAACTGACCAGTCACTATTTGCTGTGGGCACCAGTAGAGAGTTACATGTTTCCTCAGTGTAGTTCTCATGTATTAATTATACAGTGTTTATTTGAAAAAAACAAAACCTATGCACAAAGCTGCATCTAGCACCCTGCTATTGATATAACTAACAGAGACCCCTGGGACTTAATCTAGGCCTAATGGCACACATTATACATCTGTATTCTACAGCACCTCCTCATTGGTGCAGCATATATAATCTTTATTAGTAGCACATTTACATCTTCATTGTTTTAATTGTTAACATCACCCTGTGGTCACTGGATTCTTTCTAAGGAAGCTACTCATAACCATTGACAGTGTAGAACTCCATTGGCAGGGTCAGAATGGCAGTGTGGACTTATTCATAGAGCCACCTCCCTCTGTGGAATCAAACAGTCATTTAAATGTGATCCAGTAAAGAGTATTAGTTAATTCTAGTTTAATATCCATTCTACTGAGAAACTTAAGTTGTTGAAATGGGGGCAGGGGTGGGCTGGGGGCTATGTGTAACCAGTTTTAGCTGCATAGCTGGAGAGAACCAACCAAAACCTGTGGAACTGGAATAAGATCCTCCTAGGGAGGCTTTATACCATGCTTTGTTTGGGGTTAGAAGCAAGCCTGCCCAGCTTCTCTAGTAGTGGGGCCCTCAAGAGCCTGTTGTGGTATCTACTTTCTGAGCCAGCACTGTCAATGGTGCTTGGTTCTTTGGCATTACACTCTTTACAAGTCATGGTTTTGCTTTCTTAGCATTAGACCCAGACATGACAGTGTGGAGTTGCCATTCAGAGCAGGGTTGGGCAGGTGTGGGGAATGCTTCTAGCACAGGCAACTCATAACTAGCAGGTTCCCAGTGACAGATGCATGCCTCCCCTTCATGTAAGCAGCTGTGTAAAGCCAGTCGGTTGTGTGTGTATATTAGAGACATAATTCACTATATCAGCAAGCTTGGTTTTCCTGATGCTGAATAGGTTGTCACTTCTTGTTCATGTTGTTTCAGATACAGCCAGGCTGATGCCCTAAAGTATGTGGGCATCGAACGAGAAATGGAAATCCCTTGACATCTACTACCTCTTCCCCTCCTCTCTGAAACAGCTGCCTTAGCTTCAGGAACCTTGAGTACTGTGGGCAATTTAGAAAAAGGAAATACAGTTTGAAATTCCGAATTTGCAAAGTACTGTAACAGTAATTTATAGTGACGAGTTTTAAAATCAACTTTTTATTGCCTTCTCACCAGCTGCAAAGTGTTTTGTACCAGTGAGTTTTTGCAATAATGCAGTATGGTACATTTTTCAAATTTGAATAAAGAATACTTGAACTTGTTGTTGAGTCATTTGTCATAGAACATCACCAACTGATTCTAGAGACTATATCTAGTGGGAAAACACAACTTAGCTTTGTTTCCAGCTGTCTTTGAATATTTAATAACTAATAAACATACTGGCATAGTGTTTGCCTAAATCCAGTGTTAGTATTGCCTGTTAGCCTAGACATGAATCTAGGCATTCAGCAAGGAAAGTCAGTAAATATGAGACAGTGGAACACAATCCAGCCAACTTGTACCCTGGGGAAAACTGTTGAACCTTCCAGTCTGCTGTCCATATATAAAAATTACAGGTTGGACTAGGTTATTTCTAAGAACCTACATAGCTTAGATTCTATAGTTTAGACAGGGTTACAGATGCTGGTAGGTAGGCAAGTGTGATTTACCCAGGACTTGGACAGCCAAGGCAAAAAGGTAAGTTGTGTGGGGAGGCCCAAACCCAGCCTGGGATATCTGGTGAGACCTTTCAGAAAAAAAGAGAAAACATAGGTTATTTACAGAAGTCATTTTTCTCCTTCCACACTGGGTCTCTGGGCTCAAAACAGGTTATCAGGCCCAACAGCAAGTGCCTTCACCCACTAAATCCTCTCACTGACTTGATAAACTTCAGCTGTAGTTAGATCCAGTCAGCTTGAAGCCCCTGTACAGTGGAGGATGGCACAAAGCCTGATACACAGGTAAACTGGTCCATACCACCTCTTGCAGACTGATGACTGGAAAAGCACCATGTCATTGCTTGCCAAATTCAAGATATTTTATAGCTTGTATTAAAAAGTAGTTATTTACCTATTTACCTTTGTTTTTTTAGTATCACCTTACCTCTAACCCTTACATTATCTACTAGAAGTTCTGACTTTGATTTCTGCCTTTGTGGGCAGTATTTGGCCACTGCTATGGATACTAACACACTAGGTTTCTTGGCAGGTTATCAGAATAGACTGTGAACATTTTGAAAGAACTTAAGCATTCTGTTAATCCTGACTGGAATGTTTATTTTTACACTTCACCCTGCTATAAATGATTCCAGTGAGGGCCATATGTGTAGGTAGTATAAATAATCCTATGCTCACCTGGTTAGACAAAAGTCTTGCTAGGTCTGCCACCAGATAGCTGCATGAACTGTAAAGGTATTTGGTTTGGTTTATTTTTTATTGATTTTTGTTTTTTTAACCTCAAATCTATGTTTCTAAAATGAAAATTAGATGTTGGTAAGGAATAAACATTGTAAAATGATTAATATTTTAAATTTCAAGAGCCTGCTGGTTCAGTAGCCATTCTTAACCCTTCTTGGAAGCAGATTTTCAAGTTCCCACAAAGGCAGTAACTTGCTATGCTGGTGAGCCTGGTGGGCTCCAGTTAAGAGTTAAGCCATTTCCACAGACATTGCCTTTTTATTCTCCAGCCTAGTTTTCCATTTTCACACATGTACTATTTGCATACTCTTCACCCTTACCCTGAAAACTCTTATTCATGTCTAGCCCTTTAGCTTTTTCACCCACCATGATTAACCTGGGTTATGTGTTACAACTGGGTTTGGAGCCATCCTTCTGAATTCAGTGGGTTCAGAAATGGGTTACATAACTAAATACTGATGCCCCATTCTCGAGAATCTATAGCCAATAGTTCAGATGTAAAGGGCAGCGCATTTTCTCCCACACCACTGAGATTATAGGTACAAGGGAGGACACATTTTGCCTTATGTGCTTAAGGCTGTAACGCACGCACAGCAAGTGCTCTTAACCACTGAGTCATGTTTTCAGACTAGAACTCTGATCTAAAGGAAGCAAGCCAACACTTTTAGATTAAAAGGTAAACTTCTGTTGCTCTAATAGTTGCCAGTCTTGCCCCAATACTTGGTCCTTTTTTCACTCCAGGACTTGGGGAAGCATTAAGAAGAGCAGTGTGGAGCAGGCTCATAAAGAATCATCTCTTTGGGAGTGGGCAGACCCCCTGAATCTAGGTTCTGCTTATTTTGCTTTTTTTTTTTTTTTATAAAGTTTTAGTTGCCAAGGTAGGGATAACTCATGGCCCCAGTAGGTAAATACTTTGTTCGCATTCTTGAGTGTAACCTAGATTTTTTCCAAAGTCGTTGTACAGTCATCCCGTCACCATGGAGTAACTATATTAGTATGGGATAGAAATTCAGGTTTGTAGATGTATGAACTGACATGACCACCCCATGCTATGGTTTTTATTATAGAGAATAGCCAGAGGCATCTGGAAGAGGCCAGTGCAGAGAGGAATATATTGAACATAGCTAGGGCAAGAATAGCAGAGGAGAGAATAGAGAAAACATTGTTGAGAAAAGCATTAGCCGAATGAGTAAGGGGGTTATAAGGAGAATGAGGTGGAGAGTAGGATAGAGGAGGAGGTGAGCAGGGCTAAGGATTAGCCTGGACTTTGAAATGTGTAGTAGGTACTTGTGATATACTGAGGGAGCCTGGAGGCCAGCATGCACTCTCATGTCTCTTCCACCACAAGGGAAATGACTCATTTTGGTCTGAGGACCAGCTTTAAGTTCCTGAGGAATGCTGATTTTTATCTATCAGAAACCCACCTATAGTCCACACTGACCTCATTTCTAAATATTTGGACTGTCATTTGGAGTTTCCTTTGGTTTGTGTGTGTGTGTGTTTTCCCTTTTGAGACAAGGTCTTCCATGTATCCTAGGTCAGTCTAGAACTTTCTATATAGACCAGGATGGCCTTGAATTCAGAGATCTGCCTGCCTAGCCCCTACAGCCTCAAAAGAAGATAAGTGTATGTTATTTCTCTCTTGCTGTGATAAAACACAAACAAAAGTTGATTTATAGAGCAAAGAGCAATCTAAAAAGTGAGGTTAGCCCCTGCCCCGAGTCTGCAGTCTAGATCCTGTGTACTTACCTACAAACACATTCGGTCCTGGAGCATTTGAAGAGATCCCAGCCAAACTTGCCTGTCCTCTTCCCCTATTCCTCATGGATTTAAGGCAAATTCTTAAAGTGGGCCCATGGTACTTTTCTTTTTTTAAAAAACAGCATGCTTGTTTCAATTATAAAAATGAACAAATCAACTGTTAGGACAATCAAGCCGTGGGCACCATTGTCTGGAGCTCTAGAGCCCTTGAGGGTGATTCACTTGTTTACTTACCGGCTTTATATACTGAGAGTATTAATACTGAAAAATAGACATACGAGAAATGGAGGAATGGGGTATGATGAAGCGTGCTTATAGTCACAGCTCTGGGGAGGCAGAACCAAGATCACAAATTTGAGGCCAGCCTGGGCTGCCCAATTAGACACATTGCTATCTCAAAGCAAAGGGCTAACAATGTGGCTTAGTGGTACATAAGTTACCTAATATGCAAGCCTGAGATTGTTAAGTACAACTGTGCCCCCAGCCCCCCCAAAAAGCATGGGAACTTAAGTGCATTCAGTGCCAGGCTCTTCAGAATTTCACTGACTTCGATTCTAGCATAGGGGTAGCTTGTAAGTAAGCAAGCTAAGTTGAGAACCCTGAGGGCATCCTTAGGAGAATGAACCAAGGAGTAGAGTGACAGTGCTGAGATGGCTGAAGATTCCATCACCACCTCTGCAATCCTCTTGCCCTTTAGCCAGGAAATGGAGACTAAGAGCAAAGGTCGGTGCAGTGCCTTGTGGCAGAGTCCCTGGAGGTGTGAGGATGCCCTGGGCTGGACTGGATCTGAGGAAGATGAGAGCCTTCAACCCCTGGCCTGGGCCCTCCTTCCAGGGACATCCTGGGGTGAATATGGCAGCCTCCTTGGGAAAGCTTCACTAGGAGGGACCTGGAATGAGAGAGATTCTCAGTTCTCATGCACAAGTGGAGAGGGCTGACCATCCTCCCTGGTGGTCAGGGAGTTTCCAATAATTTAGATAACTTTGGCCTCTTACAGATTAGAATCATAACCAGCTAGTAAGAAGCTGCCATTTCCTCTCACCAATGGACCTTGAGATTAGGAGGCCATGAGCCCATGTTGGCTCTACTTCCATATTCCAGTTCTGCCTGCTAGCAGCAATACAGACCAGCTTCTACAGCTGTCTCAGTATTCATTTAGTCCCTGCAGAGTTGACAGCAGCAATCTGGGGTATGGTGCCTCTCAAACGCCATACTCATGGTACTGAAGAAGTCTCAGAAAACAAGGGTCAGTGACCAAAAAGATTAAGGGCTTTAAAAACTAAGATTTTAATTTCCAATCCAAAGAATGCAGCCCTTTTGGATTTCAGGAAGACACTGGGAATATACACTTGCACAATCATTAAATCTTTTATTTACATATAGAAATTAGTAAAACTTAAAACAAAACCAAATGCAACTTGTACAGAAATCCTTTAATTTTCTTTATTTTCACACATTAAAAAAATGAAACACACTATACAAATGGTTTTCATAGCAGATTACACGTGGGTCCATTCAGACTCGCTCTCGTGTGCTGCCTCAGATGACAGCTGTTAACCAGGGAGCCAACGTATTGATTTAAGTGCGGTAGCATGCAGCCTCAGCATGGAAGGTTCGGTTCCCCCTCTGTCTGTGAGTTAGGGTAAATGGCATTGGCGTCTGTTTACAGACTGAAATGTGTCAGTCCTGAGCAGTCCTGCTGTAGCCTGAGACCAGCTGGTGGGAGCTGTGGTCTCAGCTTTAAAAAGGAAGGTCCAAATGGTGGCAGGCTGGCTGCTATGAACTTGAGTTGTTTCCATTTTATTCACTGGAACTATCTGCTTGTGGGTCACGCAGACCCTGCTAGATGGGTTAAGCCAAGTAACTGTAGGTGTCCTTCTCACCATCGACTCGCTCCAAATATTCTTTTTCGATGAGAATATCAATGCATTTCTGGACATTATTTTAGGAAGAAGAGGGAGTTAAAGGGGGAGAGAAATGCAAATAACCATCAGGAAAGAGGTCTGTCACCCTCACCACAGTTACCCTCCACTGAGCTCAGCAGGAAGCAAATTCAACCTTCTACTGTCCTGAATGTGGTCCTTCAGTAACACCTGTGGGTGACTGTGCACTGCCCACCCCACCTCCAAACTGCCCTGTACATTAAGAACGCAAGGGCTCTAGCACATCTAGGCCACAATCTCCCTTTATAACAAAGCCTGGCTGCTTCTGGGCAGGACTCTGCTGTCACAGGTCAGGAACACAGGATGGGTGAGTCAGAACTTGAAGAACATGCTAGCATGGTGTGAATAGCTCCTGACCACTGAGGACTCACCATGTACTGCCATCCCTGGGTTCTCCAATGGCTGTGGCTTACCCAAGTAGTTTCAGAAAAGGAAAAGTCTGCTGAGTTATTGCCATCAGAAACTTGGCAAATGAGATCATTAGTCCCCTAGATACAGGGGAGTATGTCCCTGCACGGCAGCAGAAATGGACAAGTATTTCCCAACAATGCAGCCCAGAATGAGTCCCCTCATACTGCCAGGCAAGTTCTCAGTAGAGAACACTCTGTACACCACTTCCCACCAGGCAAAATCAGCCAAGGCTGCAGGACAGCTCATTGCCAAAGAAACACAGGATAGGGGAGGAACATGTGACTTCTTGGATGCCTGTGACTTACTCCTCATCAGGATATCAATTACAAAAGTATATTTATGACATATATGCCTCTTATATTTACTTCAAGAATGAAGTTAGCTGACTTTCCTTTGCTGAAGTTTCTCGTATGAGTAAGCCAGTTCCCATTTTCATGAAACAGTCATTAATCCTTGTGCTACAAGTTTCTTAACAATCAGAAGACAAAGCTGCTGCTCTGTAATGCCTGTACCTTGATCACTGGGACCCGAGGTTTGAACCTGGAGGACAGCTGAGTGAGGACTTCACCAAGTAATTGCTGGTGTTTCAGGACCTTCCTCATTTTCATGATTCTTACGATGGCCGCCTATGCAATCAACAAGAAAAAACACGCGCTTAGAGGTTTAACAGCTGAGCATGAAAGTTCAAGGCAGCCTGTACCACCTCAGCTCTACTTCCATGCTAGGGTAACAAGTACCCTACAGGTCAGAGTGGGTACAAGCAATCAGCTCTATCCATGTTTCAACCCTAACAGAACAAACATTAAAATGTTTTAGCCAAGGGGCTACATTGATGGTGCAGTGGTCTAAGAGTACTGAGCTCTTCCAGAGGAACTGGTTTCAGTTCCCAGGACCTACATGAGTAGCTCACAACCAAGAGATACAGCATCCTTTCCTGGCCTCAGGGGACACCAGTCACGCACATGTACCCTATATGTGACTACATATAGACAAATATGCATATAAACTAAATGTAAATCGTAAATATTTTGGCCAACTATAAAGCACTAAAGAATAAAGAAAAAAGCTGGGTGGTGGTGGTGCACGCCTTTAATCCCAGCACTTGGGAGGCAGAGGCAGGCGGATTTCTGAGTTCGAGGCCAACCTGATCTACAAAGTGAGTTCCAGGACAGCCAGGGCTACACAGAGAAATCCTGTCTCAAAAAAAAAAAAAAAAAAAAAAAGAATAAATAAAAAAATGGATCTCTGAAGCCATAGAAGGTCCCCTTCCCCCAATCTCCTGTTTCTTTAATCTGCCACATATTACCTGTTTCCCAATACTTAGGCAAGAAGATTAGACTACTTTTGTTTGGAACATAAAATACTTCATCCCTCAGACACCAATATGCTGGCTTCAGGCATTATCATCTTTGGCCATCACCAAACTGTGTCATTCTGGCAGCCCTTTTCAGTTAGAGCACATATGAGGCCAACGCCTTTCCCTAAGTGTACAGTGCAGACATGGTTCAGTCACCTGAATCAGTAGTTTGCGGTCTTCCTCTATATTTTTGTGTGTGGTTTCTTGTTCCTGCTTCTGTTCAGTTTTCATTGGTACATTGATATTAACCCTCAATTTCTTACTGTCAAGATAACAGAGGAAATAGTCATTGAAAAGTCTGCTCCGTGTCTTTCAACTACATGTTTGGACTGGGCAGGTGGTTCACACCCATCTCTTCTATATCATTTCTACTGCTACCTGGGAACTGCCCCTCCACCAACGCTATGTAATTTTACCACAGAGGGGTGACTGAAGTGACATTTGACCCCTCAATTGAGTGAAGTGTAATAACAGCAAAATAACTTGGTATAAAGGTCTAAACATGCCATATGAGCCACTCACGACTTATTTTCAAAATAAAAAGAAAATCAAACTCAGCATTAAAAGCAGCACTGAAGCCTGCAGGCAGTCGCCAGGCCTATGCAGAGTCCAGTTCCCCTGGCTTGTGCCGATCCTGAAGTACGCCCAGAGTCAGGGGATAAGACCAGCAGCCACATATTAGATTTTTCTTACTTTTTATAACCAAGATATAACTTTATTAAGGTGTCTGGCTTCAATTCCACCTCATCAACATTGGCATTTTCATCTTCTAAGACCTAGAAGAAAATAACTGTTACTAGGCACATCCTAGGGAAAGGGTTTCTTCTAGCTCAACACAAAGTGTACAAACATACCAGCAATTTCGACTTCAGTAAAATCTGTAGGACTTGTGCCAAAATGTCCTGCAATCAGAGAAAGATGTTAAGCAAGGAGGAAGAATACTTCTTTACAGTGCCTGTCCCAGAGGCCCAGCTCACTGCCTCACAGGAATGGTCATCATCTCAAAGCAGAACTATCCAGAGAAAGTGACATGGCTTGTTCTTTATGACCTGAAGCACCCACTATTCAAAGGCAATAATGCAGTTTCCCACAAACACTGGACACAATATACGGCCCGCTTCTTCAATGAAACCTACAGGAAATGATTCACTTCTTTGATGTCTGAAGGTTCACAAGACATTTATGTGGTGCTGTGGATCAAACCCAAGGTTTTGTGTGCTAGGCAAGTGTTCTACCAGTAAACTACACCCCTTGGTTTTATTTCAATGAAACCCCTTGGTTTCATTGAAATAAAAAACGTATTTACAACAGTGTACTCATCAGTAAGTACACATGTCAACTAAAAAATTATATGAGGGCTGGGACCACAGCTTATTTGTTGGAGTACTTGGCTAGCATGCCAAAGGCCCTGGATTCAATCTCTTGCACTGCATAAAAACAGGTGTGGAGCATGCCAGGAATCTATTACAGATACACAGATGTACGTACAGAGACAGGAGGACAGTAAGTTAGTTTAAGGCATTCTCTACCTACTTAGTGAATCTGAGGTCATCCTAGAGTACAGAAGACTGTTTCAACAACAGCAACAGAAAACCCCAACCAAACAAAAAATAAAGTGAATGATGATTAAAACTCTTTTATCTGCTTCCCAGCACTCATGTAAAGCTCAGCCTTGTCTGGAGTGCTATGGGGAATAAGTGAGTGAATGCCCAGGTCTTACTGCTGTGCAGCCTAGCTGAATGGATAAACTCCAGATTCACTGACAGACGCTGCTTCAAAGAAAGAATGGCACGTGCACCACAGTGACATCTACTTCTAGTCTCCAACACATGAATACAAACAAGTACATATATCTACACACAGACACACACACACANACACACACACAGACTGACTGACTGGCTGACTGACAGGGTTTAAAACAGAGCATTTTGAGGGACAGTGGTGGTAGCACACACCATTAAGCCTAGCACCTGGGAGGTAGAGTCAGGCAGATCTCTCTGAGTCCATAGCCAGCAGGGATTACAAAGAGAGTTCATAGCCAGGGCTACACAGAGAAACACTTAAAAAAAATAAAGCACCTCATAATGTCCTTACAATGCTGACAAAAGAGAGCATTTCTTAACATCCTTACAAAACTGACATAAAAGTTTATAAGTGCTAGCCACCATGTCTGCTTAGAACCCATATATTTTCTCCAAAACAATTTGCTTAAAAACTATAAAGTCATAAAATCATGATAGTGGCACATGGAGCTTTATGCCTCAGATCTTAGTACAAGTACCAGGAATGTGCTGGATGCTCCTTACACTAGTTTAAGTCAGGTTAATTTTTGGCTCAAATGAACCTTGCCTATTATATAAACTCTGACTCAACCATGAGGACTCAGTGGTCCTGTTGCCATCCAAGGTGTCAGACGCCCCAGTGAAATGCTCTCTGTGGATCTGGCCTGGTCTTCTGGTGCCTTGGTCAGAGTTTTACTGCTTTTACTTTTTTCTCCATGCTGCTAACATCTATTAAGCCAAAGAAACCCATGTCCTCTCCCCCACTTCACAACATCCCACTGAACAAAGAAGAGGCCGCTTGAGAGTAGCTTCAGAGTATAGTGTGAGTATGAAACGGTGGGAATACCATTTTAATCTGCGTGCTGTCAGTCAGCTGCTGCACAGTGTAGGCGTCTTCTGTGTTGTACTGAAGCAGGATTGCCATCTGAAATGTGGACGCCTTCACAGCCCAGAGAAAACAAAGAGGAAATGTGAAAACACGGGAAAGGTACAACCTGCATTCATGCAAAGCATTCTTCAGAGGCAAAAAAGGAGAGGTAATACAAAATGTCACAACCAGGGGAATGGACATTTCCTTAAAGACACCTTTCAAACACTGAAATGACTCATTTTTCTCCTGCAATATATCCTATATAAACATAAATATATGAGCATATCCACAATATAAACACACACCAGGTGTACAGACATTAATTATGAGTTTAACTTTTATGCACAGTAGAACAAAAATTATTTTGGGAGTGCATACCATGTATATATTATGTGTGTGTTCAGGTTGCCAGAGACCTCGACACCAGGTATTACGGTTACTTAACTAACTTACCAATGTAGAAGTACAAAGGTTAAACTAGTGAGTAGTTTGAGTCATATACTCTAAAGTTTAATTACCATTACCAGCTCACTACTGAGACCTTTTCAAGGAATGAAGGATGTTTTACTTGTGAAACACACCGAGTACAGAAGTGAGAGTACAAGGAACCTAGACTTTGAACCACAGTTAACTGGACCCCAGCTTTTGTAGAAATGCAATCAGCCCAGGTCTGTCATTACTAGGCACTGCACACTGCTGGGTGTGCTAGGGAGTCTTATCACTGTGAGTCTGAAGAGAGCTCTGACTGGAATTAGAGACTGAAATGTCTTTTAAATTTGTCACCCAAGCATGTCATGCAAGGGCACTCTACAAACCTACCAAAGATCACTTCTACGGTGTAAGCAAACACTCCTAACTCAGTGGAGGAGAAACCTGAGGCTCAGAGTAAGGAGGTGACTTGCACCCATAGTCAGAGAAATGAGTTCGGCTCACCCGCCCATAACAAGCATGCTTCACTCCCTACATGGCTTTGTCAGAAAATGAACTGCATCCCACTGCATGAGCTATCTAACTGGGTTTCTTTAAGTTGTCTTATGATCAATTACTACTTAAATATTTTACCCCAAATAAAAAGATTTTACCTGCAAAGTGTATCTGTTTTTGAAGCAGTTAGTGACTAGTTCCCCTTTGGACAGTTGATACAACCATGTCAATTTTCTGCCACTGTGACGGCTGGCGTAGAAAGCTGTAAATCGCTGATAACTGCGCTCCAACTAGATGAAAGAACAGCACTCTGCGGCATCCATGGCTTTCCATTCTACAGTCAGCATTTCTAAATAAAGGTCCCTGCCCCAAGTTCTGAGAACAAAATCAGTGCTTACGGTGAACTACAAATGCTGGGGACTGTCTTGTGAGCACCGTAAGACTGCAGAGTGAGTACCAAAGCAGGTTTCTACCCCATGCCCAGTAGGTACATCAAGAGTTCACCAAGCAACCAGTGAGACCCTGCTTGTCAGCAGTAAATCAATACTGTCTGCTGCAACAGGGTTGACCAGCCTTTCGCTATTTATTTAACACCAGCCCATTTCACTCACATTCCCCACAAACACTACACTGACTGCTTACACAGCACTGCGGTCAGCACACTCAGGTCAGGCAGCCCTTTTCCCTCTTGCCAGCTGAAAGAGACCAAGGAACAAAACCAAAACTACCCTTACCTCTGACGGCAAGGCAAACGTGCAAGACTGCTGAAAGGGCCACGATCCAGAACTCAGGACCTGAATACTGAAGTCCACTGTGGGAGGGAACACATTTAGTTACTCTACAAATTTTAAAATTCTATTGTTTTACACACACACACACACACACACACACACACACACACACACACACACAAGAAATAGTCAAAAGATTTAAAAATTCATTACAAGTCTAGTAGGCTACACATACACAGTGAGATGTCCTATATCAAAACTTCAAACCAAAGGCTGAAGAACCTAGCAACGGTTTTCCTCCAGGGCAATGGTTTTCCACTTTACTGCTGAGTTCCTAAGCTGATCTGCCTTGATCAATTTCATTTTTCCCTTCTGGATATGAAGTTCAGCGCACAAGCAATGGACGGTGATCAGGAATGATTTAACAGACCCAATACAAGAAAATGGACAGCGCAACAGCAAACCACTCCCTCCACCACAACGCGTGTGCCATGTACGACTGTCAAGACAGACAGTAGAGACTTGTGGAACCTAGGAATTAGGACTTTCATCTTCACAGATAACTTAGATGTCCACTAGCAATTCAAGCTTAATGATGACAGTAATTTTGATTTGGGAAGAATAAAATTCTCCAACTTTCATCAAAAACAAATAAGAAGAAAATAATCGAAATGTATCCAAACTCAGGTTCAAAAGACAAAACAAGACCACGGGTCAGCACAAGCCGAGGCCAGGAGCACCAGACTAGTCCCAGCAAAAGCTGCCATCATACCATCAGGGAGTTAGGAGGAGGAGAGAGCACTTGGAAGGAAATGCCTGCTTTCTTAGTCTTGGAAACTCTGACCCCATTTACCACCCTCACTCCGTATTATGTCACTTCTCTCAACTGCTACCAAGAGCCCAAACAGCCCTGCTATGAGCAATCAGTACTCACAGTCCAGCGGTTCTGAATTCGTCAGGTGTTTTTTGAACTGTTCATTCAGATCTTTGCTTACACCAATGTCTTGAAACATTCGCTGAAGTTTGGAAGTGTACTCAAAACCACAAGCTTGCTGAAATAAACCCAGGCAACTGTCTCATTAATTTGTATAGAAACATGAATGTATGCAATGCATATAAGAGATTTTTAGAGAGATCACAATACAATATATTTTTTCTTAAGTTCGTAGAAGCTACTACTACTACTACTACTAAGATTTAGTCATATGGCATAAATATATACAGATTAAAATTTTATGTTGTAAAAGACCATTAAAAGTTGGACAATTGGGTCTTCAATATGCAGTAAACATATTGCAGCATTTAAAGCTGCAACTTAAAGGTGTTCTAGCACTGCAAGAGGTTACGACTAGGAAATAATTTAGAAACAGGTGGAGTGTTGCACATCTGAAAGCACCATACTCAGTAGGCAGAAGCTAGCTGGGGCTGTCAATGACCCTCAAACTAAACCCTTCATAGCCCAAATAATCTGCTTGTCCCTTATTCTACTACTAAACTGTCTTTTTTAGCATGTGCCTGCTGGAGTTTAAACCTCTGGTGTGGAGGTATCTGAAGATGGGTCTTTGTGAGTTCATGAGTGTAGGGTGCCTCTTAAAGAGGGTGTTACCCTGTGAGTCATGGGCCAAACAGTGGTTGACTGAGAGCCAGGAAAGCCTGCTTCAGACACAAGATCTAGATTTTAGACTTCTGAGTCCCCACAATGGAGAGTTCATTTCTGTGCCTAAGTTTCCTGGCCCATGGTATTTTGTTTTGGCAGTTTGAGCTAAGAAAACCACTAAGCATCCACACAGAGCCAACAAGGCTGAATGTGTGGGAGGCAGGTGAGGATGTGGAAAAGGTGAGCAGAGCCTGGCCAAGGAAGGGCTACACGGAAGAAAAGAACCCTAAACAGGGTGGCAGAGGAAGGAAAGCATCGGAGGCCTGGCTGGAAAGCAGGTCTCGCACTGCATGAACCAAGTCAATAAACCCTGAGGAAATTGGGATTCTCCAGGAAAAGAATAGTACCTTTAACTTGGAGATCATGCTTGCTTCAGCATCGTCACTTGCACTGTTTTGATGTACCAGTCTCTTGGCAAGCATCTTTGCATAGAACTTCTGAAATACATCTTTGTCCTCGATGTACTTGAAGACCACCATCTGGCAAAGCCAGGGAAAGACCACCTTAGTGAAGCTAACTCACAAGCTGATTTGTCTCTAGCTATCTCCAGGAGTTGCTTTGTTTTTGGTGGGCCTATGTTCCAACCTGGCACAAAATCACCCTGAAATGTTCATGATAAATAGCGCCACCCATTCCTTAAATCCCAGTTTACTGGACTAGACTTAGTAGCAAGAACCAAAGTACTAAGGCTGGAGAAACGGCTCAGAGGATTAGGGTACTTGTTGTTCTTGCAGAGGACCTGAGTTCCATTCCTAGCACATGGTGGCTCACAACCATCTCCAATTCTAGGAGATATAACGCCCTTCTGACTTCCTCGGCACAAGCACACGTGTAGTACATATACATACATGTACGCAGGCAAAACACTCATATGCATACAATAAAATAACCTTTGAAAATTTAAAACAAAAAAGAAGCAAAGTTCCAACATTAAAAGTAAAATTTAGGAGTAAAACCATAAATTCAAAATCAAAATACTTATGACTGCACATTTCAGGCCCAATATAAAAAGAGTCTTATAAAGGGCAACGGGTGTGGCCACGAAACACCTTACCACTTGATTGAGGGTGTCTTCTAGTTCTGCCTCTTCTGGGTTCTTGGAACTGAAATTTAAAAGGGCAAGGTGTTTACAAACAAGCAAGCAGATGTGCACACATACCACTCTGCCAAACTAGCAGTGCCACATATGGCTTCAAGTATTTAATAATGAGTTCTCAGATCAGCTGGTGAGCTAGGGGAGGTCACTTTTCTCTCCTAAGGCAATCTGGCAGTCTCACATTGTACCCCATCATGGAAGAGATTACAAAATAGCCACCAGAATATCTAAGATGAAAACTGACAGAAGTTAATTGTAATATTATGAAGTTTTCCTTTAAGACAACCCATTTAAATATCAGTAGTGAGCTTCATTCTTACAATTGCTCCCTACAATCTGAGATAGCAAGTGACCTTACCCAATGTTTTCCCACCACATACAAAGCAGGTAACACAATTCTCCCAATAGTGAGCTGTTTCAGTTTTGCTACTGAGCTATGACCACAGTCTGAAGATGCTGCATGGCCTATATTTTGTACAATTATTTTCCAGTTCACTGATGATGACTTGTTAACTTAAAAAAGGGGGGAGGTATGTGTATGTGTGTATACCTGCTTGTCTGTATGAGCACCATACATACACACAGGAACCTATGGAGGTCAATAGAAGGTATCAGATTCCCTGGAACTGGAATTACAAATGTCTGTGAGCTGTCCAATATGGATACTAGGAAGTAAACCCAGGTCCTCTACAGGAACAGCAGGTGTCCTTAACAGCTGACCCATTGCTCTAGCCCTGAGAGTTAAACTGTCATTATTCACATTGGCATTTGTGGGTATTTTCTTAGCCTTAGAGAGCTTTATAAAATACACTGACACCAGAATCAGTAAAATTTGGGGGCCTGTGCCCCCTTCTTAGCATACGATGATGTGGTTTATGGGACACTGAGGCAAACCTTGAACATTTCAGGAATGAAACTGTGATAGGGAGAGAGGCTGAGGGAACATAGCGAAGAGGAGGCGGCCATGCCTGATTATACCGCTTGCTTCTAGCTCTGAACACACTAAGAAGATGAGGAAAATGTCAGGTGAGTAGATGGTGACTGGAAAATGAAGTATATAGCACCAACAAATGACCAAATAAGAACAAAACTTTAAAATAGTCACATGGCTGAATTTGGTGGTGTGCTCTATATAACCAGTATGTGGAAGGCTGTGGGTAGGACTGTGGGAGTTTTGAGGCTAGCCTGAGCTACACAACAGATCTGTCAAATGTAGACCAACACATAATCCATATTAGTATTCAGTCTTCTACGACTGTTCAGAAAGCCAGTGGGAGTTGATGCTGCAGGTTTCAACAATGTAGTGCAATACAAGTAAATGTAATGTAAATACTGATCCCTTGTATTAAATCCAAGTTTAAATAGGGGTACCAGCAAAATATAATACCAAGTCAGTACCTTTTCTTCAACAAGGAGTCACAGTACCGAGCAAGCAGCTCAGGGGATTTACTGGATGACTGGGCCATTTTGGTAACCGCATTGTTGTTTATGAAGCGACCACAAGCCTGTGTATATAAAAGACAGTTAAAGAAAAGGTGTCCTGTACATACACACTCAACAGGCATCTCAGTGACACACTTACCTTATCAAGAGCAGCGACGAAGCCAGCATCGTTGTTGAACGCTGACATCACCAGGGCATTGTATTTTTTATGAACATCCAACACTGTCTGCACATACATCTTGGGGTCCTTAGGTAGAGGGAAAGCCAAAAACAAACAAGAATTAAAAACACACATTTCATGCAGCTGTAAAACGTTCTACAAATTTTAACTACATCTTCAAAGAAGTTAATATGATCAGAAATACTTTTGGTTCCATCACTAAAACACACAGGACATTGTGTTTCCTTGTAAAACAAAATAATTCTTCAAATTAAAAATTAAATTCCTTAAAAAAAAAAAAACTTGAAAATATCATGAATTTTTTTTTTTTTTTTCTTTTCAAACGACAGGTCTGAATACAGACGGGGACACACAATGGAAACTGTGTGGCCAAGGTAGGTCAGGGACAAGCACTGGGGACTCGGGGTGTGGGCAACAGGGACTCTTCAGACAAAATAAAATAGTGGAAGATGCTAAAGGGGACAGTACTAGTAGAAGATACAGGAAATGGATGGGGGAGGAATCAATATCAATGGTCAAGTAGCGGTCACTATTTGCCAGCCAAGGACCCATAATGTGTGGCAGGTATCATTTTTAATGTCCGTTTTATATAATTAAACTTAGTTACACTTCTTACTAAAGTAAGTGGCAGCTGAGTCAGGTAAGGACTCGGGTAGATGGCTCCTGATTCTGGCATGTTCTCTTCAGCTTTCAGAATGGAAAGACCCAGCCAATGGACACAGAGAGGCAGGAAGGCTCTTGACTAGCCCTTCCTAAACCAGGAGCTTCGGGTGCACAGAAAGGAAATATTCTGGCACTGCCTCTAAATTCCTGATGTACAATTTCACTGCTGATATTTTTGAAACAGCCTTTATCAATATAGCCCAAGCTTACCATAAACTTGTGACCTTGTTGCTTCCCCTGCTGCCACCACTAGTTCCAGACCCCAGTTCCTGACACACTGTCTTGCACAACTCAGGAATGAGAAAACAGAAATCCCTAAATACTAATTACTTTGTATTTTAGGTAAAATGTTTTTAATTAATAATGAATAAAACCCGAATCTTATGATACAATCATTTTCTATACACTCAGGGATGCCTTGTTTAAAAATATAATAGATGCAAAATTATTATGAAAAAGTATATAGTATGATGATACAATTTCACTGAAATGGAAAGATGGTCTTTACCTGATACAATCAGATAATCTGGTCCCTGTCTCCTGACAACTACTCCTGTATGTTGCAGAGATGGCACCACTCTAAAGAAAGCATCCGAGATCACCTACAAGTCAAGCATGCACCTTGCTTCATATGGGCTTCTTTTTAAAGCAATGCATTTTTTCCCTTTGCTTGACTTAATTTTGGTTTGTCATTAAAGCCCATATTACTTTGGCAAACTCAGGTTTTAAACTGATTTCTGATCTCACATCAAATTGCCACACAACATTCATATTCTCTTCCCTTATGATTTCCATGGTCATTGGGTTTACAAAGGGCCCTAGCCTCCAGTGAGCATCCAACCACAGGAAAATGCAGTAACCACAGGACCACCCAGCTCCCATAAGGATATAACATCCTTGCAAAGAACCAACTGCATGTCAACTTTAAAGACTCACATTGCTTATAAAGTCTGTTATTTTGGGGACTATGACTCATAGGATTCATACAAGGTATATATTCATATATATACATACATATATATACATACACACACACACACATACACACACATTCCGGTACTTTTTTTTACTTTACAGTGACTCAAGCTTAGCAGTAGAGAGGCAATAAACTCCCACTTATTGAGAGGAAAGATCCCTTACAATGTGTTCCCACCTCTCACTGTGGCTCCTAAAGTACTGACCTTAGCCTTGCCCCCGCCACACCTGTTCTCTTGCTCTTTGTAGTGATGTACAGGTTGAGTCTTGGGTATCAGTATTGACTCTACATTTACTGTTATGTGCTAGAAGAATTGTAACTGTTTCTCTGGCTTTTTCATCTATTTAAATTTTCCCTCAGATTCAGGATTTGGAATCAAATTTCTCAGTAAATGCCTAGAAAAAATTCCCACGTGGAGATGCAAAGCTTTGCAAAGAATAAAGTAGCCTTCAGATTGATTCTAGATTCCTCATAATAGAGAAGACCCAGCAGAGTATTGGTGACAAGAACAATGTACCAGATATCAAGCCCAGGAAAAGTAGATTTAGAAAGTTCATTATCACAGTGTGCATGTATGACATGCGTAAGTATGGAGGAGTGCCACCACACCAGGATGGAGAGCAATTTTGGGTTCAGTTTCTTCTTTCCATTATGGGTCCTCCCGGTCAAACTCATATTTTTCTTTGTTTGTTTTGAGGCAGGGTCTCATAGCCCAGGCTAGTCTCCTATGTACTATACAGTCAAGGGTGGCCTTACATCTGATCTTCCTGACTCTGCCACCTGAATGGTAGAGTTACAAATATGCGCCACCATGCCTGGTTTTGAGAAAAAAAAGTTGAGGTTTAAAACAAAATGAACATAATAGTGATAAATCTGGTCCACCCCATAACAACACATGAGAGGTTTTGGTTTTTTGCATAAGAAACACAGCTCCTCTCAGTTCCCAAGGGATCTCTCTCATTCAATGTCCGTGATTCTAAAAGCTGTTATATCATCCATGACTGACACTTTTAACAATTTAGACAAAAGTCCCAACAAGCTTGCACAGCCTGGCCTTCATAAGTCATGGGGTTCCATTTCCTAAGCCAAAAAGTGATCAACTCCCCTCCCCCATCACTATCATTTCATCTTGTTTTAACAAAGCGCTTACAGCCTCTCATTAGTTTCACTTTCTATACTGTAGCAATGTTTTGAATAAAAATCTAGTCTTGTCAATTACATGGTTATTAATAATATGCTTAGCAGCTTTTCTTGTGTCCCTCAAGTAGAGTTGACATAATTAACATGTTTCCAAGTTCTCACAACATCTGCTCAGCTATCTCCATCTTTCTAGTTTCTCCTTAAATCCTGACTTATTTTTTTAGATTGTGTTTATTCACAGTCACTGAAGGGCTATGTGAGATCTCTCTTTGCCTAGGTGGAAAGTAACTGAAGACAGCATTCAACATTGAATTATGTCTCTACATGCACTGGTACACACATATGTACATACCCCCAGTTCCAATGCACACACACAAGAAGACCAACACTGGTCTTCAGAAAGGCCCGACTCAGGCAGTGAGGATGTACACTACCCATATAGTAGGATGACGTGGGAGGCTGAGATGAGAAGAGCGGTATAGTATAACTTAGACACCATTTCTGAGGATCAGCTGTGATCCCAAATTCTGACCCAGTACTTTTCAAGAATATTGTCAAAAGAGATAAACTGGGATTCTTTAGGCTTTTAAAGAAACATCTCACTCTTCATGTGTGCAAACTGGGCCACTAATAGATCTAAATAGCACTTTCAATCTAAGCCTGGAGCCACCTTGAAGAGCAAAGTTTCAATATGCTTTTTTCATTGGGCCAGGGGCACTGAGAGCCAATTGTTAAGCTTGTGTAACTGTTAACTTGTTAAAAACTCTGTAATGAAGCAGTTAGCCATAAACAACACAGCTACTACAGGATACAGAGGTTCTTCCTGAACACTGAACTTACCTCTGGATAATTTGCCTTTTGGAAATTAGGGGAAAGAAATTAAAGTTTGCTCCCAGGAAGAAGAAAACACATCATACAATCATCTAGGGACAAAAGTGTGACTGTTATCCTTAAGTACCTGGCCTTTTGAGTAATTTTGTGTCCATATAAATCATCTACCTCAACATAAAGTCAGAAACACTCACCCTGACCCCAAACCATCAACTGCAGAAAAAGAGACAACTGTTTGTAGCATACCCACTAAATGTTTAATCCTGAAATTCCTTTCTCTATCAGCCTGCAAGCCATCCCATGTGTGTTCAGGAATATAAAATTCATTCATTCATTCATTCATTCATTCATTGGTACAAATAGGGTCTACACAAACCTGGCTTTCTTGTGACTCACTATGTAGACCAGGCTGGCCTCAAATTCACAGAGATCCACCTGTCTTAGCCTCTTGGGTGCTAGATATAAAGGTGAGTGCTACCACGCCTAGCTATAAAACTAACTTTGATATTAACTGGGGGAAGAAAAGGGAAATAAACATAAGGTCCCACACACTACATAGTACAGATTTACATTTTTAATAGACCTTTTCTTCTCTGTCAATTAGCAGAAATAAGATTGCATGTAGCATGAAGTGTGAAAGGCAGAGACAAACACCAGTAATTTAAGGCACTATCTATTCTCATTATTGCAATCTCTGTTCCTTTTTGCTCCAAACATTTGGTTGGCCTAAGATGTAGGTTTGTAGTTTGGTTTTTAGGATAGGGTCTTACTCTCTAACCTAGAACTCACTAGGTCCAGAATGCACTAGGTAGTCCAGGATGGCCTTAAATTCATGGCCCATTTGACAAAGGATGGACAGTGAGAGACAAGGTCAGTGATAAGATTCTAACTAGCCTTGAACCAACAGGGGGGTCACTTTAGTACTTGTCACTGTACAACACAGTTTACATAAGAATTTAGTTTGATGTGGCATAAAAACTAATTTGGGAATGAATTGCTTCTATAATGAGTTCCCTTACAGAATGATTAAACTCTTTCTTTTGTTGGAAAAAAAAATGAATATCATGGATATAAAATGAGTTTTGTCATGGATATAAAATGAGTTTTGTCATGCTAGATTTAAAAGATTATTGTATGTTTTTCTGTGCTTGTGTGTAGTTTTGTTCCACAAGAAAAATCTAAACTATTCTTGTTCTCCTAAGGTTATAGACCTATCATTCAAAAATTTAGGATAAGCAGTGGCTCATCAGTTAAGAACATGTATTGTTCTTGCAGAAGACCAGAGTTTAGTTCTCAGCACCCTAATTGGGTGACTCTCAACAAATCTTCTGGCTTCTGTGGGCACCACACCCATTAACACAAAGACATTTTTTAACACGGGGGGAGGTAAGAGAGAGGGAGGGAGGGAGGTAAGAGAGAGGGAGGGGGGGGGGGGGAGAGGGGGGAGGAAGATGACGACAAAAGAGAGAGGCTAGAGAGATCACTCAGCAGTTAAGATCACTGGATGCTCTTCCAGAGTATCAGGGTTTTCAGTCCCCAGCACCTAAACAATGGCTCACAACCATTCATAACTCCAGTTCCAGGAGCTCTGAGACCCTCTCTATTCTGTCCTCCTCAGACATGCATGTATTCAGACAGAAACACTAAAAGAAGACAAAAATTAAAAAGGAGACTATCAGTACTTAAAAAGATGCTGGAGAGAGCTGGGTGTGGTGGTGCAAATCTTTAAGGAGGCAGAAGCAAAGATGTGTAGATGGATCTCTGTAAACTCAAGCATGGGCTACATAATGAAACTCCATCTTAAAGGGGGCTGGAAGGGGGCAATGCTAATTTAAGGATTCTGTGAACAGTCTACTTTCAAAAGTCAAAACAGGTTCTCGCTATCGGTAAAACTGTAAAAGATTCACCACACACACCTGCAGTTGGCATGTGAAAATAATGGGCTCAATTGCTTTTCAGTCAGGTCCTACTTACATTTAGAGCAGCTTCTCCACACTTCTCAATTGCTGCAAGACCCTGATTATGAATATGTGTCTCTAGTAGTTTTTTCAATTCTCCTAGGCCATCCTGAATTCTAGATACAAGATTATACATACGGCCCAAATCTGAAAGAAAAAAGGAGCCAATTTTATGCATGGAAACCAACTGTGCATACTTATTCTGTTCAGTAAGTACTTATATCAAGTGAAAAACACTGTGAAATAGGAAACCGTCTTCTAGATCTGGTGTTCTTTGTTAAAATCAACAACGGGGTCAGGTTATTAAAGTTTTATTTCTCCTTTACCACGAGAATCTGCTAATGTACCATTGAGAAAAAACTCTGAATGCTTTCTAAAATTTTGATAAGCTATTTATGCCCCCAAAAGGTACTAAAATATTTGCCTAAAAAAAAAAAAAAAAAAAAAAAAAAAAAAAAAAAAAAAAAACTTAATATAGATACCTCTTTCAACTATAAGTCACAAAAGGAATCCTCAAATTATTCATTTCATATGTGTTAAATTTATGGTAGTTAAAGATGGAAAGTCCTAAATCCCAAAACAATGTGACTGAATCACTAACAGCTCCCACTAGCACAGAGGAGCTAATAAGGGAACTAAAAACAAAACAAAAACATCTTTTCATCTTTTAAAAGGATAGAAGGAGGAATACTCAAACATAAAACAAAAAAGTCTGTCCACCATTGGTAATACCAACATAAGTGTATGGAACAAATTATATTCACCTTCATTCTTGTCAGCATCCAATAAATTCTGAAACTCTGTGTGAAAAATTTCCAAGTGTTTTTCAATGAGGACCTGCTCACATTTCCGTGCTAGTTCATCTTGTGTGCTCTCATGGAGGTAAACCTGAACTCTCCGCTGTTCCTCAAGCAAACGAGCTTCAGCCTGTAGAGAATTCAACCAAAGCAAACCGATGAATGGCTTGCTTCACTTTTAAAGAACTAGTATGTGAACAACAAATTAAATTAAAAAATATTCCAGTAAAGCATGATTAAGAAAAGAGAAATAGGACTTTAGACTGTAGGGTGACTGCCAACCATATTATAAAGTCACTAGTCTGTTCTACTCTTTCTGAAATACAGGTTCTAGTCCTTTAAGTGCCTTAAGAACATTATCATAATTAACAATTCAAATATCTTCCTATCATCTTTCTTTGAGTAAATGGTATTTCACATCTTGAAGGCAATTATTTTCCACCCCTGTGGGAAAAACCTACAGGTCTTCTTCAGCATGCGATCACTGGATTAAGAAGCTCTACTTTGCTCTGAAAGCTGTTTGAAGTCAAGGGTCATACCAATATGATCCTAGAAATGAGCACTCAGAAATTATAATCAGCAATAAGGAAAAAAAGAAAAAAGGAAGGATGGGTGAACACAGCAGCCTTCCCTTGCCAACCACTAAACACACATTTCTAAAGCCCACTTGGACACCGCAGTCTCAACTTCTTGAATTTCTTTCCAAGAAAGAGAAGCTAACAGACAATTTAACACAACAGAAACTCATGAAAGACAGTATATTTTAGAATCTGTCACCAGAAACATGTGGGGGTACAGAGTCACTGAAGACATCAGAATAAGGAAGAAATTGCAGTAAGTCTTGAATTATTCAGATGATCTGAATTAGAGAAGATAAAAGTTGTATGTTACTCTCCACACAGCCTTTTCAGATTTAGAGTAGTAATGTAGATAAATTTGGAGAATTACTATTAGAATTGAATAAACATTCAATACCCAGAAAACTGACTAGGCAAAGCTTGGACCATTAAATATGATCATGAGTGGTTATTCAATCACAGGAAAGCAGCTAGAGCCATAGCATACACTCATAGCAGAAAGCTTAACATGTAAAGTAAGCTTAAACAGTAAACTGTGTATTAATCACCAAGTCCATATCCTAAACACAGAATGACCTCTAACAAAGCAGTAAGTATATACAAAAAAGCTAGAATGAGGAACAGATAAGTCATAAAGAGACACAAAATGTTAGAAGTTAATAAATTTCTAGTAAGAAGCTCAAATATCAAAGTAATTCATAGTACACTTGATAAACAAAATATTATCCACTAAAATATACCAAATCATTAATGTGTAAGTTTAAACAAAACAAAGCAAAACAAGCTCCCATGCCCCCAAAAAACCCACAGCAACATTCTGGTCTGGTAAGTAAAAGCAGAACTATCATTCTTCTTATTTTAAGTCAACCTGTTCTTGGGAAGAACACATATCCTGGTCAGGAAAACAAAACTTACTCCTTCTCAGAAGAGAGGGTAGGCTTTGATGTCCTTGTGAATTCTCCATGCCAACTATAGTGAGTTTACAGAGCTTTCTGCAGGGGCCAAGTGGCAGAAAAGCAGCAGCAGGTCCCTAACTGGGAACTAATTTGTGACAGCAGGTATCTTTACCATTGCTGTCTCATGTAGACCATGGAACACCAGGACCATATTTAAATGACTAAGTACCCTAAGGTTCTTGAAAGTGACCCTGATTAACTCCATTAGAAAAAATTATCAACAAAAACAAAGAGGAATAAAAAACAGAACTGAAAGGTTGGTAAAAATTAATGAAATAAGGCATTTTCTTTCTCTCTTTTTTTATGTAAATGTTTTGACTGCATGTATAGTATGTATAGAGACCAGAGGAGGATTGTGGATCTTTCAGAACTGTGATTACAGATGACTGTGATCCAACATGTGGAAATCAAACCCAGGTCCTCTGCAAGAGTAACACCCACTCTTTTAACTGCTGAGCAATCTTTTGAGCTCATATTTTATTTTTAAATAATAAAAAGATTAGGAATTTAAAATATTCAAACGTGGTCATTTTTGTTGTTTTTAAGTCAGATTAGTCTCAATCACATGAAATTGATTTTTAAAGTGTTGATATGACTGTTAATAAAGTGTTTGTAGGTATTCAGCCATCAAAGGCATTTTTTATGTTTTATTTACTTATTTACTTATTTACTTATTAATTATATGTAAGTACCCTGTAGCTATCTTCAGATGCTCCAGAAGAGGGCATCAGATCTTGTTATGGATGGTTGTGAGCCACCATGTGGTTGCTGGGATTTGAACTCAGGACCTTCGGAAGAGCAGTCGGGTGCTCTTACCCACTGAGCCATCTCACCAGCCCCCCAAAGGCATTTTTGTATGGACCAACCATTATCAACTGTTTAGACTAAAATACACCTACCTGAGGACAGCAAACTCAACAGAGACCTCTAGGGACTGTAATATCTAGCCCAAATTGGCCACTGAAAGCACAATATTTCCTGAAAGCTAATCTTTACCTCAAAATCATTCCTGAGATGTTGAATTCTACTTGATTGTTTTAATATAAATGTAATTTCTCCTCAAGTTACTGAAATTGTCAACTTTTTTCTGGTGGTCCTATACCTCTGCCCAGGCACAGGCTGGAGACTATGAGGTATGCACATGTAAGGTCAAAGCCCTCCATTATGTTTGCTTTGCTACACTTTTCTATAGAGCCTTTAATATAGACATTCAATGCTTATATAGTTTTTTAAAAGTAAAGCTCACTAAATTCTCACTATTGCCCAATATTATTATTCTCCTTTCACAGGTAAGGAAACTAAGGAACAGAACGGTTAAGGTCACTCTTTAACCTTGAAAACTGGTGGCCCAGTTCAAGATACAGCGATATAAGATTATCTCTATATTGTTTGGTTTTTAGAGCCTGAATTATGGATTTCCTCAATAAGATGAGAAGTCATGTTTGATAAGACTTCTAAGTTGGTCAGGACCAAACTTTCAATGCTTTTAAAAAGCTTCCTGGAGGCTGAGGAGAGGTTAGATTGCAAACACCGACCCACCAGACACTGTTATTTTCGAAGTTGCAAAACTTTAAAAATCAGATTTCTGTGTTTAGAGTATGCGTGCAGCTCTGTCCTAAAAGTTGTTCTCCATATGCTGAGATGATTCTCCTCCTCCTCCTCCTCCTCCTCCTCCCTCCTCCTCTCCATGGGCAGCAGACATCAGAACAAATCATAATGTCATCTACAAAGGGCAGGCTGGCACCATAGTGGTGTGCAATGTTGGGGAAGATTCCACTTTAAAGATATAATTTAAGAAAAAAATCTCTACTGGGCTGGCAAAATGGCTCAGTAGTGTTAAGGATACTTACTGCTAACCCTGATGATCTAAACTCAATTCCTGGTGCCTATATGGCAAAAGAACATATACATATACATATACATATGCTAACATGGCACACATACACTGTACATGTACACACAAAGACACACATATATGTACACATACAAAAATAAATAAGTGCAAAAAAATGGTTTAAAACAGAGTTCAGTAAGAGACATGTTTATAAAGACTACAGTCATACTACAAAATTAAATAATGAGCAATAGCAGGATTCAAAACAGATTATGTCTCAAATACCCTTAAGGAACTGGTTAGGTATCAGTCACATACAAAACAGATACAAAGATCTACTATAAAGAACTACCACTATCCCGCATATACAACCGACTAGTTCTACTTCTGTTGAATTTTGAGATATCAGAAATGTGTAACTGGCTTTCAATTTCAAACTTAGAAGGCCCTAATATTCATCGTATCAGTGCACCATATGAAAATGCACTGTGAACACCACAAGCTGGGCATGGCTTTCTCTATATGTCAGAAGCAGAGTAGTTGAGCTTATATTTTCTTTCTTTAAACACAGAAATGACTTGGCAGTCCATTTCCTGCCTAAGAGAGGGCAAAGTAGGTATTAGACTTGGTATGAGCAACTCTTAAAAATGTAATACAAGTCGGGATGTGGTAGTGCGCGCCTTTAATCCCAGCACTTGGGAGGCAGAGGCAGGCGGATTTCTGAGTTCGAGGCCAGCCTGGTCTACAAAGTAAGTTCCAGGACAGCCAGGGCTATAGAGAAACCCTGTCTCGAAAAACAAACAAACAAACAAACAAACAAGCTTGAAAACCCAATAGACAGATAGATAGATAGATAGATAGATAGATAGATAGATAGATAGATAGATAGATACATACATACATACATACATACATACATACATACATACATACATACTTAGTGCATGCAGGTGAAAGGGTCACCAAACTATATATACACAGTCTGCTGGCAAAATCTTGCTGCACCTGTTTCTTGCTTATTTCTATATCTCCATGACTGCTTTTGTTTCTTAACATTAGAGGTGAACAACGACAGAAGAAATCTTAGATTAGATGAGAAGACTGAAGATTATTTACTGGCCAGTACTATACAGCAGAAAGCTTGTCAACTCCTGACATAGTCATTCCTCAGACCCAATATCCAGAATACCTGAATTTCTAAGAAACAGAGCAAAGGAAAATCCTATTAGAAGTCCATGCAAGCATCATGTAATAAACAGCAAGTTAGAATACTTGCCTCCATCTTGGATCTTCTCCTAAGTCAGGTTTACATCCTTCCTCCTAATATAAACTTGAAGGGTTAAACTATGACTCTTAGGGAATACTTTAGGAGAAAAACAGCAAAAGCAAAAAAATTAGCAAATCTAGGACTATTTGCTTATTTTCTTACTGACATAAAATCCTGAGGGCCACACTTCAAGGGAAGACAATGCAAAAACCTGGAAGGCATGCAGCTATCAAGGCATCTCCTTGGATGTGCAGGGGAACACTCACTCATGATTCTTAATTTATAAAAGTCCCTTGGAGAGTTCTATGAACTAGGCCTGCTGACATGGTGTGACAGCAGTGTCAAGCCTGACTGGTGAGGAACACTGAAATGCCAACAACTCTCTAGAAGAGTGACGACTATTTAACTTATATCTACTATACATACTATGTTTAAGCTTACCTTTTTCATATATTCAGTAACTGGGTTCTGCTGTAAGAATTCAGTACTTTCTCTGGTATAAAATCTCTCTGTGTCAGCCAAAAATTGAGATTCAAAGGATTCTTTATACACTGTTAACGTAGGGCCCTTTGCAAATGCATCATCTTCATTCAGCCCCAATTCCACTAGAAATAAATATGAACTATATTTCAATTACCGTATTTCTTGTTATATTTTACAGACAATACTTTGGTGTAGCAGTCAGTTTAAGTTACACTTAAAAGATCAATGTGAAATGGTGGGTTGTAAGGTAACTATTATTTGCTAGTACTGAAGTATGCTTGTGTCAATAAATGAAAAAACAAAAAGAATAAACTCCAAGATGTATAGCAGCAAATATTCCTTACCTGTGCCAGGGATACTGCAAAATTACAAGTTTAGTTAGAGAAAGTTTACATTTCCAAAAGTGATATAAATATTGCATTGTAAACTTTCACAGAAATGCCAACCCACCTAAGCTTCAATAATGTATCATTTAATCAGTGTCTCAATCTCAAATTTTTCAAGCTGATATAATTTTCTGGTTATTATTTAGCTCACAAAACAATTATATATAAGTAATTCCTCATGAAAACATCAAAGGAAACACAATTAAATTTTTTTCACAAAATTTCCTTAAAGTACAAAGATTAAATATCTTTTATGATTTGTAAAATTACTATTTAAAAGTACCTTAAAAGATGAATTAACACTCCCGAGACTCTTTAATAAATATTTTAAAATGAATATTAGAGCACTACCATAACTGTCATGTGATACAAAAACTATTGAATAAAGGCAAGTTATTTACCATAAGATTGTACAACTCCACTAATCAGTCTTGTATTGATGGTTTCTCCATTTCTTTCCTTTTCAATCAACTTTAAAACAGCATTTGTTACCTTTAAGAACAGACAAAAGGTATAAGGCAGACATATTATAGCTCACAATGTATCTTATATATCCTTTAAACATTTAAAGGCACTAAATAATACAAGGTAACATATTTTAGGGTGATGGGTACATGCATGTGTATACATAGACCAAGGACAATTTCAAGAACTGTCTGCCAGGAGGAATTCACTGTGTCTTTAAGACAGTCAGTCTCTCACTGGCATGGAGCTCATTCAGGTGGCAAGCTTGGCCCTGGCCAGGAAGCACTAAGGAGCTACCTGACCCTACCTTTCCAGTGCTGGGATCACTAGTGGGCATCACTATACATGCTTTCTTCTAATAGGCACTGGGGATATACCCCATGTGTATACCTCATGCTTGCACAGCAAGCACTTTACAGACTAAGCCGTATCCCTAGCCCAACAGATACTCTTGAGATAGTCAAAAGGCTTGAGCAGACAACATCAAAATGGAAAGCTGGTGAGATGGCTCAGTGGGTAACAGCACCCGACTGCTCTTCCGAAGGTCCGGAGTTCAAATCCCAGCAACCACATGGTGGCTCACAACCATCCATAATGAGATCTGACACCCTCTTCTGGTGTGTCTGAAAACAGCTACATTGTACTTACATATAATAATAAATAAATTAAAAAAAAAAAAAAGGTAACACACACATATCCAATAGTAGATACCTGTTTATTCAATGGCCTGAACAAACAATCTCTCCATGTCACCAATGCAAGCTGGATGAAAAAGGGGAAAAGATGTATTGAATATTCTTGAAACTTGTCACAGACAATAACCTGAATTCTTAATTTTACCAAAATCTTTAGATAACAACTTAGTAAAAACATAATATCACAATGAAATCAGAGCTGTTCTCTTAAGTTAGTCACTTTGTATAGATGTTTACCTTCTCACATTTTAACAACAAAGTTCAGAAAGAAAATTCTAAGTTAAGGAGGATGACATTTGTATCAGCTTAAAAACCAGCATAGATTCAATCTATAAATGAATTCCCCGGATCCAATCAGTTTTGACCAGAAACACCTGATAGAATTAATTCTAGTCACTCTCAGTTTCCTAACACATCAAGATACATTTTAGAAATTATAAAAATCTTCCGATCTTGATTGTGCATTTTAAATGCAGTTTCTTGTACATAAATTAAGACCTCCCACCGTCCTTTGTGTCTTCAGGTGACTATGTGTGAAACGTACATTTGTGTGTATATGGTACATGCTCACATGAGCATGTGAAGATGCACAAACAGGTGGCTGGAGACCAGGGGAGAACTTCCCGTGTCTATCACTCTCCACCCTATTCCCCTGAGACAAACTCTCTCACTGAGAGACCAGCAGCAGTAAGCTCAAGCTCATGGCTTTTATGTAGGTGCTAGTTATCTGAACTCAAGCATTCTTACTAAGCTATCTTCCCCAGCTCCTGATAGATGCATTTTTACTTGAATGTATAAATATCATGCTCTATTTTCCATTCCTAAACTTCCTTCAAGTGTTATACTGATTAATTACGGTAAAAATGATCTCTGAAAGAAAAAAATTAGAACTTATACATGATTTTTAAAAGTCTGTTGGGAGAGGTATTAGAAAGTTAAATAAAACACAATTGAAATGTAGGGCACTTTAACACATAAACTGTCAAGAAATTAAAACATAAATGTCTTAGTCTTATTTTACTTCCTTTCCAACTGAACTAGAGATAAAATTAAGCTTGTAAAAAATATGCAAATTCAGTCTATGGAAAGTGTTTTCCAAGTAGTGTCTCCAATAAAATAAACACCATAAAAATCAATTTTTTTAAGGCTTTTTTTTTTTTTTTGGTCTGTTTTTCCCTCTATAGTCCTGGATAGCCTCACTGAGATCTACCTGCCTCTGCACCCAAGAGCTGGGGTTAAAGGCATGCAAGTGCTAGGCCCAGCACTATTAAGACTCTTGCTTTGTGGTATTGCAAAGGCACTGACGACTCAACCTCAATGTCTAGGAGAAAAGCAACGTTTTTCCTCCCTGACTCTTCAGCCCTCAAAACAGGAGTAAGGCAGCAGTGAAAATACCAGGCTATAGATAGTATCAGTTTCTAACAGAATCCCTACTTTAAAAAATTATTTTGTTGTACCTACTTTCTAAATTAGCAACCCCACCTTTAGATAGACCTAGGCTGACTCTGGATGATTTGTTACTTCAAAGGAATAAAACCAACAAGCAAATGAAGACAGAAGCTATAGAGGGCAAAGTAAAGAAATCTCACAATAGGGTAACAGAAACAAGTTTTGCCCTTAGCACTTCAACATACAATGAAATCAGCTAACTCTGGGTGACTTGGAAGCAAACCAACAACTTTCTCTAATTAAAAAGGCGAAAAACGATTTAGAAAAGATTTTAAAAAAAAAAAAAAAAAAAGTAAAGGCCTTATCATTTGTCTTGACCTTGAACTACATGACAAAACAGTATCATTTGCTGGAGACTGGGCTATTAACAAAAACCACAGGTTATAACTGTTCCACTGAGCTTCCACACAAACTAGCAAATGACTTGAATAGGGTTTTCTCTGCTAGAATTTATGGCTGCATTTCCAAACAGTGGCTACACTATTTGATAACAGAAAGTGTGGGGTTTGAAAGTAAAAAGTACTTTTAAAAGTAATGAAAGTGGCTGGCTCTTATCTACTAATTACCTATGTATTTGAGACAGTGTCATTATATAATATAGGCTGGCCTTGAACTAGATACATCCCTGCCTCTGCAGGGATTAAAGACCTGTGCCTCAAGTCTTGCTCAATCTTAAGAAACAAAGTATCTTGATACTTTTTACTAAACTTGTTTAACTGTTGAACCAAGAACATGGAAAGTGAAAAAGCAGGAATGGTCTTTAGGAGCTGTGATGCCACTGTAGAGATCACACATGGAACATCAGGTCAAGCAGTTTCAAAAAGGAAATCCACCACACTGAGTGCCACTCTGTAAATTCTGACACAAGGGAAGCACATCAACCATTCTATGATGGTCAGAATTCAAAACATGTTCAATGGAATAAACATATAATTGTCAGTTTAAAGAAAAGAAAAATACAAAAACTTCAAAAAAAACCTGTTAAAAAACATGTAATTAACTGGGCATGATGGTACACGCCAGGAATCCTAGCACTTGGGAGTCAGAGACAGGTATGAGGCTGGTCTACAAAGTGAAGTCCAGGTCAGAAGCTACCTTGTTTTAAACAAACAAAAGCCAAAATAGAAACCTATATAACTACAGTACTATACAGTACAACCGGGTACAGAAACTGAGCTCTGTAAGTGCTAAAAGTCTTGAACCTGGGCTAGTTTTTCTCTAATTTTGTAAAAGCAAAACAACAAAATATTGCTATTATGACACAACATTAGAAACTGACATTTTAATAAAACTGACCCCAAAAGATTTTAATCTGACACATATCCATGAGCAGACTAATATTTTCAGTTAATCCTCCTTCAACTTCTCTAGAACTGACTCTCCTTACCTGGAGAAGTGTTTTTGTTTGCTCATTTATTTAATGTGTGTGAGCATGAATGTATGTGTGTGTGTGTGCATGTAGAACCCAGGGGACAACCTTTGCTGTCAGGAACCATCTACCTATTGGCCTGTACTTGTCAGAATGATATGCTGTCTGGCCAATGAGCTCCAGGTATCTGCTTGTGTCTGCCTTCCCAGCACTGTGATTACAAACATCAATATCATGCTTTTTTACACAGGTCGGGGGGGGGGGCTTAGGTTCTTGTTTACAAAGCAAATACTTTATTGACTGAGCTAATACCCCAACTCTGTGGAGTATTTATTTATTTATACAGGGCTCATTTAGCCCAGGTTGGCTAAGAATGACTCAGACTTATGATTCCCTTGCCTCTACATGCCAAGTGCTGGGATTCCAGGTATGTGCACCACCATACTTTACATAAACAAAACAGAAGACTGAACCCAGGACTTCATAGACACTAGATAAGCACTGTGTTAACTGAGCTACCTGCCCCCACCATTGGTTCATCTCTAAAGTCTCCAAGTCTAGAAGGTGGTCTCTATCATGTTCCTAGGTGACACTGATAATACACATTTAGAAGTCATACTTTTGAGAAAACAGAAAGCCTAAAACAAAAACCTTGAGGACTAAGAAAAAAATTAATTCAAGGTCCTCTCTCAAATACAGAACTCTCAGACCAAAAAAGTGTATGAATGCCCAGGTTAGGAGCTTAATCCTCAGATAAGGTACCTGTTTGCTAGCAACTGCCAGCATCTAGGAGTCTAGTGCTAAAACTCAAGCAGTTCTATGCAAAGCATAATAATTGCCCAATTAATTGGAGACACTTTAAAAGTAAACACAAAACTATTTATGTTTATTTTACAGCTCTGATTTCTCACCTCTCTACTTTCTTGTCACAACATATTTAAAGGTTATTTATTAATTCTTAAAAAAAAAACTTACTGAATAGATTTCATATATTCCTTTTCGTCCTTCATCACATTCACGGCGAACCCAATGTCTATTGAGGTAGGCACAGATTCCATTCAGCACTTTGCTGGAGAATCGGTAATCTTCCCACTGCTGAGTGTAGAACTTCAGTACACTCTCATCCATTAAATCTTCTCCATCCTAAAAACGAGTTCACTAAGACTTTATATCAACAGTTTGTCACATAATCAAGCTAAAACTTACTGAAAAAGCTACTGCATCAAAATGTACAAATATATGCAGTTACAGATGGGTCAATTGCTATGTACAGAAACAAGCTAATGGAAATTCTCACAAGAACACTAAAAAGGTCTTTCATTATCAAATTTAAGCGGAACTTTTCATGGGTTGAATAGGTTGGTATATGCAGTTGTAGAATGTACCCTAAGCTTTCAAAATGGGAACATGCTTTTACTTTCTTTTATGCTTTTTCTTCAGTACTAGTGACTAAACCTAGGGTCAAATGCTAGGCAAATGCTCTACTTTTAATTTAAGACAGTCTCAATAAGCTGCTCAGGCCGGCCTTAAACTCAGTCGTGCAGCCCAAGTACATACCCACCCATTCCTCGGATCACATGTTTTCCAAGGTTGGCCTTACACTCACAATGTAGCTGAGGATGACCTTGAACTTCTGTTCCTCCACCTCCAGAAAGCTAAGATTACAGGCCAGTACTGGAATTCCAGTCCATGTCCTGTTTTTTTGTTTGTTTGTTTGTTTTTTAGTTTTTAAGCAATTTCTTATTAGGGAATCTACCTCCAAAGCATCTCTGTTTGATATCTTCCCAGTTGTTTATTTTAAATCAATCTATCTGATTAATAAATCATAATTAAAGTATACTCATTTTTTAAAAATATGAAATGTTTCACAAATTTGTAAGATTACAAAACTACTCATCTTATGGTATTTGTTGTATTTTTGTAACAAAAACATTACATAACAATACAACATTTCTTCTTTAACAAAGCCTCAGAAAGAAAACTGGAAGTTATCCAAATTATTCCTACTTTAAACTCACTAGTTTTTATTTGAATAAAATTGGCTGGAAAAAAATTCTTAGATATTAATGACAATTCCAAAGTGTGTCCTACCCTCTAAAATCACTGCACTACTATTCATAGATGCTGTGCTAAGTATACCAAGAAGTATGTCTTCATGTGGAAAGTCAAAGTCCAGTAGACTTGTAGTTCTACAAGTAATAACATTCAAGTGACCCAACCATCTATGTAAATACCTGGTCACACCCAGAGACAACCAAATGTTTTGTGTATTTAAATGAAATGAATTTTAAAACATAAATTGGTCTATTTTGGATATAAAATACAAATATGTTGCTGATGGAGTAGCTACTGAAAACAGAACAGACTTTGCTTACAAGACTTTATTTACCAAGTACTGTAAAGTCAAAGGATTTGTTCTGCAGCAAGACACATGTTTAAGAACATGAAACTGATACATTAGTTACAACTGAGTCAACTACAGTCTGTTAGAATGTGTTTCCATTTAGTAAAATTATTGTAAAATAATTAAGAAAAAGTTTTGTATCATGCAGAAAATATTGTATAACAGCTAAAGAAAAATGAACTGTATACATAGAAGATACTGAGAACTTTCCCAGGTAGGAATAGAAATACCTTCGTAGACTGAAGACATCATATACACAATACCAGATGAGGAAGCTACCTGATCCCCTAATGGCTGAGTGTAAAGCAACCCACTTCCTTTGCTACAGAACAAACTACTAAAAACCAAAGGCAGAAGCTAAGGTAAAAGATTTCACCATTAGTGGTGGTCTATGCCTTTAATCACAACACTCAGGAGGCAGGGGGTCTGAGTTCCAGGACATCCTGGTTTACAAATTGAGTTCCAGGACAGCCGAGGGTGAATAGAGAAATCCTATTTTGAAAAAATGAAAATAAAAAGACTCACCTTTGCCTAAGCAATGGTTTGAGCTAATGAGCCACTAACTCATAGGATATGGGTAGTTGCAGCAAGAACTAACCCACTGTAAGCACAATTTTAATCTAAAGCAGCAAATATGACAGAACAGAGATGGCAGTCACAAAAAAAATCATTGCACTTAAGGAAAAAATGAACAAAACGGACATTTTTATAAGCTTATACCATCGAGACATCTTACCTTAAGAAGATTTGTCAAATAGTTCTTCAAAAACTCCTTCAATCGCTTGTATAACTCCAAGCCAACAAACTGAGCTCCCCCAGGAGTCTGCCCCTTTTTTGACTTGGAAGGAGGGACTCCAGCACCCCGGGCTTGGTTGGACTGATGCACACTAGTACAGTAGTTATAAACATGACTTGGAGAAAGTTAAGGAAAGTAACACATACCACAGATGTAACAGTAATCAACATAAACATATTTCCTTCTGTTTATATATCAATAGATTCCCAATAAAAATAAATGGAAAATGCTGGTAATATTAAAAGACAGTAGGATCAGAGGTGAGGAGGATCTGTCCCAACACAGGGAATAACTGAGAACAGCAGGAACCCCGGCATGCAAGAACTCCACCAGACCAGTGGCACAGGTTCCTTCTGGTCTAGGCTGGTTCCCTGTGCAGACCCAGGTGCAAACTCCACAGCCAGTCCCACAACATCCATAGGAAGCTCCACTCCCAGGCGCTCCAAAGATCCCAGGAGCTCAGGAGCTTGGTCACACCAGAATCTCAGGGTCTCAGAGGCAGCTTGACTTCCAGTAGCTCTGACACACCTAGGATCTCAGGATCACAGGTTTCCAGAATCACAGGATCCCAGAGACAGCTTGACTCTGAGGAGTTCTGACACAACAACCAGGATCACAGGAAGGACAAGCTCCAGTCAGATATAGCCAGGGCAGGTAGCACTAGAGATAACCAGATGTTGGGAAGCAAGCATAAGAACATAAGCAACAGAAACCAAGGTTACTTGGCATCATCAGAACCTAATTCTCCCACCATAGCAAGTCCTGGATACACCATCACAGCAGAAAAGCAAGATTCAGATCATGCTGGTGATAGAGGACTTTAAGAAGGACATAAATAACTCCCTTAAAGAAATACAGTAGAACAAAGGTAAACAACCTGAAGCCCTTAAAAAGGAAATACAAAAATTCCTTAAAGAATTACAGGAAAACACAATCAAACAGGCAAAGGAAACGAACAAAACCATCTAGAGTAAGCCGGGCGTGGTGGTGCACACCTTTAATCCCAGCACTCGGGAGGCAGAGGCAGGTGGATTTCTGAGTTCGAGGCCAGCCTGGTCTACAGAGTGAGTTCCAGGACAGCCAAGGCTACACAGAGAAACCCTGTCTCAAAAAAAAAAAAAAAAAAAAAAAAAAAATCTAAAGTTGGGAATCTTCACTCTAAAAATGGAACTAGAACCAATAAAGAAATCACAAAGGAGACAGCCCTGGAGTTAGAAAACCTAGGAAAGAGATCAGGAGTCAGATGCAAGCATCACCAACAGAGTACAAGAGACAGAGGAGAGAATCTAAGGTGCAAAAGATACCATAGAAAACATTGACAGAACAGTCAAAGAAAATGCAAAATGCAAAAAGTTCCTAACCCAAAACATCCAGGGAATTCAGGACACAATGAGAAGACCAAACCTAAGGATAATAGGTATAGAATAGAGTGAAGATTCCCAACTTAAAGGGCCAGTAAATATCTTCAACAAAATTATAGATGAAAACTTTCCTAACCTAAAGAAAGAGATACCCATGAACATACAAGAAGCCTACAGAACTCCAAATAGACTGGACCAGAAAAGAAACTTCTCCTGTCACATAATAATCAAAACACCAAATGTACTAAACAAAGAATTTTAAAAGCAGTCAGTAAGGGAAAAAGGTCAAGTAACATACAAAGGCAGGCCTATCAGAATTACACCAGACTTCTCACCAGAGACTATGAAAGACAGAAGATCCTGGGCAGATCTCATACAGACCCTAAGAGAACACAAATGCCTGCCCATACTACTATACCCAATAAAACTCTTAATTACCATAGATGGAGAGAGAAACCAAGATATTCCATGACAAAAACAAATTTACACAGTATCTTTCCACAAATCCAGCCCTGCAAAGGATAATAGATGGAAAACATCAACACAAGGAGTGAAACTACACCCTAGAAAAAGCAAAGTAATCTTTCAACAAATCCACACAAACGTAATTCCAACTCTAACAACAAAATATCAGGAAGTAACAATCACTTTTCCTTAATATCTCTTAATATGAAAGTTAGTATTACCAACATATCCTAATCAATTGAAATTCAAAAATATGAGGAATTAGAAATTTTTTGAGCCAGGCGTGGTGGCGCACGCCTTTAATCCCAGCACTTGGGAGGCAGAGGCAGGCGGATTTCTGAGTTCAGGGCCAGCCTGGTCTACAAAGTGAGTTCCAGGACAGCCAGGGCTATACAGAGAAACCCTGTCTCGAGAAAAAAGAAAAAGAGAAAGAAAGAAATTTGTTGGCTATCATCCAGTGGTCTAATTTGGTAATTGGAGAAATAGGTCCAATATTGTATAACCCATATACACTTTCTGTTTGTTTGTATGTGACAGTGTCTTACTGTGTACCATATAATGGTCATGAAATCATGCTTCTCCTATTTCAGCCTATTAGGATTGTTTATTTGATGTTTTTACACTATACTACGGTTTTCAGAACATCTTACTTGTTTCAAAATTATTTATACAGCCAAAAGAAATATAGACAACTAATTTGGGAGGTGGCTTGTAAGAGAACAAATAAGAGTGAGACTGAAATGTTTTGCTTGATATTTATAATTGTTGTATCAATTTTGAAGAAGAGGACCTTATAAGTTACTCTTTTTCTGAGACGAGTGCTTTTCAAAATCATCACAGCCAATGAACCAGAATCTTACTCTCACCTAGCGTCTGGGCCACCCTCCAAGCAGAAGCATTGTTCACTGAAACAGTTGATGAATGACTTCATGGATAGACCAACTTAATACAATTTCTTAAATGAATGTAACCTGTTCCCTGTAGGCTGAGAATGATGACAATCACTCAAGTCAAATAGCTTTGACCATAGCAGGAAATATGTATCCAAATAATCGTGCCTACAATACATTCCTTGGTGCAGCAGAACTGTCAACTCTTAGCTTAGCTACTATGTAGGTAAAATCCTTTGGTGATGTGAGGGACACTAAAGTACAGCCTAATTACAATGAACTCCAATGTCTAAAAATTGTTCTTATTTTGGGTTTGTACCACAGTAAGAGTCAAGATTTTAAAGCTCTACTAAAAACAAAACAAAAAGACTTTATTTATGTTCATTTAATAACATGTCCACCATTTTTTGATTGGTATAATATATATTTTGTTGAATATAATAAAAATTAGCTCGATTGAAAGAAAGAAAGAAAGAAAAAAAAGACAGCAAGTCCATTCACAAGGATGCCCACAGGCCTGAAAAACAGATGGAACATTCTTCAAATATCAAGAAAAACCCCAGACCTATAAGATTGCCTAACATGACTGATTTTGTGGAAATAGTCCTAAAAATTCCAACAGGTTAGAAAGGTTGCAAATTTCAAGGAAAAAAGCAATTGCAATATTTGGTTTTGGAAAAACAAAAGCCAGTACTAATCAAAAACAATGATATTTGGCAACAAATAACATAGCCAGAAGCACACACTATAAATACTGAAATAACTGAAACATTATTTTCAGATGACTCAGAAATAGACTTACCCAAACATACAAAGCAAAGGGCATGCAGAACAGTGACAACCTGATATAACAATAGAGTCACAGATGTATACAACTGGACAACAGCATCGGGTCAATACACCACTGTGAAACAGAGGCATAGAAATTACAGAAACAGAAATGAAAAGTCGAACCAGCTGCCTCTACATATTAGCATGATAGAACTTGAGGACAGGGAAGACAAAGGCAAAGAGTGCACTGCCTCTGTTATAACCTTTATGACAACTACTGCTGTCAAGACAGGGGAGCATTAAACAGGACACATAATAAAAACATACTCTTCCACTGTATTTAAGGACATACGATATAGATTCTTCCAAAATTAGTGGGTAAAAGATTACTTAATAAATGACATTAAGGATAATTCAAAATATATCACAGATGATCAACAAAAATATATAAACTAAAAGAATAAAACGAAGATGAAGAAATTATCTATCACCTACCTGTTCTCAAGCTGGAGATCACCTTTCCAAACAAAATCACCAAGGTCTAAGCTGAAAATCTGAACATGTTAAAGTAAAACTACCTTCAAGGAGAGTTAACTATCTTCGGCTAATTTATTTGGGCTGGGGATATATATATATATATATATATCAATGGTAGAGCACTTGCCTATCAAGGTCCTAGGTTAATACCTAGCACCTTAAAAAACATAATTTAAATCAATATGAGGTAAAAACTATAAACAAACATGACCAAAGTCTACTACAAACAGAAGGTCGGACAACTAATAAAATACCCAACTGCAGTATTTCTTCATCAGAGAACTGTCTCTTAAAGCAACAGCAATGGTCCTGAACACCTGGAATCTCAGCACCACTTGGAAAGTTAGGGACATCCTCAGCAACAGCTATTTGAAGGTAGTCTGGGATATGAGAGACTGAGAAGTGGTGTGAGGGAATGGAAGGAGACGGGAGAGAAAAAATTTCAAATAATACAAGAGGAAGAAAAACATGAACAATGAAAAAAACAATGGCCTAAAAAAAAATCAATCTATTCATTATAATAAACTATCAATGGGCTACAAAGATACAAAAATACATGGTCAAAACTCCAAGACCACTTCACTGGAGATACAAAACACAATTGTCACAAACGTTCAAAGTATATAGCTAGAACAGACTGCCATATCATCAAACAATGAAATCTCACAGACATTATAAGGACTGTTCCATGATAACAAAAATAACAATTAACTAAAAAGATCTAATTATAAGCATATTCTCCCAATAACAGCCTAAAAATATATAAAACACTTATAAAAGTTAAAAGGAAACACTTACTTAATGTTATTCTTAGCAGTATGTTGGTAAAACTGGTTTTTGAGGTGATTCAACAACTGGTGCTCAGACAACTGAATAACCACATATTCAAAAATTAAGTTGGACTCTAACAGACAAAAATTAACTCAAGTAACTTCAGCATCTGGGAGATGGAAAGAGCAAGATGGTCTGTTGCATGTCAGACTCCTACATGAAAAGAACGAGTGGTGGTGTGTGTCGGGTAGGCAGGATTATCTCTGGGGCTTGCTAGCCAGCCAGTCTAGTCAAATAATGGAATTTAACACAGGTTTAACCTCGAAAAAGAGGTGAACAGTAATTGAGGGAAACAAATGATATCAACCTTTGACCTCCAAACACATGTGTATGTGCACCTATGAGTGTATATGCACTTATGTGCACACATAAGTATACACACATGAAGATATATATTTAACAAAATAAACTGAACTTCAGAAAACAAACATATCTGAGGGACTGGAAATATGGCCCAGAGGTTCAGAGTGCCTCTTCTCTACTAGAGGACCCAAGTTTAGTTCCTAGAAGCCTACTCAGGTGGTTCACAATTGCCTATAATTCCAGTTCCAAGGAATTCTGGACACCCATAGGCACCTGCAATGTGGCATACACTCACACAGATGCATACAATCATAAACAAAATTTTCAAATTAAAAAACAAAATGAAACAAAACATAACTGGGACTTGGAGACAGCTCAGCCATTACTTGTTTAAGAGCACTGGTGGCTCTCAGAAGACCCACGTTTGATTCCTGGCACCGACATGATGACTCACAGTCACCTCAAACTCCAGCTCCAGAGGATCAGATGTGCTCCTCTGGCCTGTACGGGTTCCTGTATGCACATGGTGCAAATATACTCATTCAGACTCATGTTCATGCATATAAATAAAACAGTATTTTTTTAAATGATGACAATCCACATAGCCATAATCTGAGAAAGGATCCATAAATAGAATAAATAGAGAACTATTAAAACAGTAACAGGGCAAATAATTCAATTGAATACAAGCAAAAGGGGGTTAAAATATATTAACAGTCAATAAACACAAGAAAAGGTCCTTAATACCTTTAACCTTCAGTAAAATGTAAATCAAACCAACATGAGCTATTACTTCACAGTCACTAAGATGGCTAAAATTAGAAACAAGTTAAGGACTAGCCACAATGAAAGAAACAAACAGTAGTTGTTATATATTGCTAGTGGGTAAGCAATTTGATGCAGTCACTGTATCAGCACACGCGCGCGCNCNCACACACACACACACACACACACACACACACACACACACACACACGTCAGCATTACTCCTAATAGCCAAGCCCTAATCCAAACCAATCCAAATGCCCACCAACCCATGGAAAGACAAAATGTGATATAGTCACATACTATAACACATTCTACTATATAAACAAATGGAATGTAGATGCATGGTATAAAGTGGATGATATCTAATATACTAAATAGAAGAGAGCCAGTTACAAATCATCTTAAAGCAAAAATAAAGTACAATGTGACCAAACAATAAAATACAAAAAGAAGCATAATACTTAGTAGTAGGAATAAAAAAAAAAATCTAACTCAGACAATGGTCGACCATATAATACTGTCAGCCACAAACCATAACAAACCCATACACTGACTTCTTAAACACTGGGTTCTTTTCCAAGAACTCCTTCAGTTTCTTGGGCAAAAAACTGACAGGAGTGGAAGCTGTGATCTATACTTTTCTCTCAGAGGTCTGATAGGGTTTCCTACTAGCAGTGGGTGGGAAATGCTGTAAGACAGTGGGTTATGTATGTTACAGAACCAAGTTGGGATCAGGCTCTGAAAATGACCCTTCAACTCTCCCAACATCAGAGAAATGATTCATTTGCTATGGGTTCTTCAGGCTTAATAGAAATAAAAGTCTTAACAGGATCCTATTGGTGGCCTCTTATAACAGGTACTCCCTGAGGTACATGCTTTATGTCAGGTCTGGTGAAGGACAGCCATAGGAAACACTGCCCCCCCAAAGTTCATCTCCAACTACCCACACTTCCCCATTATATGAAAGGAGGAGGGGTGCAGTGTGTTTATTCTACATCTATCAGTGCTGAAGGAAGGGCTTGGGCTGTGTCACATAGCTTCTATCCACAGCATCACATACTACTCCTCATGTACACATATTGATCCTTATAGCTATTACAAAAAAAAAAAAATCACTTCTATTTTCTAATAGAAAATCTAAATTCAGCAACAATAGTAAATAGAACCTGTTTTCACCCACTTCTTTCCAAATTGTAATTTAAAGGTTGAAACCTGAACCATTTCTACTGACATCCATTTTAAAGGCTGCACTGGACGATGTATTAAAAAACACTTTTTGTTAGGCTAGTAATAAAGCTCAGTAGCAGAGGGTTCAATCTGTAGCAACATAAACCAAACCAAAACAGCTTTCTGCCTTCATCAACAACTAGAACGCTTGTGAAAATGACAACAGCAAGAGGCAGAATATCATTGGTATAATCAGACTAGGAAGTCATGAAACAGGTCTCTCAGTTTTATAATTACATTCATTTCTGCAAAGAAATATCCCACCAAAGCTAGTAACATCACCTCATGGCATATTTCAAAAGCAAAGCTTACCGGCAATTGACTGTGATAAACTGTAGAATTCTTTAATTTTTTTTTTTAACAATTTATTTATTTATTATATGTAAGTACACTGTAGCTGTCTTCAGACACATCAGATCTCATTATGGGTGGCTGTGAGCCACCATGTAGTTGCTGGGATTTGAACTCAGGACCTTCGGAAGAACAATCAGTGCTCTTAACAGCTGAGCCCTTCTCCAGCCCATCTTTCTTAACCGCTGAGCCCATCTCCAACCTATCTTTCTTTAGTTTTTAAGGACTTATTTACTTTTATTTTCTGAGTATGTCTGAGTACCTGAAGGTTTATATGTCCAACAAGTCTCTGCCTTGTTCTTGTAGAAGACAGAAGATGGTACTTGGTCCCTAGAAGTGGAGCTCCAGGTGGTTGTGAGCCACCATGTGTTGTTGAGAATAGAACCCAAATTCTCACTGAGTGGTCAGTGTTCTTAACCTCTGAGTATCATACCAAAACCCATTTTATAATGTTTAATCTGAATATATAGACCATGTATTAAGTTTTAAAAGAAAGTAGAAATATCCCATACATATGCTAATAAAGAACAAACAAATTGAACCACTCAAATCATTTACATGGCAGTAATTTCTGTGAAATACACACACACACACACACATATATTTACACACACACACACACACACACACATATATATGCTATATATATATATATATATACATACATATATATTATATATATATTTTAAATGCATGTTTATACTAAAAACATACAAAGGAAGAGAACTGTTTTAAAAACAACAACAACAACAACAACAGAGTGAGTTCCAGGACAGCCAGGGCTACACAGAGAAACCCTGTCTCGAAAAAACAAAAACAAAACAAAACAACCTCCAACCCTAACACACAAGCAGAGCCACTTTCCACAGAGTACAACAGGTGGAATGCTTACAGAAGCATTCGTATAAGGTTCAGATGAACACTATTCCATGTCAATTAACAATCTTCAGGGCATCTTTTGGTGGTGCTGGGGTTGAAGCCAGTGCTTTAGGTAGCTGAGCACAGACTCTACCACAGAGCTACACATCCTTACACATTTGATGACTAAATATATCAGAAAACTGAAGGTGTTTTCTATTGTTTCTTATTATCAAAATATGAAGAGCCTTGAGCACATAATTTAGCTATTTAATTTTTTTTTTTTTTTTTTTTGAGACAGGGTTTCTCTGTGTAGTCCTGGCTCTCCTGGAACTCACTCTGTAGAGCAGGCTGGCCTCGAACTCAGAAATTCGCCTGCCTCTGCTTCCCAAGTGTTGGGATTATACTACTTTTTTAAGGTAGAGTTAAAGGCTTAAAAACAAAATGATGGGCCATCATATATTGTTATCTCTTGAGAAATGAGTTTCTAAATTTCTCTCCAGAAAGATCACAGTAATGCTTCCATCTGCTCTGCAAGGGATCAGTCTACCTCTCTCCCTAGAATCCCTAACATTAGCTATAAACATTACATTTTCCACCTGATTCTATTTTCTAAAATATAATCTCACTATAATCCCTCATTTCTTCAGAAGTTGGAGGCTGAGTATTTTCCCATGGTCTTTAGCTACATTTCCTTATATGAACTAGTTATTCCTTTTGGAGCCTTAATTATGTCCGCAGCACTGAAATTGAACCCAAGAACTCACATGCTAGGCAAGTGCTCTACCAGCTCCTTTGTATTTACTTCACAGAGAAGGCCTCATTAAGTTGCCAAGGCTGGCTTTGAACCTGCCTCTGTACAGAGTCCATACAGATCTTAAATCTTAAGAACCCTGCCCCAACTTCCTGAGCAGCTAGAATTGAATTGGATATCCCTGGTATAGACTGGGCTGAATCATATTCTAAAACTGTGGACAATTATAGGCCTACCAAAATGCTAGATCACATTTGAAAAAGCTTGGAAAACGTTCCTATTTTTAGGTTCATCTGCTATAAGCCATGCTAGCAAGTGAGCAAAGTCAGGCTGGTTTAAGACTCCTAAACATACAAGATGAAACATTCAAATATACTTGTTGGTTTAGATGGTTATTCCAAAAAGGCTGGAGATCACCAGCAATCTTTTGAAAACAATCTATTTGTTGTTTGACTTGCTTTTCTGTCATTATTTTCTACAAAGGGAAACAGAAATCTGCAGAAGGCAGGCAGAAATAGGAAGTTGTCACCTACCTCCCGTTTCCTTCCCACCTCAACGGCCTATATAAGAGAATGCAGAGGAAACTGCAGATCTGAGTAGCAACAGCAGCCAGCAGTGAGGAGAAAACTACCGGGTTCTGCAGAACTAAAGCCTGTGCTGAATACATAAGAGCTGAGCAAATATGTGTAAGTATTCTAGTCTAGAGATACAAATGGCTTGCTGAGGTAAACAGCCAAGGCTGAAACATGGATGAGACCCTTACAAAGTTACTGGGAAAAAGAAAAGACTTTAGGAAAACCAGCTGAGAAGACAATTTCTAGTTCACACCACCGCTGAGAGAAAAACAGAAAAGACAACGTTTTGAGAATTCATAAATGGGAAAAGGAAAGGCATTGGTACAGTGCTGCCTCAGGTAACGCTCAGTAAGCCCAACTGCCATGTTATGAAGAGTTCTCCCCTGAGGACTGAACAAAGGCTAGGAAGTGCAAAAAACAAAACCCTGGGCAAAAGATCTGATTTCTCTACCTCATTTTAAAATATGTGTAATATTTTTTTCCATGCTTGGGATCAAAATCAGAAGCGTGTGCACCTAGACAAGAAAGCACTCTACCAAGTCCCAGGCCAGTCAGAAACAGTAGATAGTCAAGATGTTCTTTTGATTCCTTTATTTTAATTACCATTTGTACATGAAATGTTGCTGAGGGTCTCATGAAGAAAGGCCCAACTCATGAGTGAGGAATCTTTCTCCTCTCTATCAATGGCCTTTCTTGAAATGTGGATGTTACTCAAGCTTTGTTTCTACATTGTTCCACCTGACTCTAGGATTCAAAACAACTCTTCGTTAAGCTACCCTCTTTCTTCTGGAATGGAAAGTGTACACAACAGTATCTGTTCAACCTGAAGCAGCCAAGTACAGAGCGGTGGCTCCTTCTGGGAATGTGTTCTATGGATAAGCACTTTTATAAGTCCAGTGCCTGCTGATGTTCTTTGTTGGAAAATAAACTTTGAATGCTTTTTAAATTCTTTTTTTTTTGTTTTTTGTTTTGTTTGTTTGTTTTTTGTTTTTTCGAGACAGGGTTTCTCTGTATAGCCCTGGCTGTCCTGGAACTCACTTTGTAGACCAGGCTGGCCTCAAACTCAGAAATCCGCCTGCCTCTGCCTCCCAAGTGCAGTAAATTCTTTACATTAGGATTTTTTTAAAACTAAAAATTTCTTCAGCCCAGTATAGGGCATTATATGAAATAACCCTAAGAAAAGAAACAAGATTTCATTATGTAATTTAATTATTATTTATTCTATTATTTGCTCACTACCTAGAAAAGACTTCATAGTTTTCTACAATAAAGTACTCCATGTGACTATTGTGAATACACACACACACACACACACACACACACACTCACACACACAGAGCACTCAAGTTGAAAACAAGGGCTCAAAGCTAAAACTTTTCAGATATTAAAATAGCAATAAATTATCTACAGAATAAGAGAATTCAGTAATTTAAGCATAGAAAGTTCCTACTTCCTCACAGCCCTACCAAAACAAAAATAATCTGCAAAAAACAAAAACAAAAACAAAACAAAATACCCTAATTTAGTGAAAATTACGTACTAAGAAATTTTGGGCTGCTGAGGCTTACACAAAAGCCTGTCAACCTGAATCTGACCTGAGAACCCACATAGACGGAAAGAAGTACCTTCATGAAGTTCTCTGACCTCCACATGTACACCAAGGAAAGTCCCCTTCCCCATATCATGCGCACACATAAACAAATTAATCAACTAAAATATTTTCCTAGGGCCAGGTACCTATAATAACCTGTAAGATAAATCCTAGCACCTGGTAGGCTGAGGCACAAGAATCATGTTTAAAGCTAGTCTGGGCTATTATAATGAGTCTATCTCAAAAAACAAAGTATTTTTAAATTAAAACAAGCAAACAAATAAAGAAACAAAAAACCTAAATAGATTAGCAATGAAGTTTCCTTGGTCACCAAAGTAATGCTGGTCTGCTTTTGTGAATAACAAAAACTCAACCACATAGGTTTCTGAAAATGTTACCAACTGAAAACTGCTTTACCACTGAAATCAGCCTTTTAGTTCTATTACAAACAAGCCAGCCACAAGTCAGACATAGCAAACAAAAGCCTGTGAGATTCTCTATCCACTCATTTGGCAAAAACTCCCATTTTCCTTAAAAGTACCCAACATATCTATCTATGACTCAGCAATTTCTCTCACAGGTACCTACTCAAGAGAATGAGTGAACATATGGTCACTCAACAAGAAGTACATGGTGTTCATAACAGTGTATCTAACACAAATACAAGGATGAATGGATATGCACAATGTCCATACAAACCAGTCATGAAAGAAAGGACGAAGCTTACAACCATTATGCTAAGTGAAAGATACCAAGACACAAAGCCATATACTGTATAAATGTTTACAGGATAAGTCTAGAATAGACAAATTCAAAGAAACTAGATCAGTGACTGCCAGAGAAGGGGGCTGGGGGTGTGGAGATTCAATTCCTAATTGAATCTTTCAGGGGTGATGAAAATATCCTAAGGGCACTGGAGAGTTAGTTCAGTGGCTAAACACACTTTCTGTAATGGGACCTGGATTAATCCCCAGCATCCATATGGCACTTCCCAGCTGACTGTAATTCCACCTCCAGGGTATCTAACACAATACATGCAAGAAAAACACCCTAAAGCCCTCACTCATATAACAAAAATTTTATTTACACACACACACACACACACACACACACTCTAAATGCAGACACTGATAGTTATAAAACTAAATATGCTGAAAATCACTGCATACTACTAAAATGAGTTAATTTTTAAGTGTGTTAATACTTCAACTAAGCTGTTACTACTTTCGAATTTTCTTTTAAAGAGTGCATTATTTTTATGTGTGTGACCAAGGAGGTCAGAGGAAGGTGCTGGGGTCCCCTGGAGCTGGATATACAGGCTGTGTGAGCTGTCCAATATGTATGCTGGGAACTGAACTCAGATTATCTGAAGTGCAGAAAGTGCTCTTAACCACTAAGTCATTTCTCTAACCCCACACTTTAATTTTTTGTTTTTGCTTTTTGTTTTCTGAGACAGGGTTTCTCTGTGTAACAGAGCCCTGGCTGTCCTAGACTCACTTTATGGACCAGGTTGGCCTTGAACTCAAGAAAGATCCACCTGCCTCTGCCTCTGTGCTGAGATTAAAGGTGTGCATCATACCTGGTAGACCCATATTTTAATTATTTTGTTTGTTTTAGTGGAGGTGATTGAGAGGTGGCACACATGCCCCAGCATGCCTGTAGAGGTCAGAGGGCAAGCTTAGTTCTTAACTTCTACCACGTAGGATCCAGGGACTTAACTCAGGTTGTGAGGCTTGGTAGCAAGGGCCTTTATTAACTGAACTATCTTGTCAACCCAAAGTTGTTTTTGCTTTTAAGCTTTTTTTCATTTTTGATTATGTCTCTGTGTGTGAGTAAGTGTGTGTGTGTGAGATTACCTGAGAAGGACAGGGATATCCAATTCTCTGGAGCTGGTTACATGGAGGTTGTGAGCCACCTAACATGAGTACAGGAAACTGAACCCAGGTATGTGGGGTTCTGTAGGGAGTATGTGCTCTTAATTTTGAGCTATCTCTTCAGTCCCTATTTTTAAAGAAGTCCTACAGAATAAATGCATTTAAGTATAAAAATACATGTACATTATGAATATATATTAAACATATAAGATATATATAATTATTAGATTATATAATAGACATTTATTTATTATAAGTATTCTAAAATTAAAGTATTTGAAATGTTAACATAACCTGTTTTGATAAGTACCGATATATACTAAAGTTTTAAACTCACATACCAATTAAATGAGCAAGTAAAAGTTCTGGATTAGTATCAATTTGCTCCATTAAGTTAGCTGAGCTTTATCATCATCATCATCATCATCGTTATTTCTCCTCCTCCTCAATTTCTTTTCCTTCCTTCCCTCCCCTTCTCTTTCTCTTCCTCCTCTTCTTCTTCCTCCTCCTCCTCCTCTCCTCATTCTTCTTCTTCTT
>NC_034591.1:66257535-66265423 GCF_900095145.1 Mus pahari | reverse complement strand
ACTCACTTTGTAGACCAGGCTGGCCTCGAACTCAGAAATCTGCCTGCCTCTGCCTCCCGAGTGCTGGGATTAAAGGTGTGCGCCACCACGCCCAGTTCTCATTCTTCTTTTTTAAAGAAGGTCTCAAGTAGTTTAGGCAGGTCTGGACCTTGCTATGTTGAGGATGTTCTTGACCTATCACCCTGACTCTACCTCCTCAGAGCTGATGGAATCACAGACCTAAGTCACCAAGCCTGACTGGTAAACTCTAATCTTAATTTTATATTTGTATAGAATCAAAAAACTACAAATTAGAGGCTAGACAGCTCAGTGGTGTAGAATACTAGAGGACCAGTGCTTTAGTTCCTAGCACTGCATCCATAATTCCAGTTCCAGGAGAACAGGTGCTCTCTTTGGGCCTCCTCAGGCAGGAAGCATAGATGTGGTACACATTATATACATGTAGGTAAAACACTCATACACAGTATATAAAAATAAATCTTAAAAAATGTTATAATAGCAGGAATTATGCCTTTTAAAACCTTATAACTTTTACAAGAGATAGAGCATAGTCCTTCATATACATTATGAACCAAAACCCAGTAAAATTGTTTTTTGTGATGGTTAATCTCCATTGTGGATTGGCCAGAGGACTCAGGATTACCTACAAGAGGGGATTAGCTGAGGAGGAAGATACACTTTGGATGAGCAGTACCAGCTCAAGGGCAGCATAGCATCTTTAGACAGAAGAGAGAGGAGCAAGAGAAGCACAAACACTCATCACACTGCTTCCTGTGGACACTGATGCCAGCAGCTGCACACTCCTGCCATCACAGTGCCCACAGTAGAGCTGCTTCTTGGATCAGAATCAGAATCAATCTGCTCCATTCAGTTAGCTGAGCTTTAGATCTTCATCTCCCCCACCCCCCAAAAGAAGGTCTCAAGAAGTTTAGGCTGGCCTTGACCTTGCTATGTTGAGGATGTCCTTGAACTCCCAATCACCCTGATTCTACCTCCACATCTTCCCTGCTGTGATGAACTGTACCTGTGAACTATAAACACATATAAACCCTTATTTCCTTAAGCTGCTTTGTCAGAGCAAACAGAAAAGTTAACTACCATAGTCTCTTAGAACTGTGTAATGCAAATAGGACCATAATATTCAAGCTTTTGTTCTAGGTATGTCATTCTGAACTGGTAAGCAGTTTTTGCGTAGTAAAGGACAGATAGAAAATATTTTAGGACTTTGTGGACCAGACTGTGATACAACAACCCTATTCTCCTGTAACATGATGGCAGCCACAATGAGCATTTAAACCCACTTAGGACAATACTGCCCACAGAACTTTCTACAGTATATTTTATTATTTAGCCAATGAGCACTTTGAAATATGGGCATTATTGCTAAGGACCTAAATTTTATATAGTTACTTCTTCGTGTTTACAGGTGTGGTGGTTTGAATGAGAATGGATATCATAGGCTCATATTTGTTTCACAGTTGGTAGAACTGTTTCCAATTAGAAGATGTGGCCTATTTGAAGATAAGTCACTGGGAATAATGGGCTCTGAGCTTTCAAGAGCTCAATGTTCTCCCCATTAACCCCTCTGCCCCCAAGGTGTGTATGAGATTTGAGCTCTCAGTTACTGCTCCAGCACGATACCTGCCTACATGCTGGACGTACCATCTGAAACTCTAAGAAAGCCCCCAATTCAATGTCTTTTCTGAGTTGCCTTGGTTATGGTTTCTCATAGTGGCAATAGAACAGCGAAAAGTAACTAAACAATGGGGTAAATCATTATAGGACCTCCCAAGGGAAATCTAAACTGTTACATGATAAAATATGACAATGAATTTGCATATAATTTACCTGCATCTTCACACTATAAACCATCTCTGGATTACTTAAAATGCTTAATACAACACAAATGCTACACAACAATTGTTATAAGCTCAGAGAATAATGACAAAAAGGTCTACATGTTTAATAAAGAGACTTTTTTGTTCAAATATTTTCAATCTATAGTTGGCTGAATCTACATAATAGAAGCTAATGATATGGGGGGGGGGGGAATAAAGATGGCAAGAACCTCAGCAGGTAGAAGTGCTTGCTGCCAAGCCTAAAGACCTAAGTTCAACCCTGAGACCCACACTGTGATGGCAGGAGGAAGTGATTCTTTCAAATTGTCCTCCATGAGTGCTACACACACACACACACACACACACACACACACACACACACACACACACACACACACATCTGTGGTTACTAGCCAGTATCACCTTAAATATCTATCTAGCCAAAATATCTCTGCTGAAAAAAGAGATATAAAAACGAACTTAGAATTTTATTATAGGTAAACAAAGAAGGAAATATGACATAACATTCCTAATAATTCAAAGACCATAACACTAAATAATCCAACTCTAGACACACCAACCACAGCTCAAGCAAGAGGATACGTGTAGAGTTCCATGTATCTGGACTTTGCCATGCTTTGTCTGGTATACACTTGCTGAATTCCAGCTCTGAGGTCATCCCAGATCTGGTCAAGACCAATCTGCTTCAGTCCATGAGGATTCTGACTCCTGTTTGATGACATTGTGAGCAATGTTCTGAAGTTGTCCAGTACAGTAATCCTTGTTCAAGATACAGCTAGTTCTCCATTAGTTGAAAATAAACAATATCATTCCAAATTTATTCACAGCAGCTCAGAAAGAATGCTCTTTAAGTGTAGAGAGTAAAGTGTCATTGCAGGCAAACCTGAAGATGAAATAAAAGAGAACTGGTCAATTCTACTTTCTGGGGTTGTTAACAGGACAAGACACTCTGACAGAAACAATCTGTGGGTGTCTATAGGTATTTCAGACATTCTCACTTTCTATCATTCAACTATTATTGCTCTTGAAAAACGTTGAGAAAAACAAGTATAAGAGACTGTTGTCATTCTTTACCTTCTAAAGTCATCAAAGGATGAAACATAGCACTGGACCTTCATAATAGACAAATTCAAAAGACACAGCAGAGAACAAGCTTAGGAAATTCCCAGAAAAATGAGAAGAATTTAGCTAAAAAGTACGAAAAGCAATACAATCTCACTAGTTGCCCGTAAGTTTTAGGAATTCTTCACTTAACACTTGGAAGAAAAGCTAACACTGGTAAGGTGAAGATAAAAGGACATAGGACTTTCTATTTACAAGGGAATTTGGGAAGAATTATCTAAATTTACAAAGTACCCCAGATTCCAAGCTTTGAAGCTCAGCTCATACCTTCCTTACTAAGCTTGTACTTCCTAGCCTGCAAAATGGAGGCAAATTACTTTCCTGACGTGGCTGCTGTAAAATTTAAAGATAATAAAATATATAGGATATAAATAGAATATTTCACAGTAAATGCTTACCAAATCATTATGGTATTGTTGATATGGAAATTAATGTGATAATATGATTATTATTTCTAAGTGTATGGTGCTACTTCAAAACACAATTTGTAATGCTTCTGATGTTGGAGTCACCGGTCAAGGGCACTATGGAATACCATTCTGTATTTAGTTGGTACTTCACAGTGTGCACATTCTATAGAATTGTTTATACACATCACATTAAAATGTAGAGATTTTACATAAGTGTTTCTAAGTACAAATCAAAAATTCCCTTTTTAATGACTTTACAAAATGTAAATGAAGAAAATGGGATGAGAGATGTCAGCACAGATTGCTAGTCTACAAATCGACACCTTGGATACCTCAAGTCATTCAGCACACCGTATCTTTTCACTAACATTACAAAACTCCACACAATACAAGGCCCATTTAAGGCCCTTGTAGGTCATGCATATAATTTAACTTTCGATAACTGAAAGTTCAATCATCTCTAACATTTATAATGTGATTAATAGGACTAAATATTTTATGAAACTACACCATCATTCCTATCCTAAATGTTATTTCATATATTCAAATGTGTGTTCAAATGTGAAACATAACCAATACAATTCAAGATTCCTTGAAATATAAAGAAATAACAATTCAGCAAATGTTTCCTACAGTTTCAACCTTTTTTTACTCACCTTGGGGGAAATATAGTACTACCCCACTTGATAATAGTCTTTAGACTGATGCTATAGGATCAGCTTCTACTCCTAAATCCCCCACCAGTTCTTTACCATTTCTCCATGGAAAACTTAGATTTGTCTAAACTAGAATCAACTGTGCAGTAACTTCTAATTCCAACCAATGGTGGAGAAAAATATTCTCCAGCACTTGAGTACATACTCCATGAGCAACCCAAATCAGAATTGGGAACATCACTTTACCCACCTTTTTAGTACTCTTGGGGGGATTCTGATAGAGTGCTATTAATACTGCCAAGGACACTTCACATTGAATTGAATCCCCACTGCTTCCTCTTCCAGTGGCCATCATCATTTTTATAAACTGGACTCTCATACATCTATTCATCTGCAACCAGCCCTTGTCCCTTCTTAAAGCCACAGACCTGAAACTGTCAGCCTGATTCCAAGTAAATGGTCAATCCCCAGGACCATACTGTCCTGTAAGCTGTCCTCTTAATATTTACCTATTTGCCTGGCATATGCATACACAAAATATTTTCCATCCTAGCATAAACAATATGCTTGATATATACTCTATGCACTGTCCTCCCTCCCTTTTGTATTCTGTGCCTTCTCTCTAGTTATCCATACTGAGTATTGAAATTCACAATCAACCAATCTAAGGTCCTCAAAGATTTGTAAAGAACAACCTTATCTTAACATTTATAATATCTCCCAAAGAGCCTCACCCTAGTATGTTGTAATTAATATAACAGAGGAACCCAAATCTAACACTGAAAGGAACTGTTAAACATAAGCAAACTGCAGAAACATCTCAAGGGCAGATCACAAGCTGGTACAGTCACCAGTAAAGGCAAATAATCTTAACTTAATAGGCATTTGTGAAATAAAGATCAGAAAGCCAATTGAGCTGAGGTGATTTGTAATTCAGGTCATAAAACCCAAGGCAAACCAACCAGTTACCTCTGTTCTTGCTTCACAGGACCTTCAAACTTGCAGGGACCAGGAGAGCAGGGCAGCCTGTAGCTAAAGCTGACCTGTATTTATCTCTAAGCAGTCTCTCCACACAGGGCACCTCATCAAGTTAGGACTGTTCATTAGACCATGCCAACAGCCATACAGGCTGTGGCTTTTGGTGTCTGCCAGCCTAGGTTATGTGTGCGAAAATACAAGTATGTGTGCTTAATCTGCCTTTATACTGTCCAATGCTGGTGAGATGAACTGACTGCAAAACTAGAGCAGTAAAGCAGAATATTGGTACCCACAAATGACTGGCTTATTATCATTGTTGATTTTAACACTACACCTCTATATCCTAACATCTAAGTCATTAAAAACCTGAAAATTTCAGCAGATTTCCTAAGTCAGAGTTCAGCTAGTTTAAAAAGTAAAGTTTCTTCTTTTCTTATTACATACACATACAGAAAGCTTGGGAGCTCTCCAAAACTTACAGTTAATTTCAACAAAATCTTAACAAGACACACTTAGGAAATCAGGCTGTTTTCAAGTGCTGTTGGCATTACAGGATTACCAAGCTGGGTGGCAAAGCTCCACAAGTTTCTGAGAAGACATTATCTGCAGATCTGCTACATAATTTGAGAGTGTGGTCCCAACAGCCTGTAGATTAGGTTGCCAGTGAGAGAAGTAATGACAGCTAAGGCAGCTACATAGGTCCCCTTACCAAGTCAGTGTTCTTCGGGAACCCTAGTCATACAGGCTCCTTCCAATTCCAATGGAAGCTGTATAGGTCACATAGTCCTGATAGGCAACTAAGGCACAAAACATCACCAACCAAGTACAGTCACAAGTCACAGATGGCAGAATCAGTTGTATCCCCATACACTGGCCATTGGCTCATGAAGCCTATGTAAATTACAATAGCTTCCAGTCTTTGCTTTTGTCTTAAAAACAATAGAACACAACAGTCAAAATAAACAGGCCTAGGAGAAGTGACTACATAATCAAAGAGGACAGTCTCTACTCTGCAAGACCAGGCTATCTCAGAGCCACCAACTGCATGAACTTAAAGGCCAGAAATGTTAATGTGTTTCTTCAAGCATCATTCCCCTGAAAGCTGAGCACCAAAGAATAATTTTTTGGTTTTTTGAGACAAGGGTTTCTTTCTCTGTGTAGCCCTGGCTGTCCTGGAACTCACTCTGTAGACCAGGCTGGCCCTGAACTCAGAAATTCGCCTGCCTCTGCCTCCTGAGTGCTGGGATTAAAGGCGTGTGCCACCACACCCGGCTAAGAATATAAATTCTTAACACCTTTAAATACATCTCTACTCAAAGGCAGAATCCATAAACCTTAAGGGTAAACAACTGTGTGTTCATCTCAATTCTTCCTCCAGCCCTCCAGAATGTGTCATACCTGACTTCATTTCTATAAACTGAGACTAAAAACATTTACCAGATGCTGTTGCTGAAACCAAAGCTGAGAAGTGTTAAAGTGAGATGATTCAAATCAGAGTTGTAACAGGAACACAAGAATTAGGGGTTTTCAAGAAAAAAAAAAAAAAAAAAAAACTAAAACTGCTTTGGTTGATTGCTGCTGAAAAACAAAAAGAAAACCAAAACAAAACAAAACAAAAAAAAAACCTAGCAAGACAAAACGTTACAATGCTTTCTGAAAATAAAGCCTAGAGTTAATGAAAAGTAGATCTAAAATTTGCTTTTAAATTTAAATAAGACTAAATTTAGCTTTTCTAGTTTGGTCCCTTATTACTTATTCATGGGTATTCACACGTATGTGGAATGAAGGCCAGAGGGTGATGTAGGATGTCTTCCTTAACTGCTTTCTATCATATACACTCAAACAGGCACAGTTTCTCACTTAAACCCAAAGTTTGCCAATTTTTCTAGTATAGCCAGCTAGCTTGTTTTCAGAATCATGTCTGTCTTCTGAATGCTAGAATTACAGTCCACCAGTGTTTACTTGGGAGTAAGAACATAAATTCTGGTCCTAAAAACTGTGTGACAAGTGATTTACCCAATGAGCCATCTCTGCATCCTTAGTACAGTAACATTTTAATACGATTAAAAACTTAAATGATCCTGGGCATTATTCGATAAACTACTTTCTATCTCTTGGTCAAAAGTATACACAATACCCTGGCTTCTACTTGCAATGTGGCACATACTTAAGAAATGTACTGCCAGGCAGTGGTGGCGCACGCCTTTAATCCCAGCACTCAGGAGGCAGAGGCAGGCAGATTTCTGAGTTCGAGGCCAGACTGGTCTACAGGGTGAGTTCCAGGACAGCCAGGGCTACACAGAGAAACCCTGTCTCAAAAAAACCAAAGAAATGTACTGTAGAGCCCCGTACCATCTTGGGTGCAAACTCAGCAAATGGTCCCAAGGTCCCTACAGGACTCTACACGCCGCAGGCACCCTAGTACACCCAGGATCTTGGGATCACTGAGACCAGTGTATGCAGGAGAGCATGTGAGCAGCAGAAGCAACAGAGCTTCTTGGATAGGGTACCTTCTGGCCTTCATCCTCAGCCAGGAGTCGGAGCTGAGACCTAGACCCCTGGCCACCTTCCCCACCATAGGAGAGTTGGCCTCCAGGGAGTTCTCTGACTCCAGGACTGAGGAGGTAGATCTGAGCTCCAAACTTCTGTGCACTTTCCCTGCAAGAGGAGAGTTTGCCTGCAGAGAGTGCTCTGACCATTGGGACTCAGGAGAGAGTTGGACTCCCAGGAGTACTGACAGAGGCTAACAGAATCACAGGAGGAACAGTTCCAGCCAGAGACAGCTAGAACATCTAACACCAGAGATTACCAGATGGTGAAAGGCAAGCATAAGAATCTTACTAAAAAAAAAAAAAAAAAAAAA
>NC_034591.1:66256233-66257285 GCF_900095145.1 Mus pahari | reverse complement strand
AACACAAAGGGAGACAACTCTGGAGATAGAAATCCTAGGAAAGAAATCAGAAAACATAGATGTGAGAATCAGCAACAGGATACAAGAGATGGAAGAGAGAATCTCAGGTGCAGAAGATTCTATAAAAAACATGGACACAACAATCAAAGAAAATGTAAAATGCAAAAAGATCCTAACTCAAAACATCCAGGAAATCCAGGACACAATGAGAAGCCCAAACTGAAGGATAATAGGTATAGATGAGAATGAAGATTTTCAACTTAAAGGGCCAGTAAATATCTTCAACAAAATTATAGATGAAAACTTTCCTAACCTAAACATACAAGAAGCCTACAAAACTCCAAATAGACTGGACCAGAAAAGAAATTCTTTCTGACACATAATAATCAGAACAAATGCATTAAATAAAGACAGACTATTAAATGCAGTAAGGGAAAAAGGTCAAGTAACATATAAAGGCAGACTGATTAGAATTACACCGGACTTCTCACCAGAGACTATGAAAGTCAAAAGATCCTGGACAGATGTTATACAGACACTAAGAGAACACAACTGCCAGCCTAGGCTACTATACCCAGAAAACTCTCAATTACCATATATGGAAAAACCAAAGTATTCCATGACAAAACCAAATTCACACAGTATCATTCCACGAATCCAGCCCTTCAAAGGATAATAAAGGGAAAACTCCAACACAAAGAGGGAAATTATGCCCTAGAAAAAGCAAGAAAGTAATCCTTCAACAAACCTAAAAGAAGATAGTCTCACGAACTGAATCCCAACTCTTAACAACAAAAATAACAGGAAGCAACAATTACTTTTCCTTAATATCTCTTAATATCAATGGACTCAATTCTCCAATAAAAAGACATAGACTCACAGACTGGCTACATAAACAGGACCCAACATTTTGCTGCATACAGGAAACCCACCTCAGGGACAAAGACAGACACTACCTCAGAGTAAAACGCTGGAAAACAATTTTCCAAGCAATTGGTCTGAAGAAACAAGCTGGAGTAGCCATTCTAATATCGAATAAACTCGACTTCCAA
>NC_034591.1:66249309-66251193 GCF_900095145.1 Mus pahari | reverse complement strand
ACTATTGCATATGCCAGCAAGATTTTGCTGACAGGACCCTAATATAGCTGTCTCTTGTGAGGCTATGCCAGTGCCTGGCAAATACAAAAGTGGATGCTTACAGTCATCTATTGGATGGAACACAGGGCCTGCAATGGAGGAGCTAGAGAAAGTACCCAAGGAGCTGAAGGGGTCTGCAACCCTATAGGTGGAACAATAATATGAACTAACCAGTACCCCGAGCTCGTGTCTCTAGCTGCATATGTAGCAGAAGATGGCCTAATCGGCCATCATTGGGAGAGGCCCTTGGTCTTAAAAAGATTATATGCCCCAGTACAGGGGAATGCCAGGGTCAGGGTGGGTTGGGGAGCAGGGTGGGGGGAGTGTATAGGGAACTTTTGGGATAGCATTTGAAATGTAAATGAAGAAAGTATCTAATAAAAATATTATTTAAAAAAGTGAACATAAAAAAATGTACTGTAAAGTTATTCAGACCTAGAGAAACTTCTGCATGTATACACCAGACTTTGGCTATTTATAATATTTATATGAATAGGGAAGACAGTCTACATATCTACTAGCAGAATTCACAAATAAGCTATGTGATAACTAATGAATTAGTTACCTATTTCACTGCTATGACAAAATACCTGACATAATTCAAAAGAACAAGAATGCTAGTCATAGTTTCAGAGGTCTATTGGGCATCCTGGCTAGGCAAGGCTGAATATCAATCACCTTCAGGAGTAGTTTTCTCTCCTTGATTAATCCTTCCTAGAAAGGCTCATAGAAATAAACTCAGAGGTGTGGTTTAGTAATGTCACAGGTTCTTCTCAATCCAATTAAGCTGACAAGCAAGACTAACCATCACAAGTCTACTTCTCATCAACCTGACACCCAAACATATCTTCCTTGACACTCAAAGTGCTTCTACCCATCTCATAATGCAAAATGCATTCAGTTCACCAAGATTCTCCAGAGTCTTCACAGTTCCTATACTGTTCAAAGTCCAAGCTCAATTTCCTTTGACCCTCAAGGCAAACTCAGCTGTAAGCCCGTATAAAATCAAAAACAAATTATACAATTCTACAGAACTTTTAACACTCCTATTCAAAAAGATAGAAAATGGAGACCAAAAAAAAAAAAAAAAAAAAAAAGGATAGGATCACAAGAAGACTGATATCTAGAAGGAAAAGCAATTCTCAGAGAGCTGTATCAAAATTCTCTAGAGCTGTGCCAAAGGGCTTCAGGACACACATCTGGATGATCTTCCTACTGTAGTCCACCTAGGCTCCATCTTAACATGATTTTATCTGTGGCCTCTGCTTTCCTTGGCAATGTGCCAAGTTCCTGGCATCTCCAACAGGGTTACACTTGACCTTCGAGTTTTATGCACTGCAGGTGCTAACTGAAGGGTCTTCTCATTCTGTCACTGATTGCCTGGCCTTCCAAGATTTCCTTTGAAGTCTGGGTGTATTCTCAAAAATCTTATACTCCAGCATTTTTCCACACAAGAAAAGTCCACACCATGCATTCAAAATTTGTCAGACGGGGGCCTTTGGGATAAAAATCACATTGGCCTTTGAGTACTAAATAGTTAAGCATGATGAGATAAACTCTAAGGTGTCCCTATGCAGCAGGGTACCCCTAAACGTATTCCTCTCAAGGGAAAGTTAATTGAATTCACTCTTCCATACCCTTGAGCTTGTGACGGGCAGTATTTGACTAATTCTCATGCCTTCAAACCTTTTTCCTATTGTGCCATGTTGAGCATTATTTTTAATGCTCTAATCTCTTCAAAAGCCATATTCCTGGGCCGGGCGTGGTGGCACACGCCTTTAATCCCAGCACTCGGGAGGCAGAGGCAGGTGGATTTCTGAGTTCGAGGCCAGCCTGGTCTACAGA
>NC_034591.1:66239062-66249146 GCF_900095145.1 Mus pahari | reverse complement strand
AAAGAAACAGGTTCAGACTACAGCTGCCAGTATTATCTCAACCAATTGTGCCCTGTTTAGGCAATCACCTAACCATACCACATTGTAAACAAACATGGCATTCAAAAGTATGCTACTTCATAACAATTCTAGACCGGCTAAATGATCATTTAGACACCTGTTAGTGGTCTGTTAGTTTCTGTGAAACTTCCTGCAGTACTAAACTGAACACTTGATTTGAACGTTCTCATGCTGCAAAACCTCAAAAGTAAAGAAGCCTCAATCATCCTCGTATGAACAATAAGTTATGTGAAGAGGCATGACGCAAGAATGGAGATAAAGGGTCTTAATTTTACATATATTAACTTGGAGAAGAACAACAAAATGAAAATGCCCAAGCAGACAGGTTTTCAAAATATAAAACTGGGCCAGTGAGATGGCTCAGTGGGTAAAGGTTCTTGTCCTGACCCTGATGACCTGAGTTTGTCCATCCTGTGCTCTTTAAGGAGAGAATCAATTCAATTCCTGAAAGTTGTCCACTGACCTCCATAGGTGTGTCATGATAAATGTCAAAATAAATATGTGTAAAAGAGTAAAACATAAAACTGAAGCTGAAACGAAACCACACCTCAAGAAATAAGCAAAACTGCACAAATACAGGCATCAGCCAGGACAATATTCTCAAAGTTTAAAGAAAAGAATAGATATGAGGACTGGCACTCACAAAGTAAGCCACCGGACCATAGGATTTCCTATGCTGTGCTAGATACAGTGTGATGAGCGCAACAGCACAAAGGCTGACTGACCGCCTATCAACAAAAAGATCTGTTTGGAAAAAGTCATTGACTGAAGTAAGTATCTGAAGATAGGTGGCCTTAAAGAATGTTACTCCAGATGAATTAATAGTCAATGATAGAGTGCTGTGTGCACAGGTCCTAGGTTCAATCTCCAATAATCATGGGGCAGGCATGGGGCTCTACTAGTGTGATAAGAAACCAGCTGGAAGCCCAGTGAAAATGGAAACCAGCCCACTCCAAACAATTCTGAGAAGAGGATGGTGGATTCCTGATGCTAACAGAAACAGACACTGCCTCTCCTGAGACCACTGTCACAGTAGGATTCCCCAGAACATCTCAGATGTGAGAGCTTACTCCACTAGAGCACTAGAATGAGATGTGAGCTTTGAGTTCTGAAGCTAGACTGTAAGTATAACTTACAAATAAATGGGTAGCTATGATAACTATCATGCCTCAATTACCAAAAATAAACCACATACTTTATTCAAAAATAATTAGTCCTTTCTGTACGTCTCCTTGCTGAATTTATGTGACTATGATTTCACAGCCTGATACAAAACAGTATATTCTGCTGCAGCATGTTTCTTTTTCTGCTTTCCATTCACTTTAATAAGTCCTTTTGGCAACCTCAACACTGTGACCCCCAAACTCAGCTCACCACCAGATGGCATTGAACATACACACCAAGTGCATGGCAAAACCTAAGTGTGACTAGCAGATTCACCTAGACGTCAAAACAGCTGGATCCTTCCATAATGAACAGTTCTTATTGACTTCATTCATTTTAAAGGATTCCTTAAAAACTAAATGCAGGATGTGGAGCGTACAGGAGGGGAGATGTGCAGGTATTGCTCTAGAGAGCTACTACATAGCATAGTGATTGTACTTAATAACATACTGGATACATGCTGAGAAACAAGAAAAAAGAAAAGTGCTAAAAGGAAATCCTGAAAATTCTTACAAAAGGATAAATATGTGGTTATTAAAATTATTTATAACTTGATTTCATTATTTAGCCACTTTTAGGGGATCTGAAGTATAACATCTCAGAGATAGAGGCTCTGGTCTGGCATACATTGAGGCCCTAGGTCTCAACCCCCTACCACAAAACAAAGAAAAAAATTATCATGCTGTATGTCAGAAATATAAACAATTTTCACCTTAAGAAGGACTAGGGGGAAAAAAAAAAAACCAAGAAGGACTAGAGGGAAAAAAAAAAACCAAAAAGGACTAGGGGAGGAAAGTAAACATCAAATTCTCAGAACTGATGTAAAGATTAGATATGGTCCTGTAGGTAAAAATACAGCTTGGACATAGTAGGAACCCTCCCCACAATTGATTATTTTCTTCCTTCTAAAACTTAAGAATGGTAGAAGATGTTCCTTAAAACCCATAAGCTTCTAACTCATGTGCATTTACTAGAAAATGCTTATAATCTATTAAACACAAGGGCAGTCCTAGGGTGAACTTATTTATTCTTGTGTTTGTAAAACTTCCCTTAAAAAGGAAATTAGAAGTTCACTGTTAGTTTCTTTATTGTACTTCTGAAACATACTTGTAATCTACAGGACAGAAAAATTAGTAAACAAAAGATACTAATATTAAATGTTATATTTATTAATAATTGTTGCTATTTGGGTAATCAATGTTTTATTAAGTAGGGTTTACATTTGTACCTATTATTAAAATGTATCGTTTTTGATTATTATGAAAATGTACTGTACTTGTTACTTTTTCAACTGCTGTTATAAAATATCCTCACAAAAGCAGCCCAAGGAAAGAAGGCTTTACTCTGAATCTTTTAAAGGAACAGTCCATCATGAAGAGGAAGGCATGGTGGCAGATATGAGGCAGCTGTTCACACTGAAGCCACAGTTAGGAAACAAAGGCAGATGAAGTCTATACTTAGCTAACTTTCTCCTTTTTATTGAGTTCAGGATTCTAGCCGGTGGGAAGGACTGCCCATCCCAAGCTACTCTAGACAGTCATAAATTTCTCCAGAGCACTAAGCATTTCAGATGCAGATGTCTCCAGTACTATAGAAACACAAGAGTATTTCAAAGACAAATGTGTTTATGGAACTTGAAATCCTTACTCCACAACTCACTAGCAGATCTCTTCACTGCTGAACTTTCACTGTAGCAGACAATACTGGCTTTCCAGTCAAAATGAAGTAAATAAATGCTGCTGTTAAATTTCACAATATTTTGATATGATGGTACAGAGTCAATACTGCCCCCAAATCCACACCAAAATGTTCCCAGTAGAGTTGTATTGTAATGGTCCCTTGTCTCTCTCCTTCTGTCACTTAGGCTTGTCCATGAGAACTGCTTCAGCTAAGAAGTACAAGCATGTGATGACTGCAGCAATGGACTATTTCAACTCATAGTCCCCACAAGTCCTACTCAATTTCCAACGGTCTCATGTGCACAGTGACCACTTTGTTCTGTGGTCAGTGGATACCAGGTCTGAGAAACTACCTGCTCAGTAAGATTTTTAAAGTGGCACATCATGAGGAAAACATCCAGCTATTTATTCATCACCTCTTCAAGGTTTTCAATTAAAGACAAAACAAAAAAAACCTCACTCTTAGCCGGGCGTGGTGGCACATGCCTTTAATCCCAGCACTCAGGAGGCAGAGGCAGGTGGATTTCTGAGTTTGAGGCCAGCCTGGTCTACAAAGTGAGTTCCAGGACAGCAAGGGCTATACAGAGAAACCCTGTCTCGAAAAAACCAAAAACCAAAAAACACCTCACTCTTTCTATTCTGCTAAAAGAACTCATCTAACTCTGGGTTGAAAACTCATCGGCCATTCTCCTTACTTAGGCCATCATTCAAGCAATCTTCCTACTCCACTACAAATTAGCTGAAGAGAATACACACTTTTTTTATTTGGTCTTTATTTTTCTCTTTCCTTTTTTGTGGCAGGAGTCATCATGAAACACTAGGTGAGCATTGTAGATTGCACATGGCTGCAGCCTTAACATAGATCACATTTTTCACTTTGAGGCAGGTCACTAAATTGCTGGTACTTAACCTGACCTGTGACCTTCTTGCCTTAGCCTGCTGTGTAGCTGAGGTTATAGATCTTCACACCAGAACCACCTTTAAGGAGTTCTACATTGTTTGATTTGAAGATAATTTACTATTGTATTGACCTCAAGTAAACAAATGAGAGGTCAAGCACACCAATCTTGCCCTATTCTGGTGAGCACCTTGGATAGTAATCTTGGAAGCACCCAAGAGTTCATATAAGTTTGGTGTACCTTCTTCTGTCACCCAGTTTTGGGCATGTGGTCATGCTACATTTACAAAAAGCTATCATGTCCATGTGTATGTGCAAGCTAGAGGCCAACCTTAAGTGCCCCTCAGATGCCATCAACCTGCTTTGGGTTTTGTTTTGGAGACAGAGGCGCTCACATCTTGCAATATCAACTTCCCCTTAGAAAATGTTTTTCAAACAAATAAGCTTCTAACATTTTGTAAAAGCTGGAGATTTTTCTTGAACTGTGCCTGTTCCTAATCGAGATTCATGGCTTTCTTTTCTATTACAAAATCATTTTCATAACTTGCATAACTTACTTTTATCTGTCGAAATATAAGGTAACTAGGATTTCTAGTTACCAGTTTCTAGCCATAACTGGATCCAGGATAACCTCACACTCCTGGGCTCCAATGATCCTCTCACCTCAAGCTAGGATTGCAAGTACTGTTGAGGGGCAGAAGAGACACATTAAAGTCTCATTTGCAATAATTGAAGTCTGGCCCTAGATTCAATGCCCAGTACCAAAACCAAATTAACAACACTGATGTCTATATTTTAAATAAACATAAAGCACATTCTCCATGCAAAGGTGTTCGTGTTCTCTAGTCTTATACCAATTTTTAACTAGTGTTACACAAAGTCACACACTATCTTTACTGCTGTACTTTAAAGTAGGGGACTAAACTTAAACAATGCTGGTGACTGGAACTAAAGGCATAGACCTATTAATTCCAGCTACTATGGAAGCTAAGAAAGCTTATCTAACCTAAGCTGCAACCTAAGGACAACCTAAGCTGCAGAGATAGTTCAAGGCCAACCCATACAATTTCTAGAGACATTTTGGCAGGGAGCATGCTGGAAAAAAACAAAGAAATCAAAAGGGCTGGAGGTAAGTTATAGCTCAATAGTTACTTACCTATCATTACCAAGGCCTTAGTACATCTAACAATCAAACTGCAACACTTTCAGTATTTTTGCTGTCACTTAACTTGCTTCACTTACTTGGGTATTGCTCAAGAAAGGCTTTAAAGCTCATCTTCAAGTAGCTTTAAAAATCCATTATCCATGCTTCCATGTGAAAATACACTTTTTTTTAAAAAAAGATAAAGAATACTAAAACTACAAAATCCAGATTTCCTCCATAGTTTTAGCAGCACTAAGATTTTATACACAAGGGGTTGGTGAGATAGCTGAGCAGATGAAGGCACTTGTCTCATGATAGATTTTCAAGTCCACATGGTGGAAAGAGAAAAACAACTCCTCAAAGTGTCCTCTGACTTTTGCATGTGTACGGACAAGGATTTTTTTTTTAAATTCTGAAAAAGCAGTTAACAGGTTGATGAGTCTATTCATTATAAAGTATTAGAATCAAAACAAACAAAACTTTGGAATATCCAAAGTGATCTCATATATTAAAAACAAAATGGGCTAGCTCACTGGTTAAGAATACTTGCTGCTCTTCCAGAGGACCCAAGTTTGGTCCCCAGAACCCACATGGTGGCTCACAAGCAGCTGTTAACTCCAGTTCCAGAGGATTTAACACCCTCTCCTGGCCTCCTTAACACCAGGCATGTACATGGTGCACATATATTTTCTTAGTCCCTGTTCTATTGTTATGAAGAGACATCAAGACCAAGGCAACTGTTATCAAAGGAAAGCATTTAGCTAAGGGCTGGCTTAGTATCAGAGGCTCAGTACATTATCATTATGGTAGGGAGCATATACAGGCAGGTGCAGGAGTAAGGAGGGGAGAGAGCATGCTGGAGCTGGGTGCCTGGGCCTGAAACCTCAAAGTTCACCCCCAGTATGGACACATTTCCTCCAAGGCCACACCCACTCCAAGCCATACTTCGTAATCCTTCTAATCCTTTTCAAATAGTGCCACAAGCTGGTGACTAAGCATACAAATTCATGAGCCTATGGGAGTCACTCTTATTCAAACCACCACATACATGCAGTAAAACACCCATATACATTGTTAAAAAAACAACAAAAACCAAAACAAAAATCTCTGTACAAGGCAAAGCCAATTATTTACAAAACATGTACAAAGCTAACACTGAAATGCTAACAGGCAAAACTACTCCGCCGGCTATGAGTTTTCTTCTTTTTGTATGTTTTGGGGCCCCTGATAATAGTGACCTACTTCTCTCTCTGCATAATTCCTTTCAACAAATAAGGTCTTTTCACCTCAGTAGACTATATGATGATTGTCATTATACATTTTTGTGGCACATGTCAAAACCAGGACAACAAAGATGGACTTCTTCCAATATAAGGAGGAAGCTGAGGAGCAGCAGCCAGTAAGTCAAAGGCATGTATTAGTGCTGAACATCAGTGTTCCTTTAACATTAACCCATAAGCAAAACTTAGACTTAATCCTTAAGATGGGAGAAGTTCATTACCCTGTACCCTCTTCCATCTCTCTCCCAAGCCAGTCTCCTAATTCCTAAAGGTAAGCCTGGGATCTGAATCCACTCCTAGGATCCCACGTGGAACTAAGGAGTCTGCTCCATGGCTTACCAACCTCATACTCATGCAGGATCCCAAACTCTCCCTTCTAATTTGACCAGAGCAGGCCCTTTTCCAACCCCCAGGAAGGAAGATCTAAATTCTTGTATCTTTTCTCCACTTTGTGATTTTAAGATGCCTATCAGGCACAACTAGCTATCTTAGTGAGACTCTAGTGTATTTTGTGTACCAAAAGTATTTTTCCATTGATATCTGGTGACAGTTTCTGTGTATTTTATGCACATTTCTATATAACTATCTTCTAACTCCCATAGTATTTCTAATTTAAAGGATCTTTCACAGAAAACTGATTAAACAAACCAAGCAACTTTTAGTTTTCCAAGCTATAGCACACAAGTGTCAAGTAATTAATTTTTAGTAAGTTTTATTGCTATAAATAGAGGCATCATAATTTAAACATTCAACTTAAAACGTATCTCCTATTATTAGGAGTTATGAACTAAGCAAAACGAATTGGGAAGTTCAATTATCACCAAGAAAAGGAACACTCAGCTGCCCAGATGGCTCATCAGGGGAAGGCACCTACCTGCAGGCTTGGTGACTTTATAAGTTTAATCTCAAGAACTGAATTGTACAAGTTTGTCCTCTGCCCTCCACAACTGTGTGGTGGCATGCCTGTGTACATATATGTGTATACACATACATACATGTACACACACACCTTTTTTTAAAGGAAAAAGAATCCTCCACTATGAAGGTTATTTTAAATAAACAATAAAATATCAAAACACATTGAGCTTCATGAGATTAAAACTGTTTAATGGCAGGAATGTGAGAACAGAAGACAAAGGAGAACTTGACCACTGGAATCAGGCTACCAAGTCAGACATTTAACCCTACCTATTAACACATGGAAAGGAAATCAAATACCAAGTAACTCTGCATTGAATAAGCAGAATGATCTTTCTTGGCAGTGATTCTTCTATTACTATTTTCTTAGGATTTATGCTTTTGAAAATTATCTCACTGTCCTGGGAAATAGTAGTAGAGGACTTGCCTAGCATACAAAGAGTTTGAGGCTTCCCTGGGTTCAATCCCCAACATCTTGCTCCAAAAACTGTCCAAAGAAGAACCAACTCACTATATTATATTTCCAGTTGTCTACCTATAAAAATATATGCAGTATAGAAAAATTAGCAAAAAAAAAAAAAACAAAAAACCCTAAAATGAACCACTTCTTTAAATATTTTTTTAAAATTTATTTATTATATGTAAGTACACTGTAGCTGTCTTCAGACACTCCAGAAGAGGGCATCAGATTTCGTTACAGATGGTTGTGAGCCACCATGTGGTTGCTGGGATTTGAACTCAGGACCTTTGGAAGAACAGTCAGCACTCTTAACCGCTGAGCCATCTCACCAGCCCATGAACCACTTCTTAAAGATAATCACTAACATGTAGTTACTTTCCAAAATGCATATACTCGCACTTGTAAAAAGTTTTATACATATTAACTTTTAGTATCTTTGTACTTTAATATTCAATATAGTATTACAGAAATGCAAGGATTTACCTAAACAATGCTGGAATAGTCATCCATAATAACCCCAAACTGAAAATTAATGATAAGAAAAAGGCAGCTGGGCGTGGTGGTGCATGCCTTTAATCCCAGCACTTGGGAGGCAGAGGCAGGTGGATTTCTGAGTTCGAGGCCAGCCTGGTCTACAAAGTGAGTTCCAGGACAGCCAAGGCTATACAGAGAAACCCTGTCTCAAAAAACAAAAAAAAAAGGCATTAAGTCATATATACAATGGGAAAAAATAAATCACTAATCTATTGATCGCCTTTTTATATTGTTAACAAATTCCTTAAAAGCGGGCAAGCTATTTCAAATGACACATCATTTTGAAAGTTTCTGCTATACTTTTTGCTCTTGAAAAATATTTAATTGGGGCTGAAGAGATGGCTTAGCAGTTAAGAGCATTTCCTGAGAACCCAGGATCAGTTCCCAACACCAACATGGCAGCCCTTAACTCCAGTTACAGGAGATCTAATGTTGTCTTCTATCCTCTGTGGTACAAGGTCTCTGGGCCCAGGCACACATATGGGACGTATACATATGTGCATGCAAAAACCCACACACACAAAAACAAATTCTTTTAAAAATTATATTTATGGGCTGGAGAGATGGCTCAGTGGTTAAGAACACTGACTGCTCTTCAAGAAGTTCTGAGTTCAATTCCCAGCAACCACATGCTGGTTCACAACCATCTATAATGGGATCTAAAGCCCTCTTCTGGTGTGCCTGAAGACGGTGACAGTGTACTTATATAAAACAAAAATCTTTTTTTTAAATGTACTTTTAAAAAAACTATATTTACTTATATTCTTTTTAGCAATGAGTAGGCATATTTCTCCATCTTCTCAACAAAGTGACTTATTTTAAAACATTACCGATCGCCACTTCGGGGAATACTGCTAGTGAAGCTCAGGAGTGTTCATGTTTCCTATTCCAATTTTCCCTTTTTTTTTTTTTTTTTTTTTTTTTTTTTTTTTTTTTTTTTTGCCACAGGAGGAGATCTTTTTCCCGTTAGTTTACAAGCCCCCTTTGATAGAATAAAAAATAAACTTGCATGTAAAACCATTTTCTTTGTTTGTCATTTGCCTTTTATTCTGTTTACAAGATTTTATCATAAGGAAGTTTTACAATTCTGAAGTAATCAGATCTTCTTTAAAGTCTCTATTTTTGGTATTATTATTAAGTTTCTTAAACCTGAGACTTGAAATTGATACTTTCTGTTACTAATATTTTTTAATAAAAATCTTTTAAAAGACACAAGTTCACCTAAAATCACCACTATTTTACAATGGTTTAATTACTTAAACCACTGCATACTTTATACATACTTAAATTGGTAGTCTGTTTTCTAAAGTATTTTCTGACACAGGCCTTTAAAATATTAGCTTATTAAATGGATTTAAGAATTTTTGCAAGGCCAATGAGTCATAACATTACACCCAATTTAACAAAAGCCCCAAAGTTCTACAGATGTTTATGTTTACACCATCACTGTCTACTCTCTAGTGTTTTCTGAAGGACCAGGAAGAAGAAACTCATTCTTAGGAATCAAGCATAGTTATTATGTATGATGCATTCTGTTGTAATGGTCAGACATCTATCCTTAAAGACTCTTTCATTTTAATCTCTGCTAATCTTCCTTTAATTTCATATACATCAGACCTTCAAGGTGAGCCCTTGTTTAAAAGTTCAAGCTCTGGGATGACCATCTTGCTCTAACCCCCTACCCTGAGGCTTTACACCTTCATAATCTTGATGAAAACTACCCAAAGTCCAGGACCCTTCTATTTTCTACAAGAGGGATAAATGTCAGTACTTACACTTCACATGGCTTTGTAAAGTTTTGAAGTGGGAGGATATACATAGATTTTTTTTTTTTAAAGATTTATTTATTTATTACTGTAACTGTCTTCAGACACTCTAGAAGAGGGTGTCAGATCTTGTTATGGGTGGTTGTGAGCCACCATGTGGTTGCTGGGATTTGAACTCTGG
>NC_034591.1:66219335-66237947 GCF_900095145.1 Mus pahari | reverse complement strand
AAAAAAAAAAAAAAGACTAGGCTTTGGGACTTACGAAGTGCTCAAACTTCCAGACAGTTGTAACTTTGAGGGGCCCTAACATTAAATCTTTTTAAGAATGCCAAGTAACTATTATTTGACTTAAGGTTTGTTCATTTAAACATAAATTTCCTTGCTGAAATGAAGGTCCCTTATCCTCCCACAGAAACTTTTGGTACGACTGGGCTGGACTATCTTCCCAGCAGGGAACAGCCTTAAATACTAACCTGCTTTACTTAAAAGGCAAAGGGGTAAACAAACTTGTTTTAAAAAAAAAAAAAAAATATATATATATATATGGACTCCTTAAATTAGAATGACTAATTTTAATTTTACAAACTGTTTAGATTTCCACAACTAAAGAAACCCTCAACCATTTTTTTCCCTAGGATACAGTATGTATTTATGTGGGTGGAAGGGGCTACACAAGAAAAAGAACAGTTTCACTCCAGGGAAGCATGCACATAATAGTAAAGTTGCACTTTTAACAAGCTCAGCAGCAACAGTGACTATGTTTTCTGCAGCCAAAATGAAGGGGAGTAGTAAAACCCTAGCATTAGTCCAAAAAAAAAAAAAAAAATCACTCATGGTAGCACCAAGATCATGTTCTATGTTATCTGAGGGTTACAAAGTAAAGGACTTAGTCTGTGCCTTCAATGATTTCATAGTCACATGTATGGGAAATAAGCCTGCACTGACAAAATTAATTAGAGCAAGAAGGTGGAGTTCCCTGAACAACAGAGTCTATGTAATATCTAAAGACACCTGGCCAAATTAGCTCAGACTTCAGATGTATGTGACATACTAGGAATTTGGGCCACACCTTCCAGGGCCTGACCATAACTCAGGAAAGATGTAGCTTACAAACGCCCTAGAGTGTCTTAAATTGGTTGGCTTTTGGGCAAAACAGTTTTTTAAAGATGATGCCAATGGGGAGGAAAGAGAAAGGTTAACATTTTTAGAAAGCACTTCAGCCTTTTCTCCCAGGCTTAAGTAAGTGCTACCCAAAACCTCCAAAAATGGGCAGAATAGAAAATAAAGCAAGCCAGTGTTGTGTTGCATACTCAGAATTTAAAATGAGCTATAACTGTTTCAACTTACTATGGGAAGCAACAAATACAAGTTTTAAATTAAAAAAAAAAGATCTTAAAACCTTTTCAAACAAAGAAAGACCTCATATCCTTATTTTCCTCAACTACACTGGCTTCTTCAGAGTCGTTTAGGTCCTAAAAATTGAAGCAAAAGGAGCTTAGTTCCTCTTTTGTCACCCCAGTGCCTTTCTAAAACAGTAATCATTTATTCCATTCTTAGCTTTTGGCTGTTTTAATGCTACTCCAGCAAAGAGCATGTACACACAGGGCAACTAAAAGCACTTGAACAACTTGACTGCATTTCGGCATGCGTGCCCTGACCACAAACCCCCAACGACTGTGAACTAACTACAAGGATCTACAGTGACCTCGGCAGAAAAGGGGAATCCTCCTTTTTTGGCATACCTAGCTCCCTTAACTTAGGGGATTAGGCTCAAGGAATGAGAGTGCAAGTGTTCCTTGCTTTCTTAGCTCCTGAGAAACGCGGTGCACAGGTGACAGAAAGAGGGGGTTCTCGGGGCCACGCGGGATTTAAGAACAGAGGCCCGCAGAGTCTCCAGCCCCCGACTCAGTCCTCCTGGCCCGGTGCCCGGTTACCTTTGGGGGTCAGAGCGCGCGCTCCCGCCGGGACCGGGGACGCGCCGAGGCCGCCGCACAGGGCCCAGCTCGACTGAAAAGAGCTGGCGGACGCCCGGGGGCTCTGTTCCTTTGGAAAAGCACACCGCATCCAGGCGCGCCTGCTCGGCCACGCTCCCCGGGAGAACGGAGCCCGGGGCACCACTGTTACCCAATAATCATGCCCCGCACCGTCGCAACAATGAGTGCCCCGGGATCCCCGAGAGCACGAGTCCCGCGGCCCTGAGCCGCCCCGGCCAAGCGGAACCCCCAGGGCCGGGGGAAGGGAGGGGTGGCGCGTGAGGCGCCACAGGCCGCGGTGAGTCCGGTTTTTTCCCAGTGCGTAGCCGGGGCCTGGCCCTGCGAGTCCCGGCCCAGGCCGAGCCTGGCCGGCCCGGTGACTCAGGCCCGGCCTGCCCGCTCCGCCCTCGGCGTCCTACGCCCACGACTTCTCCGGCCCGGCCGCCATTCCGCCTAGCCGCGGCGCGGCGCCTCGGGCCTCGCCGGCAGCCCGGGCTCGGACGCCGCGGCCCGAGTCACTGCGACGCCGCGGCTCCGCCGTGGCCTGCGCCGCCTCCCGCCACCGCGGCCCGAGCCGCTACTCACCCGCATCTCCGGGCGCCCCCCGACGCTCGGGCGACGGCGTGTAGTGCTCGCGGGGCCCGCCGAGGTCTGGCCGCGTCCCTCAGCGCCCGGGCTGCCCCGCCTGGAGCTGCGTGCGACACGGCGCCCGCTCCTCCTCCTCCTCCCCTGCCCGCCTGCCGGCCCTCCTCCTCCTCCTCCTCCCGCCGCCGCCGCCGCCGCCGCCGCCGCCGCCTGCACCACGCAACCTCCGCCCTCTCGCCGTCCCTCCGCCGCTCCCCGCCCTCCCGGCTTCACCGGCTCTGGCGACCGCGGGGCGAAGCCGTGGGGGAGGGAGGGCCGGAACGCACCGCCATCGGCGTCCGGGGCGGGGGAGCCGAGAAACGGTCGCCGCCATCGCCGGGCCAGCGGCGGCGCGGGAGGGGCACGGAAACGGCCCTGGTCGCCCCTCCGTGGCCAGGACCCGCTTCGCGCGGGCATTTCTACCTGCGAGCCATGGCCCCTGCTTCCCAAACGCCGAGCCGGGTCGTGCCGGACTCGCGGAATCCTCCGCCAGGTTTTCCCGCCGCCCTCGCGTCGGGGCGGCCTCTCAAGTGCCGGCTTCCCGCCACTTCGGACTGGTCGTGGGGGCCGAGCTGAGGCTGGGGGCTCTGACCTCTGAAGAAACTTCCGGAAGCGGCTGTGGGCGAGGGGCTTGGAGCGCCCCTGCCCCTCCCCTCCACGCACATCCCGGGAGCTGACACGGACCCCGGCGGCACTGAGCCTGGCCGGTGTCTCCCGTCCTGGAGTTGAACCGGAGGCAGTCCCCGCAACCGTGAGATGAGAAAGTCACACGGGCAGGCGGACTCCGGAGAAACGCGCTACTGCTTCTCCGACCCCCTTCTACCTGCAGGCCTTGGAGATCCCCCCACTGCGGAAACCTCCAGCTTGCCCACATACCCACGTGTGTGTGTGTCTCTCTCTTTCATACTTTTCTGCAGTGGCCTCCCTTCCCTCTTCTCACTGCATATGGTTCAGTTATGGAGAGTTGGGAGTTGCGATTCCTACCTGGGACGGGCATGAAATAGTATTGTTTTTACATCTAGAATAATCTCACCCGTTGGACATCAGCTGCTGTCGTCTTGTGTTTTGTAATATTCAGTTGTAAATGTGGCAACGTCCCTAGCCACAGGTGAGAGGCTGGAGAAAGAATGGATTTACCCCATACCTTGTTAGAGGCAGCTGTTTTAATATCCTAGCTTAGATCTGCCATTTAATTCCGTGAACTAGCAAGGGAAGATTTTCAGTTAGCCCATCATCTGGGCCAAAGGTGTATTTGATGTAACTTGTGTTTTCACCAAACTAGAACACCACAGAGATTCTAATGCACTATTTCGGGGCAGAAATCCTCAGCAGACCTGACAAGTCCCAAATCCACAGCTTGAGTCACCAGTGCTCCCTCTCAAAAGGAAAGTCCCACTGGTGTGTAGTCCAACACTTCTCACCCTGTGGGTCGAGACCCGTTGGACAAACTTCTATCTCCAAACACATTTACATTACGATTAATAGCAAAATTACAGTTATAAAATAGCAACAAAAGCCATTTTCTGATTGGGGGTCACCTGGTGAACTTTATTAACAAGTCACAGCATTAGGAAGTTAAGATCTGCTGGTTTAGTCCCTTCTATCAAACTGTAGCTTTTTATCAACATCTATTAAGTATTTTCAGAAGTGTTGTTTCTGCACGTGTATGCCAAATTCTGTTATCCTTACATTCGTCTGGGGAAAAGATTTTTAATTTGTTTTATGTTTTTAGTAACTTTTTTGTGGACATATGGTAAGAGTGGAGATAAAAAGTGTAAGGCTTATTCCTTGTATATTTTGGCTTTCATTTTAAACTGGATTCCCATGTATTCAGAGATAACAGTTTACTTCCTCTCCATATTTCCTAATCTGTTGTCTTCAGTCTCATAATTCTATATGGTCTCCTTTCCTGTGATTTTTCACCTCTGAATATGAGTTTGTATGTCAACTTGAGGGTTCTCTCCAACCCATTTTGCCTTAAATACAAGTATTTAGTCTATCTGAATCCACCCCCAGAGTCTCCCTGTCTCCATTCCTTGTTTTAAAGTATCTTATTTATTGTCAATACTATCATTTTCAGTGGCTTGACTTGTTCATTCACCTGTGTCCACTTTGCAACCAGGTGGCATCTGTTCTGAGCAGATAACCCTACCTAATAGGATAAAAAGATATAATAACTTTCATGCTCAAAACACTCTTCATCTTCTCTGTCTCAGCAAAATGGATATCTCTTTGGATGAGCCAGTTTGGAAAGAATGACACCAGAATCGAAGTTCAAAACTGTCCCAATGGTCTTTATCAGGACAAAGTCAATGAGATTAAAATATAGCTTTGTAAATTAGAAACAATAATGAACTGGAAAAACTCAAGTTTTAGATTTAAATAGCTATTTTTAAAATACCTCATTGCCAGCTCCCATGTGTGCCTTCAGGTATGGGTTGGTGTGCAGGATTATTTCTTAAGTTTGCCAGTTGTTTTTTTTCCCCAGTATTTTGCTGGAAGAACATGGAAGCCTGCTCAAAGCATGTTTGCTACTCGGATGGAAGAGTACTGAGTCACTTAAACAGCCATAGGAACTATTATTTCTGAGACTTGGGTAAGAAACTAGTCTGTGGAAAGTAAATGGGTTTCACAGGTTTGTTCCTAAAACCAACTTGGCTTCAGAATTACCCAGAGATATAATTACAAACTTCAGATCTAAGACCCAAACTTGGAAGGAAAAGAGCAAAACCAGAAGCTGACACTACCAGAGTTTATATACGTGTGAACCATTATTAACTGGGTAGGTTTGAGCAAGTTATTAAACTTCTCAGTGTTTCATCATCCTCTGATGAGGTGATATAACTCGCAGATTGTTAGATAAACATTGATATTTCTGATGATGATAATAAAGACCCAGAACCTGAATTTGGGATCCAGTCCATGTTCCTTCTGTCCAAGTTTTAAAAGTTATAATCCTTAAACTTTTACTATGCTTTATATGTTCTAATGAACTTAATTTGTTTTGAGGCTGTGTAATTTTAAATTTTTTATGTGTATGTGTTGAGAGAATCTCTTGTGCACTGTGTAAAAGCAAATCCTGCAATTACATGTATAAGTATGTTGCCTGCACATATGTGTGTTATCTGTGCATGCCTGGTACTGAGGAAGACCAGAAGAAGGTTTCCAAGCTCCTGTATCTGGAGTTACAGACAGTTGTGAGTTACCATTTGTGTGCTGGGAATAGAGCTCATGTCCTCTGCAAAAAGCTCTTAATTCACTGAATCATCTCTCTAGCCTTCAAAGTAATTGTTATAAAAGAAGTAGGCTGGGCATAATGTCAAATGCTCTTAATCTCAGAAGGCAGAGAAGGTATATCTTTGTGAATTTAAGGCCAGCCTGTACCCACAGACCAGGGGTCAGTCAAGTAAATGAGATTTTAAAAAAAAAAAAAAAAAAATATATATATATATATATATATATATATATATATATATATAGTGTATACAATTTTGAGGACATTTTTGATTACTTATGTATGTATTTGGGGTATATGAGTATGTACATGTAAATTCAGGTATCTGTGAAGGTCAGAGGTATCTAATATCTAATCCCTGGGGCTGAATTTACAGTTTGTGAAGAGCCCAGTATGGGTGCTGGAGACTAAACCTGGTTCCTCTTCAAAAGTAGTACATCCTTGTAGGCTTTTGATTTTTCTCAACCCTATTTTTAATAATGGTTCATATATGCTTTAACCTCCCTTCTAGCCCACCACCCATCAGGGCTAGTAGAAAAGAAAGGTTATTAGGATATGGGGGAAGTGAACCCATTTAGAAATTGTTCTTTGGAACAGGTTCCATCTGCATTATCAGGAAATCAACAGTTCTATTCGCACAATTCAGCAGCAGCAGCTCGATCCTCTTGCAGATAATAATATACCAGCAGTCCAGTTTAGTAGTGTTGGTATAGCAAACACAAATCAGCAGTGCTGGCATGATTAGGCTAGGGAAAGTTATGTGTGGTGCCTCTCTTAAAGAAATGAAGATCAACGAGAACCTAAGACCAAGAAGCTTTACAAAGATAGCTATGCAAGCCTGTCACTGTTGAGTCCTATTTATACTCCCTCCAAACATCACGTGCCCTCCATGGGTCTAGCCTCATGACATGTCTTGCCTCAGCATGTGAGTCTGTCTTAGCAAAACTCCATTTGAGTTTGTATCAGCTGACATTACTCTGCCAATCAGCAGGAGTTTAAGGAAGTGGTAAGAAGCCCCCAGGACACCACCAGAAGTTTTTGGTGCGTTTCTCTCTATAGAATCACGACAAATGGAGCTCAGCTACACTGTAAGTTGAACTAATACATGTGAGTCATTACTGAAGAATCCATCACTCATCCTTTCATGTACTTGCTTTAGCAAAACATCCTTTCACGGGGCTGGTGAGATGGCTCAGTGGTTAAGAGCACTGACTGCTCCTGAGTTCAAATCCCAGCAACCACATGGTGGCTCACAACCATCTGTAACAAGATCTGACGCCCTCTTCTGGAGTGTCTGAAGACAGCTACAGTGTANTTANAAANAAATCTTTAAAAAAAAAAAAAAAAAAAAAAAAAAAAACATCCTTTCACCTATGTCTGCTTCAGGTAAACATCCGTTGACATAACTGACTTCTAATTGGGGGTTTCTACCCCACTTTAGATCATTTTGTTCACAGATAAAAGATACAAAACTTTTATATTTGTAATGAGCCTTAATCAGCTCGAGCTGGGCATATGTCTACCCTCTGTGCTGTTATGTCTACTTCCCTGCCAATAACCCTGAGATCTGACTTGCCATGTTATACCTGGGCTGCTCATACTCTGACTGGCCAGTCCTCGTGGCCAGTTTTCACAAGCTCTTACCCCATGGCATCTTCTCTCTCTTCTCATCGTGGTCTCTGCTTCAGACCCCAAGCCGAGTAGCCGAAACTTTGTCTACCTTTTTCTGCCCAGCTAGAGGCTGTAGGCATCTTTATTTTACCAATAGTTTTAAATTAAGGAGCAAGGTTATGTAACATCACTTAGTGTACATGCGGATGTCCTTATCACTGGAGGCAACCAGATGTTGGGGACCAGTATTCAGCATTACAATTCATAGCAAAAGACCAAACCACAACATACCATTGATTACCTCAGAATGTTTTAAAATTTAATGTACATTGGTGTTTTCCCTGCATGTATGTCTAAGGTTGTTGGACCTCCTGGAACTGGACTTATATAGTTGAACCTGCATCATCTGGAAGAGGAGTCAGTGCTCTAACTGCTGAGCAATCTCTCCACTCCCCACCTCAGATTTTTTAAGTTTATATAATTCTATCACAATTAACAAAAAACATAAATGCAACATTCTAAAAAAAAGTTTCAAATGTATTACTGGTGATAATTTGTAGGAAGTTATGCTACCACACATAAAAAAAAATTAAAACACTACAGAACAGGAACATCCAATAACAGAAGCTGTAGTCTGTAGCCCTCACAGAGCTACAACTTCCATTTTCTTAAATATTTTCAAAGAATATTACTAGCTTTTCAAAGAGTCTATGGTTTTTATGCTGAAGCTCTTATTGAGCTACACTTGAATTCCTGTTCTTAGCCATACAATTGCCTAAACTCACACATCACAAAATAATCATTTATTCATCTCTTACTACTCTTTTCCTTTTTCCCATTCCTCCTCCTCCTCCTCCTTGTGTCTGTCCTTGGCATCCATTGCATATTTCTCCTTTAGCTGTGTTCTGTTCATCTGGTTATTTTTAGCTAATTATTCAGACCACATTTCACTACATTTTGGAGTATTCCTAATGGAGGGATGTGTTTGCTTTTTATCTTTGGATGATGTTCAGAGCAAATCAGGAAGAATAAGGTGGTAATCTTTTATGAAGGTTAGGTTTTTTTTCTCTCATTACCTTTGGGAGAAGTTAGCTTTCTTTTCTGGCACAGTGTAGTAGTTACTTTTCTATTTCTGTGAAAAGATACCAGGACCAAGACAATTTACAAAAGAAAACATTTAATTGGGTACTTACTTATAGTTTCTGAGGGTGAGTCCATGACCATCACGGTGAGTAACACAGAAGGAAAGCAGGCATGATGCTGAATCAGCAACTAGGAGCTTAAATCTGATCCACAAGCCCAAGACATAGAAAGGTAGCGGACTAGAATATCTTGGGCTTTTGAAACCCCCAATTCCACCTGCACTGGCTGGAGTTATCACAGAGAAAGGAGCTTCAGTTGGGGAAATGCCTCCATAATATCCAGCTGTAAGGCATTTTCTCAATTAGTGATCAAGAGGGGAGGTCCCCTTGTGGGTGGTGCCATCTCTGGGCTGGTAGTCTTGGTTCTATAAGAGAGCAGGCTGAGCAAGCTAGGGGAAGCAAGCCAGTAAAGAACATCCCTCCATGGCCTCTGCACCAGCTCCTGCTTCCTGACCTGCTTGAGTTCCAGTCCTAACTTCCTTGGTGATGAACAGCAGTGTGGAAGTGTAAGCTGAATAAACCCTTTCCTCCCCAGTTGCTTCTTGGTCATGATGTTTGTGCAGNAATAGAAACCCTGACTAAGACACCATCCCTAGTACCACACCTCCTCCCAAAGGTCACACTTTCAAATCCTTCCCGAACAGTTTCACCAACTGGGGACCAAGCATTCAAAAACAACCTATGGCAGCCATTCTCAACCAGACCACCATACATAGTAAGTTTTGTCACTTTATTGCCACATTTTCAGCCTTCAGATTCTTTCAGGACAGTCTTTTTATTATTATTATTATTATTATTATTATTATTATTATTTATTTTAATTTATTTCTTCCTGTGATGTGTGAAGACATTTTGCCTCTTGGCTTGTTGGGATCTCCTTTTCCATGACAGTGTATTCTCTGGTGGGAGTTTTTTCTCAGAGTCTCTAAAAAGGACCAGGTCTAACAAAACTGCTGCCTTTGAGGGGATACAGCACAAACAAGTTTGTACATTTTTTTTCAATATTTATCTGGGGTGTGTGTGTGTATGCACTGCAAACATGCAAGAGGTCAGAAGAGGGTTACAGGCAGTTGTAAGCCATTACATTGGTACTAAGAGTTGAATTGAGGTCCTCTGCAAGAGTGGTAAGTTCTCTTAATCACTGAGCCACTCTAGCCCTTGTAGGTTTTAAAATTACATTTATTTACTTAATCCAAAATTGAAGATACATTATTCATATTTTTAAAGAAAAACCAGTTCCTCTTAGAAAAAAAATTGCTACATATGTCCTATATCTATACAGAACAATTCAATGAGAGATGTATCAGAAAGAAACAGGAAAGCGGTTAAATAATATGATTGTTTCCACTTCAAACATCCTCAACTTGTTTAAAGAAGGTTTTTTCAATCTACTACATTAATTAACTAGAAAAAAATCCATAGCTTATTTTGGTTCATCAAATGTCAATGAAGAAATATTTTTAGTGATGTGCAAAGGCAGCTAGATGCAGAATACAAAGCCAATATTATTTTAAAGTCAGGAACTGCTTGAGTGAAAAACAGAATTTTTCTTTTTTTCTTTCTCCAGGTCTTTCTGTGACTTAGGTGAGCTCCCGGCTCAGCAAACTTGCTTCTGCTTCCTCAGTAGCTAACACTATGGATATGTGCCATTGTACAGCCAGCTCTCAGCTCTTGACTTCTAAGTCACCCCATGCATTAAACTCCTGACTACTAAATCTCTCAGATATGTGAAGACCTTGTTTCTCTAGGCTACATTTACACCAAAGATTCCTAAGTACCATTTCTCAAAGACTCAGCTCTGAGGTGGTAAGAAGACTCATCAGATATTCACAGATTCCTATTCCTGGCTGAATCAGGTTACCTGGCTTTTTCTCACATGTATGAGTAGCACCTGAAAACGAAATGTTTTGGGTAAATCAGGTTTGGCAGAAACACCAAGTGCCTCAGGCAGGCTGAAGGCCTTGTCAAAAGCTTCTGGAAAGAGGATACAAGCAAGAAGAGAATGAAGCTCATCATGATAGCTCTCATCTAAAATCCCAGCACTAAAGAGGCTGAGGCAAAAGGCTTGGCTATGATTTGGAGGCCATTCTGGGCTATAGGATGAGAGCCTGTCTCTCAAAAAGGAATGCAGAAAAAGAAAAGATTTAAAACATTTCTGTGTCCAAGTTTGGATTTTGTGTATTGCCAGTCCTAGGGCTCTTGTTTTCAGACCCAGAAAAATGTTGGTGTAGATATTTATTTTAAAATCTGCCATTTTAGGGAGGGCAAGTCATTGCTATAACATTGTTAGACTGGACTCATGAAAGTTCTTCCTCCCAGGCCCATGCTCCCAGAAATAAGACTCAGCCCAGTCTCTGTGAGGAATTATTCAGAGCAGTGTTCTAAAATTTCTTCATTCAGGACACTTTATAACCCTCTATACTTCAACCACTACAGTGTCCATATTTAACTTAGATGCCATTCTTTTGTGGTTTTCCTGTATGAGGTTCATTGGAAAAGTAATCATCTTCATTCAGAGTTTTAACCTATTGGTGAGTTTTAATGTTTTCCAACAAACAAGCAAACAAGCACCAACCCTCATGGAAACATGTAAAGTAATGTTTGACCAAATATCAAGGCAGTGTCATGAAAGACATACCATAGCAAATAGAACAATAGCAATGGGGATAATTCACTTGATAGTATGCTTGACTAACATGCATGAAACCCCCCTGGGTAGATCCTGAGGACTGAATAAAACCCACCATGGTATCCCACTCTTGTTGAAGATAGGTAGTTCTTCCTCCAAGGCCCAAGCTCCCAGAAATAAGACTCAGACTCAAAATATACTTACAGCTATCTTGGCCATATAGCTAGGCTCTTCTCTGACTAGAACATAACAACCTTTTTACTCTAATTAACATTCTACCACATGGCTGGTTACCTGTGCTCAGGTAGCATGCTTCTGTCACATCACATTTTCCCAGGAAAGTCTCCTATCTGGCACTATCCCAGAATCCTTTCTACCTACCGGATGTTCTGCCTCCTATTTCCTGCCTAAGCTATAGACCATCCGAATTATTATTGACAGGTGCCACATCCATACAGACACAAGATATTTTCTCTACACACTCCTATAATCCTAGGACTTGGGAGATGGAAGCAGGAGGATTTGATGTTTAAAGTCATCTTAGGCTTAGACATTGTAGCAGTGGGGCTACATGAGACCCTGCTTCTAAAAACAAAAAAACAAAAACAAAAACAAAAAGAATAAATAAAATAAATAAAAACAAAAAACACAAAGCCTCAAAGCCTCAGATTTCTTGCTTCCTATGACTCCAGCCTATGTATACTTACCTATTTAGTTTAAGTTTCTCTTCTGTATGTGATATATGATGCAGCCCCAAATTAGTTTGCAACTTCTCATTCTCATGCCAAACTCATTCAGTCATGTGATTCCTCTAGGTGATGAGACTTCCTTTGCTATCTTCTACCTACACTTACATGCCAGTTCTTTACCTTTTCATAGTCTATTCCCTTATCATGTGACCTTGCTGGTATCAATTGTCTATTTACCTGTTAACTCCAATTCTGTCCAGGGACACATATAGGATTTGTGGTGATTTTTATATACAGTGTAGGGTGGGTTCTCTCCAATAAAATGTCCATACTCAAATGACTTGTGATAATTTACTTATGCATGAAAACTTTATAGATAAAACACTTGAAACTCAAATTATATTCCTAGCTCAGCTCAAACAGGTCACCTAGACATGTCCTGCCAAATATCTAAAGTATTCCAACATTTCATTCCCAGAAGAGAGAAAGTTGGGGTGGAGTCAGGTGATGTTACTGGTCTCATCTCCATCTTGTCAAGGCAGAAGCCTCTGTTCGTTCTCATTCTGCACTCTCTTTAGTCTCACCTTCACCTTTCCTGAGCACTAAAGATCAAACATCAGGCTTTGTTCATGCTATGAAAGCACTCTACCACTGAGTGTCACCTAGAGTCCCTCTTCCCCCACATCTCAAATAACATCCTGGCCAATTCAGACCTGTTTAGTTTTTACTTGGATGGCTTCGCTGGTCCCTAGGCACATCATCCTGCTTCTGGTGTGTGCTCTGACTCACCATCCACAGAACCACATTGTTTTCTCCAGCATAGTAGTTTCTGAGAGAAGCAGAGGCTCTGGTGCTGGATGGCCCAGACTGAAATGTCTATCACTATGCACAGACTACCTTGGGGGAAGTTATCTCACCTGTCTGTGCCTTAATCTCTTTAATCTGTAAAATAGAATGCTTCATAGTACAGTGTTAAGAAGTTATGAGCAGGGCTGGTGAGATGGCTCAGCGGGTAAGACTGCTCTTCCAAAGGTCGTGAGTTCAAATCCCAGCAACCACATGATGGCTCACAACCATCTATCTGTAATGAAATCTGATGCCGGCTTCTGGGATGTCTGAAGACAGCTACAGTGTACTTACATATAATAAATAAATCTTTTAAAAAAATAAAATAAGTTATGGGCTGGTGAGATGGTTCAGTGGTTAAGAGCACTGACTACTCTTCTCTGGAAGAGTCCTGAGTTTAAATCCCAGCAACCACATGGTGCGTCACGGCCATTTGTAATGAGATCTGACACCTTCTTCTGGTGTGTCTGAAGAGCTACAGTGTACTTACATATAACAATAAATAAACAAACAAACAAGAAGTTATAACAATGCATTCACTGTGCCCTGGGATTTTTCATAAATACTGAATGTAAGACCTCTGAGAAACTCTCTCTCCCTGAACTTTTCTCTGTCAAATTCGAGTTTCAGTTTTGAACTACTAACGGCCTGTACATGCACCCATATAACACTTGTGTAGTACATCCTGGGATATTCCAAGTTTGTTTCGGTCATGAGTAATAAAGAGTGTTTTCAATGTTGTACGTGCATTTGTTCCAGGAAAAATTTGATGGCCCATTTTGACAGTTTGAATGAGACATCACCCATATTCTTGAGCATTTGGGAGAGGGTACGGGGTATAGCTTTGCTGGAAGAAGTGCATCACTGGGGGTAGGCTTTGAGGTTTCAAAGCTTCTCACCATCTTCACTTGCTCTGTTTCCTGCTTGAGTTTAAAATGTGACTTGTAAGCTGTTCTGCTACCATGCCAGGTACTTCCTGCCACAGTTCCTTGCTGTGATGGTGATGGACTCCTATCCCTCTGGAACTGTAAGCTCAAATAAACCATTCCTTCTCTAAGTTGCCTTGGTTGCAGTGTTTTGTCATAGCTGTAGAAAAGTAAGCAATCACTCATCACCAGTATCTGCTGTGTGTTTTAAAGAACAGCGTTACTATTCAGAGATATACACATAGAATTCAAGGAATTTCTGTGACCTAAGAGCTTGGATTTCTTGATCTGTAAGGTCAGTTGCTTTAGGGATAGAAAATAAAGCACAGGGAGCCTGAAGACCAGTGTTCTCAATAACCAGAAGCTAAGCAATACAAATATAATGGGCAAAATTAAAATGTTATGTTCTTGGCAATAAAGACACCAGTTTGGAATTTGTAAGTTTTCTCTGACCTTTTTTTTTTTTTTTTTTTTTTTTTAAAGAATGCGTATCTAATTCAGAGTTAGATTCTGGATCACCAACTTTGCTTAGTTCTGTTGAGTAAAGTCAGAAGTCAAATGGCCCTTCTACCATGAGTGATACATATTATTTTACTGATAATGTTATAGAAATTTAGGATCGTATCATTAAGTAGGTTGTCAGGAGTTGATTTCTCTGAGCATAAAGATGCCATCAGCTTCAAGTCTGCCTCTGGGAACACTAATAGTTAAACATCCAAGGGAAACATGAGATAGGAACAAGTATTGCAACTGTTCCCTATGAATAACTTGCTAGGTGGAGCAAGAGATGAGGTAGGTAGAAAGTCAACAGCTCAATACACTGAGCACCCAGATTTAGCTCCTAGTTGGTAAACTTTCCTATTCTTCTCTTTCATATTTCCCCAGCCCCTCTGTGCTAGGTATTTTTCTCATTGTTGTGACAAGACATTTGGCAAGAAGCAACTTAAAGATTTATTTAGTCTTATAGTTCAGGGATTTACAGTCCAGCATGGTGAGGAAGTGGCAGGAGTTTGGGGTGGTTGCTCACTTTGCATCCACAGTCAGGAAACAGAGAATGATGAACACTGATACTCAGTTCAAGTTTTTTGGTTTTGGTTTTGGTTTTTCGAGACAGGATTTCTCTGTATAGCCCTGGCTGTCCTGGAACTCAGAAATCTGCCTGCCTCTGCCTCCCGAGTGCTGGGATTAAAGGCGTGCACCACCACGCCCGACCAAGTTTTTTTTTTTTTNTTTTTTTTTTTTTTTAATTTTTCGAGACAGGGTTTCTCTGTGTAGCCCTGGCTATCCTGGAACTCACTCTGTAGACCAGACTGGTCTCAAACTCAGAAATCCGCCTGCCTCTGCCTCCCAAGTGCTGGGATTAAAGGCACGCGCCACCATGCCCGGCTCCAAGTTTTTTTTTTTATTCAGTACAGGATCCTAGCTCATGGAATGGCACTGTGCATAATCAAAATGGATCTTCCCGTATCAATGAACCTAATCTAGATATTCCCTCACAGGCATATCCAAAGGCTAACTTAATCTAGGTTATCTCTTACCAGTGTACTCAGAGACTTGTCTCCTAGGTGATTCTAAATCCTGTCATGTTGACAAACAATAGTAACCATCAACTCTCTCTACCTATTTTCTTTTCAGTTCTGGTGTTCAAACCAGGGCCTTGTACATGTTAGGCAAGTGCTCTACCACTGTGTAACACCCAACCCTTAATTTTTATTAAATGATTGGCACTAGGTAATCATTCAGCCACCTCGTCCCTAGCTGTTAAAAGATTACTGGCTTAGTTACCTGCATTGTTTACTTAAATACTTCAAGAGGACTTGAGAGTAGTCTACTAACACCACTGGAAGGAAATGGCAACTGGTAAAATTTACTACAAGTAATAGATGCTTAGGGCCCAGCCCTTTTGACTAAATTAGAGGAGTAGATGTGTAGAGTAAATATAAACTGTCAAGATGACTTAAAAAAAAACCCAGGATGTCTATATGTTACTAAAATTCATTCCAAGGGACAGACATAAAGTAACACCTACCCCTCCTCCAAGGTTCTAGTGAGAAACAGGCATAATTCTATCATAATTCTACCAAAATTCATTCAGGAGAACCAATGAATTTATTGGGCTTCCTTACAGAATATGATGATGATGATGATGTGTGTGTGCCCTCCTGTTTTTCAGGAGGGCATAGCTGAATGTCCCCAAATGGCAATTACTTAGCTCAATGGAGATTCACTTATGATACAATGGAGAGTCACTTATGATACAACGAATTAGGGAACATAGTAAAGCCTTTGCTGAGATGTATTTTTTTTTTTTTTTTTTTTTTTTTGGTTTTTCGAGACAGGGTTTCTCTGTGTAGTCCTGTCTGTCCTGGAACTCACTTTGTAGACCAGGCTNGCCTCGAACTCAGAAATCCNCCTGNCTCTGCCTCCNANGTGCTGGGATTAAAGGCATGAGTCACCACGCCCAGCTTGAGATGTATTCCTTAAGTAAACATTTCATGAACTCCTTATTAACTGACCTTCTTTTCCTTTTTCTCCTCCCCAAATCCAAAACGTGTAGTGCAAGGAAAGAGGTCACCCCACCAAGGTTGTGCTTCAAATCAGCCTTTACAGCTGCGCACAGAGTATGAGAAAGAAGAGGCTCCTCGGGACAAAGACAGGCTTGGGTATCATCACTTGCACTTTACACAGAAGCCAGCTCAGTGTCCTTTCTGCCCTTCCCATCCTTAGTCTCTGTGTGGAGCAAGTGGGCATCTTTCAACAGGGCCCCTGACCAAAAGACTCTATTCTTCTGAATGCCCAGAGATCAGACCCGTTAGTGATTTCTACACCTCTTATGGTGTTAAATGCTTTCTAGCAGTCAACTATTTTGGAGTGGGGCTATGGCCCCATTGTCAATTACATCATTTTTTTCCAGGTCTCCTTTCCTTGGCTCTTCTCTCACACACTGTCATCTGCACTGGGCAGGGTACCTTAACAACTGCATGCCCTGCACTTTCCTTCCTTGGAGGTTGCTCATGCTGTCTTGAATGCTCCTTGCTCTCCTGAGTCTATCCATCCATTGCATCCTTTTGTCCATCAAATCCTAGATCATGTCTCATCTTGTCAGACTTTGAAGAGTCCCTGGGCACATGAGACTCTCATCTTCCTTTATACTCTTGGGATTCCTTATCTGGACCTCTATAAGTGTCTTGTCTATATTTCTGTCTCACTACTCACTAGGCTGCTTGTCTGTTCATCTTCATATATGGTCTCTTACAGAAAAAGTGTTTTAATTTTGATAATGTCCATTTTGTCCAGCTTATCCTCTTATTCTGTCAAGTCTGAGAATAGTTCTCACCATAGACTTTAAAGATATTCTAAAATTTCCCTTAAATATGCTATAATTTTTATTTATTTATGTATTTATTTATTTGAGTGTATTACATAAATTTGCATATGCCACAGCAAAACTGTAGAAGTCCGAGAAAAAAAAAAAAGCACAGTCAGTTCTCTTCTATCAAGTATATTCTCGGGATCAAACTTAGGTCATCAAGCTTGGCAACAAGTGCCTGTAACTTTAATTTTTTCAAAGTCTACATTTAATGATGGTTCTTAAATGCCTTAACCTCCCTTCTAGCCTATCACCCACCAGAGGTAGTGGGAAAGAAAGGATATGGGGGAAATAGACCTGTTTAGAAATGGTTCTTTGGAGCAATTCCCATCTGCAATGTCAGGAAATTGGCAGGTTAGCAATGGCAGCTTGATCCACTTGCAAACACTTCACAGATGTACCAGCATTCTAGTTCCACAGAATCAGGATAGCAAACATGAATCAGCAGCGGTGGCACTACCTAACAGAGACAACCAAGCCTCAGCCTCCATCAGCAGGAGGGAACAGGGGGGCTGCCAGGAGAAATTCTGGGCTGTGCCTCTTTCAGTGAAGACTAGAGACCACTAAGTGTTGCACAGCTAGGTCTACAAGCAAGCCTAGCTCAGCCTCCAGCACTGTCCATTTGGCCTATTTATATTCCCTCTAAACATCACATGTCCTCCACGGGTCTTGTCTCAGCAGGTATCTTGCTGTGGTATGTGAGCCTGTCTCAGCTGACATTACTCTGCCCATCAGCCCTAGAGTCCTTGGAAGTAACAAGAAACTGCAGCATACCACCAGAAGCTTTTTGGCTTGTTTCTCTTTATGGAGTCCTGACAAATGGAGTTTAACTGTACTGTAAGGTGAACCAATACACATACATGTCATTAGTGAAGAATCCTTCATCACATGTTTTTTTTCCCTTGCTTGCTTTAGCAAAACATCCTTTCTCCTGTGTCTGCTTTAGTGAAACATTCCTTCATGAGTCTGCCTTAGTCTTTTTTTTTTTAAAGATTTATTTATTTNTTATATGTAAGTACACTGTAGCTGTCTTCAGACACTCAAGAAGAGGGCGTCAGATCTTGTTACGGATGGTTATGAGCCACCATGTGGTTGCTGGGATTTGAACTCCAAACCTTTGGAAGGGCAGTCGGGTGCTCTTACCCACTGAGCCATCTCACCAGCCCCTCCTTAGTCTTTTACCTATGTCCACTTAAGGAAATATTCTTTCATGTGCTTACCTTAGCAAAATACCATCCAACACAACTAACTTTCCAAAGAACCCTTAAGTTTCCATTTCAAGTGCCTTTATCTACTGAACAGTCTTGCCAGCCCCATAGTTTTGTTTTACATTTGACTGTGGGATCCATTTTGAGTTAAATTTTTTAATGTAGGGTTTGGGGTTTAGGCTAAGGTTGGTTGGTTGGTTTGTAGATATCTGGTTACTGCACCAGCATTTGTTGAAAAAGCTGTTCCTCCTCCATTGGCTAGTCTTTGGAAATATGTCAAACAAAAGAAAAGCAGTCAAACATATATATATGAGCTATTGTTTCTGGGGTTTCTTATCTGTTTCACTGAGCTGTGTGTGTAAGGGCCTTCAGGACCAGATCTCGGTCTTCTCTTTTATAGCAACTTTGTTATATTGCCTTGCAAATAGTAGCATTCAGCTCAACGCCTAAAACATAGTATTGAATTATTTTGGTTTTTGTTTTTTGTTTTTTAAATCTAGCTGGGTGTGGTGGCACATGCCTTTTTGTTGTTGTTGTTGTTGTTGTTGTTGTTTTGTTTTTTGTTTTTTTGTTTTTTTGAGACAGGG
>NC_034591.1:66218032-66219190 GCF_900095145.1 Mus pahari | reverse complement strand
GAACTCAGAAATCCGCCTGCCTCTGCCTCCCAAGTGCTGGGATTAAAGGCGAGCGCCACCACGCCCAGCTTATTTTGGTTGTTGTTGAAAGGCAATACTCAAAAGACTTCTAGGCACTGCATGATTACTGAGTTTGCCTTTAAGATTCTGAAAAGCAGACTGAAGTTTCTTTCCATTGTCAGCCTGCAACTCACCTCTCTTGGAGCCTCCTGATGCAGAAACTGGAGCCCATAAAAGTCCCGCATGCAATCTGATGGCTGGAATAAATAACGGGAAAGAACTTTTTTAAAGGGGAGGAGAAGGCAGGCAATAAGAAAACAAAACAGAGAAGAGAATTTTATAAGTTTCTCATCAAGCTTTTGCCTAGCCTTTAAGTTTCCAATACTTAGGCCTTTACATATTTATTTAATAGGCTAATAGGTAATGCAAAAAGGAAGCTCCAATTGACAATACAATATGATATTCAGTGTTTTGAGACAGCTACATCAGGGTTCTGTCAGTAAGCACTTGTTGGCATCCACAGTGGTGTCTGGATTTGGTGACTGTATATGGGATGGATCCCCAGGTGGAACAGTCTCTGGATGGTCATTCCTTCAGTCTCTGCTCCACACTTTGACTCTGTAACTCCTCCCATGGGTATTTTGTTCCCTTTTCTAAGAAGGACCAAAGTAAACACACTTTGGTCTTCCTTCTTCTTAGGCTTCTTGTTGTCTGTGAATTGTACCTTGGGTATTCTGAGCTTTTGGTCTAATAGCCCCTTATCAGTGAATGCATTCCATGTGTGTTCTTTTGTGATTGGGTTACCTCACTCAGGATGATATTGTCTAGTTCCATTCATTTGCCTAAGAATTTCATAAATTCATTGTTTTTGATAGCTGAGTAGTACTCCATTGTGTAAATGTACCACATTTTCTGTATCCATTGCTCTGTTGAAGGACATCAGGGTCTTTCCAGCTTCTGACTATTATAATGATGATGAGTATGAAGTATCCTTCCTTATATTTTTAAATGACTTTTGGTTGAAAGTTGACTTTTATCCAATGTTAGAATGGCTACTCCTGCTTGTTTCTTGGGACCATTTGCTTGGAAAATTGTTTTCCAACCTGTACTGGCTAGTTTTGTGTCAACTTGACACAGCTGGAGTTATCACAGAGAAAG
>NC_034591.1:66206661-66217457 GCF_900095145.1 Mus pahari | reverse complement strand
TTGAAAGAAGATTACTTTCTTGCTTTTTCTAGGGTGTAGTTTCACTCCTTGTGTTGATGTTTTCCATCTATTATCCTTTGTAGGGCTGGATTTGTGGAAAGATAGTGTGTAAATTTGTTTTTGTCATAGAATATCTTGGTTTCTCCATCTATGGTAATTGAGAGTTTTGCTAGGTAGGAGTCTGGGTTGTCATTTGTGTTCTCTTAGGTTCTGTAGGACATCTGCCCAGGATCTTCTAGTTTTCATAGTCTCTGATGAGAAGTCTGGTGTAATTCTGATAGGTCTGCCTTTATATGTTACTTGACTTTTTCCCTTACTGCTTTTTAATATTCTTTCTTTTTTTAGTGTGTTTGGTGTTTTGATTATTATGTGTGATGGGAGGAATTTCTTTTCTAATCCAATCTATTTGGAGTTCTGTTGGCGAGACAGGGTTTCTCTGTATAGTCCTGGCTGTCCTGGAACTCACTTTGCAAACCAGGCTGGCCTCAAACTCAGAAATCTACCTGCCTCTGCCTCCTGAGTGCTGGGATTAAAGTTGTGCACCACCATGCCCAGCTTCTGTTGGCCTCTCGTATGTTCATGGTCATCTCTTTCTTTAGGTTAGGGAAGTTTTCTTCTATAATTTTGTTGAAGATATTTACTGGCCCTTCAAGTTGGAAATCTTCCTTCTTGTCTATACCTTTTATCCTTAAGTTTGGTCTTCTCATTGCATCCTGGATTTCCTGGATGTTTTGGGTTAGGAGCTTTTTGCATTTTGTGTTTTCTTTGACTGTTGTGTCAATGTTTTCTATGGAATCTTCTGCACCTNAGATTCTTTCTTCCATCTCTTGTATTCTGTTGCTGATTCTCGCATCTATGTTTTATGATTTCTTTCCTAGGATTTCTATCTTCAGTGTTATCTCCCTTTGTGATTTCTTTACTGTTTCCATTTCCATTTTTAGATCCTGGTGGTTTTGTTCAGATTCTTCACCTGTTTGGTTGTGTTTTCCTGTAATTCTTTAAGGGACTTTTTGTGTTTCCTCTTTAAGATCTTCTACCTCTTTACCTTTGTTCTCTTGTATTTCTTTAAGGGAGTTATTTATGTCCTTCTTAAAGTCCTCTATCATCATCATGAGATGTGATTATAAATCAGAGTCTTGCTTTTCTGGTGGGTTGGGGCAATCAGGGTTCACTGTGGTGGGAGAACTGGCTTCTGATGATGCCAAGTAACCTTGGTTTCTGTTGCTTATGTTCTTTTTTTTGTTTTTTGTTTTTTGGTTTTTTTTTTTTTTTTTTTTTTGAGACAGGGTTTCTCTGTGTAGCCCTGGCTGTCCTGGAACTCACTCTGTAGACCAGGCTGGCCTCGAACTCAAAAATCCACCTGCCTCTGCCTCCNNAGTGCTGGGATTAAAGGTGTGCGCCACCACGCCCGGCGTTGCTTATGTTCTTGCACTTGCCTTTCGCCATCTCATTATCTCTGGTGTTAGCTGGTCTTGCTGTCTCTGATTTTGGCTTGTCTCTCCTGCAAGCCTGTGTGTCAGTACTCCAGGGAGACCAGTTCTCTCCTGGAGGAATTCACGTATGGAGAACTGTGGTACAGGGTCAGCTCTGGGATGCAGACAGAGACCAGAAAGATCCTGTTCCCAGCTGATCCTTGGTTCCTGTGTCCTGATGGCTCTGGGAGGTTCCCTCTTGGGCCAGGAATTTGAAGAGAAGTGTTGGTCTTACCTGTGCTTCAAGATGTATAGGTACTCCTGGGAGACCAGCTCAATCCTTACAGTATTTATATATGTAAGCTCTGTGGCACAGGATCAGTTCTGGGCATAGAAGAAGACCAGAAGAATCCTGTCCCAGGCAGCCTCTAGGTTCCTGTGTCCTGTGTTCCAGGCTTGTTCCTCTGAGAAGCAGTGGAGATCCTTCCTTCACTCACAGGCCTGTCTGCACTCCTGGGAGGCTCCCTCTCTCCCAGAGCTATTTGGGTATGGACCCCTGTGGCAGAGGGACACATGGACATTCTTAAAGCCAAATAGGATGTTTGTATTACTGGCCAGAGGCTGCATGTGGAATTTGCTCAAATCATGCAGCCCCAAGTCTCACTGGTGGGTGTTTGCCTTCTAGTCACAGATCCAGATGCTGGTTGACATACAAAGCTACAAAAGTTTAAAAAAAAAAAAAAAAGAAAGAAAGCAAAGTTAGTACATTTAGGGACTTTCCAGAATCCTGGAACTATGGACTAGGTCTCTGATGGATTAGATCTTTGTCCCTGTTTTGGCAAGTGTTGGGGCCCATGTGCTGAGTTCTAAGGTCAAAATGGTGCCTCTAACTTGGCAACTGTTGTGCTAAGGTCTTGAGGCCTGTTACAACTGAAATTTGAATCTTTTCAAGATTTTGTTACAAAGTTTTTCAGTCTTCTGTCCTGACCACAGCACAGGAAAAAAAAAAAGCTATCTCTGCATTGTCTGGCCTTGAGCTGCTGTTTCCAAGCTATTTTTCACTTTGCTGCTTAGTGTTTGTCAACTTCACCCAAACCTCACATATCTGGGAAAGGTTCGCAGCTGAAGAACTGCCTCCATTAGATTGGCCTGTAGGCAATTTTATGGGGGCATTTTTTGATTACTGATCATTAAGGAGGGCCCAGTTAACTGGGGGTGGTGCCATCCCTGGGCAGATGGTCCTGGGTTATGTAAGAAAGCACAATGAGCAAGCTGTAAATAAGCAAGAGATAAGTAACACTCCACCATGGTTTCTGCTTCAGTTACTATCTCCAGGTTCCTACCTTGGCTTCTGTCAGTAGACTGTGACTTGGAATATGTAAACCCTTTGCTCCTCAATGTCACGCGCTTTCGATCTCGCCAGCAAGAACGAAGCCCGACAACAGGATTCTTCTGCAGGAAAGCGTTTATGGTACAGCTTTCTTAACATGAAGGAGAAGGCCCCGAAGGAGGAAAAAGGTGCTGCTTATATATGCTTAGGGAGCTCGTGCCAGTACCCGATTGGCTTCAGCTTTGGTGCTCAATTTGCATGCCCCGAGAGTGGGCTGTGACTTAGTTCAAGCGCACTGATACCTTTCAGGTGGTAAACAGCCTTGCCTTGCTGACTTAGCGCTGTCTTTTAAGTGTGGCGCAGTTCGGCTACCTACACCTTAAGTTGCCTTTGGTCATTTGTTTGTTGTTTGTTGTTTATATCACATCAATAGAAATCTAACTAAAGCCGGGTGGTGGCACACGCCTTTAATCCCAGCACTTGGGAGGCAGAGGCAGGCGGATTTCTGAGTTCGAGGCTAGCTTGGTCTACAGAGTGAGTTCCAGGACAGCCAGGGCTATACAGAGGAACCCTGTCTCAAAATACCAAAAGAAAAAGAAAAAAAGAAATCTAAGATAATCTCTTTGTTCATTGTCATCTCTTTTGAGAATCATGACTCATCTCCCTTTTTTTAGTCCTGATGTTTATCACTCATGTCTGTTTTTCCCACTTCTAACCTTAAACTCAGCATTTCCATTCATTCATCTATCTTTTTGGGGGGCATGCTCTGGGAGCATGAAGGTGGGTTTCCCCATGCAATGTCCCGAACTTCTCTCATCCTCAGCTCCAGTAACTTCACCTCTACTGCCAGGGTCACTACGCTGGAACTTTCTTCATCAAATTACCTAGAGCTGTTTCTCTTAGGAAAGTTGAAAGGACAGTATTCCATGTGCCCACCATAACTTATTTCATGCCTTATTCCTACAATACCACACCACCATCACCAAAACAATAATAATACTTAAAATAGTCTCAGTAGTTTAAAACACTTCCTTCTCCGAAGCTTAAACCAAGAATCATCAAATGATTCAGAAGTTCTGGGTACATAATCCAAAGAATTGAAAGCCAAGGCTCAAACAGACACTTGACCCTCCTTGTCTATAGTAATATTATTTATTTTAGCCAACAAAAGATTTGACCCAAGTGTTGACTGACACATGAATGGATAAACAAAATGTGACCAACCTGTAGAGTAAAAAGTAAAGACATTCTGACATAGGCTGCAACATGGATGGACCCCAAAGAGACCATGCTAAGTGAAACAAGTCAGATACACAATGGCAAACATGGCATGATTCTTCTTATGTGAGATAACTAAAGGAGTGGAGTTCGTAGAAATAGAAAGTAAATTGTGTATTACCAAGAGGCATAGAAACAAGAAACAGGAAGTTATTATTTAGTGGGTACTGAGTTTCAGTTTGTGAAAGTACAAAGTTCTCACTGTAGGTGGTGGTCATGTTGAAACAATATTAAGGTATTTTGTGCCACCACACATCTAAAACAGTCAAAGTGGTAAATTCACACACATCCCTATTTCTAGGTACATGCCCTTCTGTAGTCTGGAGGGTTTTGTTTGTTTGTTTGTTTGTTTTGGCATGTTCTTTTGTTACTGAGTTGTAAGAGAGATTTGTGATCTTTTTATTATTATTATTTTGAGACGAGTTTTACTGTGTAACACTGACTGGCCTGAAATTTTCTATGTAGCCCACGCTGCTGGCTTCTGCCTCTTGAGTGTTTTGACTAAAGGTGGAGTCTATCATAACTAGTTTATAGTCTGGATATAAATACCAGGTATATTTATTGTAGATGTTTTCTCTCAGTCTGAAGCTTGCATTTTAGTAATTTAACTAAATTACCATAATAATCAACTTATCTGAGATAAAAATCTTCCTGTGTTGCCTAGGCTGGTTTTAATTCCTGGAGCTCAAGTAATCTCAAAGTAGCCTCAGCCTTCCAAATAGGAAAGAGTATATTGTTACTGTTTTAAACATTTTTTCCTTGCTTTTTTTTTCAATGCAGAAAATCTTCATTAAAATATACCTAACAAAATGAGGATTTAACTCTCTTAAATGATAACAACAAAAACTACAAAACATGTTTCAACTACAAGAATATATGGTGCACATACAACATACATTAATGCATGTCAACGTTTTAAAACATAAACTGAATTTAGCACTGAGGATGTAATTTAGAATTGCTAAGATTTATCATAGAGTGTCTTTTTCATTTTCAACACAGGGTGCTCGCTCTGTAGCCTAGGCTGGCCTTGATCTCGTGGCATCTGTGGTGGCTTGAATAAAAATGATCCCCATTTTTTCATATATTTGAATGCTTAGGCAGTGCCACCATTTGAAAGGATTAGGAGGTGTGGCTTCATTAGAGGAAGTATGTCACTGCGGGTGGGCTTTGAGGTTTCAAAAGCCCAAGCAGGGCCTAGTTGCTCTCTCTTCCTGCTACCTGTGTATTTAAAATAGAATTCCCCACTACTTCTTCAGCATCATGTTTGTCTGCATTCTGCCATGCTCCCTGCCATTATGACAACGGACTAAACCTCTGAAACTGTAAGCCAGCCCCAGTTAAATGACTTTCTTTATAAAAATTGCCATGGACATGGTGTCTCTTCACAGCAATAGAGCACTAAGTCAGTATGTTTCTGCCTTAGCTTTAAGGTAAGTGTACCCTTACCCAACAAAATGGTTTGTTTGTTTGTTTGTTTTGTTTTCATTTGGGGGTAGAGTCTCACTATGTAGCCCTATTCTGAGTTCACTATGTAGACCAGGGTAGCCTTAAACTTTCTATGTAGTTGAAGATGGCCTTGAACTCTTGTTGAGCCTCCTGTCTATGCTTCCTGAGAGCTGGAATTATAAGCATGATCTTCTACTCTTGGCTCTAAAATGCCTTTTTAAAGAACAAAAAAAAAAAAAAATGAAGTCTAGTTTGTTGTGTGTAACTTGTACTACTCTGTCTAAACTCTAGGAACAGGTTGTGCTACCAGCCCCAAACCAGCTTCCCTTGAATCCTCTGATAAAAGACACAAACACACAGTTGTGCAATTTTAACTTGCCTCTTGACACAATCCCTGGGCACTACAATCTCCTGCCTGGAAAAGTGTGTCTTTATCAATATTCTTAGTTCCACACCTCCCCACCTGCCCTAAGCTTTAGTTGCTTAGTTACATCTAGTCCCTGCTAGACACCATCGACTACCCATCTATAGGAGCAGTCAGTATGGCTTCGTATGAAATCTCACATGACTGGTCAACTTTTCTCCATCAAAAGCATGGCAAATTCTATCTCTCCTTTCCTTGTGTCTACCTGCTTGCCTCCAGGGACCCAGAAGTCCTACCTATCCTTTTTGCCCAACAATTGGCCCACGACTTCTTTACTGACAGATCAAGAACCAATTGGGAAACAAGATCTTAATATCAGAACTACCTCTACAGTAGTTTATTCTTTTTATGGGTTCATTTTCTAAAAATGCTCTCTCCACAGTGCACTCCAGCATTACTTGTAGTATAAACAGAAAGAAAATTGAAATATGCCTTCATCCCAAGACAAACACCACAAGTGCAGAACGTGAACCTAAGCAGGGGCTTTGGAAACACATCCTTGGCTGTGGAAGCTCCAGTCAGAGACTCCAAAATCTGAGCAAGAAGAGGTGGGTGTGGAGTACAGGAGAAATGGCCAAAGCTCAGACTAAAGAACAAAGTGCAGAGCGATGTACCTGCTATGGGGATGTTTGTAGGAGAAACTAAGGCCTGTGCACTGTGGCTGCTGCTGGCTTCTGTAGTAACAGGCTTTTGAGAGGGCATACCCTACAAACATTGATTCTCTCTGGAGAACTGGCTGGGAGCAGGAGAGGATGGGAGAATTTCCATTTATTTCAGATACTCTTATGTGGTGTGACCTTACTCTGGCACATCATTATCATCCAAAGCATTAAGGATCACACTTGGTCTTGTATACTCCATAGAGTTGGACAAATACATAATGATGTGAATTCACAGTTGGAGTATAACATGGACAGGTTTAACTGCCCTGAAATTCTATGTTCCATATACCCATCCACACACAGCCCCCAACCTCACCAACCACTCCATTCATAATTTTGACTTTTTCTAGAATGCCATATACTGGGTCAGTTTTTCAGATTGATTTCTTCTCACTTCATGACACGCATTAAAATTCTCTCCCAATCTTCATGTGATTTTATAGTTCCCTTATGCTCATCACAGAATGATATTTCACTCTCTGGATGTACATAATTTATTTATCCATTAACCTACTAAAGAAAGTCTGGGTTGCTTCCAGTCATGAACTGGAGCTTCTGAGAGGAGTTGGAGGGGAAAGTGAGGGAGATGAATATGACTGAAATACATTGGATGCATATATGAAATTCTCAAAAAAGAAGATATTATATTAAAACAATTAGTGATTGTCTTGTTGTTGTTGAGTGTCTTTGTGTGTGTGGGTGGGCATGTGTTTGTATGGCATCCAGAAGAAGATGTATGGTGGGTGGCCTGCATTAGCACCCTCTGTCTTATTCCCTTAAGACCAGGTCTCTCACTGAACTTGGAGCTAGGCCAGTAGCTAGTAAGGCCTAGCAATCCTTCTGTCTCTGTCCCTTACTGCTGGGGTTATAAGCATGTCTTGGCTATACCCAACATTTTGCATGGATGCTACAGGTACAAATTCATGTCCTCATGCTTGGACAGCAAGCACTCTTACCCACTGAGCCATCTCACTAGGCCAAGAAGTGACAACTATGACTAAAGCTGCCATAAACTTTCTCGTGTAGGTTTTTTGTGTATGCTTAAGCTTTCAGTCCTTTTAGGCAAATACCAAGGGATTTGACAACTAGATTGTATGAGGTCCTACTTAGTTTCAACTGTTATCTTGACACACTTCCACTGTCATCTGAGGAGTCTCAGCTGGGAGATAGTTTGCATCTGATTGGCCTATGGCCATGTCTGTGAGGATGGATGTAAGAGGGCCCAGCCCATAGGGGGCAGAACCACCCATAGATGGGCTACCCAGTCTATATAAGAAAGTTTGCTGTGAACCAGAGAGCAAGACAACAACCAAATTCATTCTCTCATTGTTTCTGCTTCATGCTCCCGCCCTGACTTCTTTCAGAGATGAACTGTCTGTCCCTAGAAGTGTAAGCTGAAATAAACCTTTCCCACCTCTAAGTGGCATTTTGATCGTTGTGTTTATTATAGCAACAGTCAGAAAACTAGGACTATTAGGTAAATATCTAAATTAATTCTTCAAGTAACTTGTAAAGTGTTTATTGGAAATTCCATTCAAAAGGTATTCTTTGTGATTTAAAAAATTCTGTTTATGAAACTATTGCCTAACCAAGGTCACAAAAATATTGGCCAGTGCTTCCTTCCCAAAGTTATATGGTGATCTTTCTTCAATGATTCATTATGGTAGTTTTGGATTGTCATATAAGGCTAGAGTCCAGGTTTGTTTGTGTCCCATAGGTAAATCCAACTTTTGTGAGCACCAATTATTAGCAAAAATTCTCCATTGACTTGCTTTAGGATCTTTGTTTAAAAAAAAATCAACCAGTCAGTGTGGATTTATCTGTGAACTACAAGGATTGTTCAATGTTAAAAAAATTTTTAGCTAGGATTGGTGAGATGGAACTAAGAGTTTGTGCTCTCGCTGCAAAGTCTAACTGCCTTTGGTACAAGGAGAGAATTGAGTCCTGCGAGTTTTCCTCTGACTGCTATACAAGTGCTGTGGTAAGCACACATGCATACATGACACAAACAAACAAATGTGAAAAACAAAAATGAATCAGTCAACATGATATGTGGCAGGATTTTCCCTATCCAATTACATTAAAATATTAGTGCAGCAGGAGGCCTGTGATTGGACAGGGAAAATGGAGGTGTCACTAAGAGTGGTAGAGACAGAGAGTGTCTCAGGAAGGAGAATCCAAGATAGAGGCTGACAGACAGGAAGAAGATTCTGTTTTTAAATAGCCACAGGTAGTTATGAATATCATATAGGGATGGAATAATTGGGATAACTTGTCTGATCTAGGTGAGCAGCTTGTATCATTATCAATTGGCTCTGAAATTATTGTGTGGGCATCACACATTCAGTGACATTCAAAATTGCCTCTAGTATTGTAAGAGAGATAGTGAAAGAAATCAGGCATTACTATCTACTATATAGAGTTAGAAATTTCAGGGCAAGCTTAGCAAAGTAAGTTTAGAATTATTATAGTTATGTATGGAAGGCTACATTACTTATTAGTAGAAAGTCCCCCCACAAAATCACTTAGAATAATAGCCTAGTTACTTCCATATGCAAGAATTTGCAGTAACCTAGGAAGAAGGAAGGTTGTGGTCTAAGAAGGAACTGGAGTAAATACTTAGAACTATAGATAGCTGAACCACTCCCATACACAGTAATTTACAATGGTCTAGGGGGAAGGTGGACTATAAAAGAGACTAGAATTGGAACTATGGCAAGGGCATGAAGCCCTTGCCCCAGGCTTCTAAGATTAAGCTGACCTTAGGTGGGACTGCTTTTTTGTTTGTTCGTTTTTTGTTTTTGTTTTTTTTTTTTCCTGAGACAGGGTTTCTCTGTATAGCGCTGGCTGTCCTGGAACTCACTTTGTAGGCCAGGCTGGCCTCAAACTCAGAAATCTGCCTGTCTCTGCCTCCCAAGTGCTAGGATTAAAGGCGTGGGACTGCTTTTGATCCCAGTTGGCTCCTGTTAGCTTTTTGTATGCATTCCTCTGTTTTGTGTTAAAGTTACTTATAAGACTGGTGCATGCTTTGAGACAAATTGCATCCAGATACAGCATTCACTTGTGTCCGTGTCTGTTTGTCACCCCCTTCTCGCCAACTCCTTGCAACCGGAACCCCTGATTTCTTCCGCTGATTGTGGAAGGCTGTCTGAGGCCAGTCCGCAGCACTTTGACAGTTTTGTTTCTACCGGGTTGCTGGGTGTTGTGGCAGCTGACCAAGGGGTGGACAGTCATTGCCTGAGGCTGGTGTGGCAGCGAAGGGAACTCAGAAGCTCCAGCCCCACCAGAGAGTTGGCAGACAAGAGAGTAGCTGAATGGAGCGTGGGAACTTGGTGGTTCTTTTTTAATATTTCTCACAACAATGATATTCTGAATTAACAGGAAAAAAAAGAGTATTTCCATGAGTTCAGGAAAACAACTGACAGAATTCATATCTTTCATAATATCCAGGTAATGGGGAACATCCTTAGCATGAGGAAGGCCAGATGTAAGAAACACATGGCTGACATTAAGCTCATGGTGGAAAGCCGACAGCTTTCCTAAAATAGGAGTAAGATAAAGATGCCTGTATTTGCACCTTTTATTTACCATAGTAATGAAAGGTTGGCCAGAACAACCAGACAAAACAAACAAAAAACCAAACCAAACCAAACCAAACCAAACCAACCAACCAACTGAATAAACAAAAAAAAAAAAAAAATCCAATCTGGAAATAGAGAAGAAAAATTGTCTGTATAAAGATGGTGTGATTTTAGAAGTAAAAATCCTGAAGAGTTTACAAACAAAATTGTTAGAGACAATGATAAACATAACCAGGTTGCAGGATACAAACACAAGACTTGAAAATTAGTTATCTTCCTGCCAACAACAAATGACTCAAAGAGGAAATTAAGAAAAAAAATGCCAGGAGTCTGGGGAGATGGCTCAGTCAGAAGAATGTCTTGCAAATAGGAGGGCCTAAGATTGATTTCCAGTACCCACATCCATGAGGCATAGAGGTACACACTTGTGATTTCAGCAATAGGGAGACAGAGGCAGGCAGATCCCAGAGGCTCACTGGATAGGCAGTCTAGCCTACTTCCAAGCTGGTCCAAGGCTGAAAACAAAACAAAATAAAAACTCACACACTCGCACACTCACCCACTCACACACTCACTCACACACTCACACACACACACTCACACACACACACACACACACACACACACACACACACACACACACGAATGTAGTACATTCCA
>NC_034591.1:66194176-66206541 GCF_900095145.1 Mus pahari | reverse complement strand
TTGTACTTGGTTTAGTAGCTCTTACAGTTAGGAACAGTTAAGTCTTCCAACTTTCTTTCTTTCTTTCTTTCTTTCTTTTTTTTTTTTTTTTTTTTTGTCTTTCGAGACAGGGTTTCTCTGTATAGCCCTGGAACTCACTTTGTAGACCAGGCTGGCATCAAACTCAGAAATCCGCCTGCTTCTGCCTCCTGAGTGCTGGGATTAAAGGCGTGGGTCCCCATGCCTGGCCTCAACTTTATTTTCCTTTTGTTCTATTCTAGACTTTGACTAGTGAAAACGTTTAAAATCTCCTCATACACTTTATAGCCAGGCTGTTGATTTCTCTAATGCAGACTACTGGGACTTTTAAATTTCTTTTAAATTATATTTTATTTCTTTGTTTTGGCGTGCCATGTGTGACATATGTGAAGGTCAGAGGATGACTTGAGAAAGCTGGTTCTTTTCTTCTTCCATATAAGTCTCAGGGATCAAACTCAGAGCATCGGTGTTAGGATTTTGATTTTGATTTCTTCTCTGTGTTTTGAATCTGTTCTGTTTCTCTACATCTTTACCACATTCAGCACCCTAATAGAAGCCAGTATGAATCAGCTACCAACTTGTCCATCTGCCTTCCCTTTGGATCCTCCCCAATCTCTTATTTATCCTGTACTTGGAGTGCTAATCTCAAAACATGTTCCTGATCATTTCATCTACTTCAAAGGTGTCTCATTATTCTTGTCAAAATATTTAATGACTATTAGTGCCCAGGTACTGACTCATCAGAACAGGTCAGCATCTTAGAAAAGTTTTTCTATCCCTCCTGTTATTATGTCAGGCATCACTATTTTAATTCTTGAGGATGAACACCTATGGAAACAACTATAGGAAGTAGGGGGTGGGGGGACAGAGACACTAGGGGGTGCTTAGTGTAACAGCTGTCCACTATTGTTTTAGTTACCTTTCCTGTTGCAGTGGCCAAATACCTGACAAGAAGCATTTTAATGTACAGAATTTATTTTGGCTTATGATTTAAAGAGTTACAGTTCATTATGGTGGGGAAAGGTAGAGATAGGAGCATGAGGCAGTTGGCCACATTGCATCCATAGGCAGGAAGTAGAGAAGGAACAGGAGCTGGGATCTAGTCATTAAAAACTCAAGACCCATCTCCAATGGCACACTTTCACTCCATCTTCTAAGGGTTCCATAACCTTCCAAAAAGTGTCACTAACTGAGGGCCAACACACGAGTCTATGGGGGGATATCTCACACTCTAAGCCCAAGAATTGGCATGGAAATGGGTAAGGCCATCACAACATCATTGTCACACTGGCACATCTTGGTAGTTCTTCAGATTGCTCCCATGGCCTCTTGTGATTTAGCATCTATCCACATTTCTAGTTTTGTCTCCTACCCTCTCTGCTCCAATCACACTGGTTTTCTGTGAGTTACTTGAAAATATTTCATGCCCACTGGACAGCCTTGGGCATTCTGTTTCCACCCTCCATCTCTTGGCTCACCCTCATCCTTCCTACCTCTGATCCACGACGGATTCCTCAGGGATCCTCTTTGACTCTCTTAAGAATCAAAACCTCTTCAGTGGTTTCAATTAAAGGCCCCCATAGCCCCACACTCTTCTCCTTTCTAGCAATCATCTCAGCTGATGTGTTTGCATATGCATTTAAGAGATTATTCTGCAAATGTTATTTTATAACCTTGGATAGAAGTTTGTCTCTGCTTACCTTTGTATCCCAGTGCCAGTGTAGTGACTGACATCGCCTACGTGGCCTATAAGAACTGATTGAATGAGTGAATAAAAAACAAATTCAGGGTGTAGAGTGCAGTGACATCTATTTATAATTTCAATACTGTGAAGGCTGAGGCAAGAGTTCTATGAATTTAAGGTCTGGGCTATAGAGTGAGAATTTGTCTCAAAAATAGAAACAGAAAATCCAAACAAACACTATCAGCCCCCTAAAAAAATATTTCAGTACTTTCCCTGGGAAGCCCATTCTTTCCAAATTCCCCATCTTGGCTCATAACATCATCTACCCAGTTGTCCCAGCAAGATTGTTCCTTCTTCTCTGCACCATGTAGATAGCACCAGCTTGGTTCCTCACATGTCGTTTCCACCGTTGCTTATGTTGCAGCGTTTCTCCTGAAGGCTAGGCTGTGTCTCCTCTTCTTGGCTCCAAGTCTGCCTTTGCCATGAGTACTCATATTGTTCTTTGGGTAATCCCTTCAGGTTCCTCTCTCTACAAAATACTTCAGAGTCATGTCCAAAGTCTTATAATCTGATTCTTGCTTATCTGGTAAAGGCCAGTTGCCTTGGACCTCTCACTGTGCATGTCCTGTGTTCTCATGTGACTTCTGTGAGAATGAAAAACTCTGGACATGGGACCCATTCTATTCTTAGGATTCAGCATTATGTCTGGCAGTGAGAGAGCAAATGTTTGTGGTATTGAAAGGAAATGAACAGGTCTTATTTTTGTCTCATTGTGGTAACTGTAGAAAATATGTTGTTGTCTAAGGTACACTGCCTATAAGGATGACTATCATGAAAAAGTAGATTAAATATTTATAAATTTAGTAGAATACATCTTGAAAAACATTCAAGGTAAGGATGATTATGGTTTTAAATGTTTGATTAGTTATTAAGATTTATTTATTTATTTTTATTTTATGTGCTTGAATGTTTTCTCTGTATACACTCTGTATGTCTTGTGCTTGTGGAAATCAAAAGAAGGTGTCTGGTCCCCTGAAACTGAAATTAAGGATGTTTGTGAGCCATGTGGGTGATGAATTGAACTTGAATTCTCTTTCAGAGAAACAAGTTCTTTTAACCATTGAGTCATCTTTCCAGTTCCAAAGGTTTGATTCTTAAAGGCATAGTTGTTTAGCTGTGTGAGAAAACCAGCTATGCAAAATTATATTCTGTGACTCTGGGGGATGGATATCAGGACAATTTGGTGATGGTTTAAAAATATTCTATTTCTGGACCTAAAGAGATGGCTTGGAATTTAAGAGCACTGACTGCTGTTGTAGAGGACCCTTGTTCAATGTCCAGCATCCACACCCACACTGGGAAGCTCACAACCACCTGTAACCACCCAGTTTCAGGGGACTTTATGTCCCCTTCTGACCTTGGCAGACACTACATGCATGTCATTTATATAGATACATGCACACACACACACTAAAATAAATAATTTAGAACAAAATATTCTATATAGGTGAAGGAGAAGATTTAACAGTATTGGTGACTATGGCATATCCTCTCTATTTATTTAATAATTTTATGAGGAGTTGGATAGGGAAAATATGTGGGCATGCATGTTCTGTGGTGTGTGTGCATAGGTCAACTTGTAGGAGCTAATGTCAGTCCTCTTCTACAATAAGGGTAGAAGGATCTATCCTGGCAATTCATCACAGGCCACTAGGCTTCTTGAAAAGTGCATTTACTGGTTGATCCACCTTTCCAGCCTAGACAGACCCTTTCTTTATTTCTATGTTTATAGCACTTCTCCCTGGTCTCCTTATATTATTATACTAGGAACTTAAAAAGTTTTTATTTGGTATTCTAATTTGTATTTAGAATGAAAATTAAATTTAGGTGTAATTTAAGGTGTGGCTGGAGAAGCCAGCAGGCAAAAGCATCTGCAATTCAACACAAATGGAAAGAAATTATGCCAGCAGGTACACAACAGACACAGACTATTTAAGGGACCGAATTTCCATCTGCTTAAGGCAGCTGGCCCAACAAGACCGGGACATAAAAATTAAAAGGAAAGAGCTTCAGATATACAGTATAAATCTCCTTTAAACCGGGGAACGCTAGCCAGAAGCTATTTTAGCAGGGTGTCTAGGAAGCAGCTAGGAAGTACAGAGGCTGCAGAAGATGCCATAATTATAGTATTAGAGACTCGTACTTTTTCTAATGTGTTGTATGAACAATTAAGATGATTAAGTGATAATTGCTTCAGCTTTCTAACCCGAAAGATGACTTTGGCTGCAAAGGTAGGTGAAATGCTTATGGAGTTAGTACTGATTTTCACATTCATCCTGGAAAGCCCTGGTGGTGTTGATCTTCAGCTCTGGGATAAGAAACTGGTCCCGTCTGTGCCCTCTAGTTAGTCTGGCTACAGGTCTTCCTATTTGGTTGATTTCAGCCCTGAGTTTGATTATTTCCTGCCGTCTACTCCTCTTGGGTCGAGTGCTGGGATTAAAGGCGTGCGCCACCATGCCCGGCTTTGTTCTGGAGCTTTCAGGTGTGCTGTCAAGCTGCTAGTGTAAGCTCTCTCCAGTGTCTTTTTGGAGGCACTTAGAGCCATGAGTTTCCCTCTTACCATTGCTTTCATTGTGTCCCATAAGTTTTGGTATGATGTGTTTTCATTTTCATTAAATTCTAAAAAGCCTTTAATTTCTTTCTTTATTTCTTCCATGACCAAGTTATCATTGAGTAGAGAGGGCATTGTTCGGCTTCCATGACTATGTGTGTTTTCTTTTTTTTTTTTTTCCTTTTTTTTTGGTTTTTGTTTTTGTTTTTTTGGAATTTAAGATGAGCCTTAGTCCATGGTGATCTGATAGGGTGCATGGGATTATTTCAGTCTTGTATCTGTTGAGGCCTGTTTTGTGACCAATTATATGGTCAATTTTGGAGAAGGTACCATGAGGTGCTGAGAAGAAGGTATATTCTTTTGTAGGATTTAGATGTGTCATTTAAATGTCATTGACTATTTTGCTTACCAAATTATTATTTTTTTACATTTGAAAATATGCATATATTCTGCTAACAATGAACATGTTTTTTTCCATTAATAATTTATTTTATCATTTTACATCCAGATTGCAGCCCCCTTTCCTCTCAACCCCCACCCACAGCTCCTCTCCCCATCACCCTTCCCCTTCACCACTGAGAACAGAGAGGTCCCCCTTTAGGTTACCAAATTATTATTGTCTTTTATCAAGTAACTTTAGGAGATAGAAAGTTTTTGTCTGTTTCTCATGTCAATATACTTTTAATGGAACCCATTGTATATGCTTAATAAAAATGCTTAGTACTATTAGGGATAAAAATAAATATTAAAAGGCCAATAATTCTCATTAGCAGGCTAAAGATATATGTGTTCCTGGTGCTAGTGTCAGATGCCCTAGAACTGGAGTAACATTTAATTGAGAGCCACTGTGTGGGTCCTGAGAATGGTGTGAGGGACTTTTGGAAGAACACTTATTGCTCTTAACCAATAAACCATCTCTCAAATCTCATACAGATATTTTTTAATATAACAAAGATTTTTAACAGTATAAACTGTGACATGACTAATGACTGTGGCGCTTCAGAGTGGTAGAAGTTAATGCATTGCGAGTTAGTGGGGTAGACTTAGAAGATGATGTCTGACACATGGATAATGTTGTGGTTTCGATTAAGAAATGTCTCCTAAAGCTTAGTGTGTTGAAGGCCTTGTCAGTAACACAAAGACGAAGTTGGTGCATTGTGGAAGCAATTGAGTCATGAGTGCTCTGACCTAATCAATAAATGAATCCATTAATGAATTCCTCATTTGATGACATTATTGGGAAGTGGTAAAAGCTAGGAGATGGTCTGGGGAGGGTTCAGGTCTTTGAGGGTTACGTCTCATTTCCAAACCCTTCCTATGGCTCTCTGCTTTCTGACCACCATGCAGTGACCCACTTTGCTCCAACAGTGCTTGAATGCCATGGTGCTTGGCCTTAGCATGTACAGCACTAGAAGCAAGTTCCTATAGATTACAACCTCTGAAACCAGGAGCAGAAAGAGGTAAGCACTTTTCCTTGTAAGCTGCTTTTTTTTTTGCATTATTTTATTACCATGACTAATGACAGAGAGGTTTCTCACAATCATCTGTACCTCCTGTTCCAGGAGATCTGATGTCTTTTCTGAACTTTGAGAGGTCCTGCACAAACCTGGTATACCTACACATATATAAAGACAATGCAGACTTCCATTGGTTTACAGAGGACTTTTCTGAATTTATTGTTAATTACTAATTCTGATGTTGGTGTGTCAGAAACAGGTGGATGTGTTTGTGTCTTTTTAGAATTTTTTTTAAAGATTTATTTATTTATTATATGTAAGTACACTGTAGTTGTCTTCAGACACTCCAGAAGAGGGAGTCAGATCTTGTTGCGGATGGTTGTGAGCCACCATGTGGTTGCTGGGATTTGAACTCCGGACCTTTGGAAGAGCAGTCGGGTGCTCTTACCCACTGAGCCATCTCTCCAGCCCCGTCTTTTTAGAATTTATTTAATAATAATAATAAGTTCACAGATAACATTGAATTTGTTGGCTCTAAATCATTAAGTAATCCTGATTTCAATTGGTAGTGTAGCTATTGGCAATTTATTTATTCACTTTACATCCTGATTGTAGCCCCCAATCAGTCCTCTCCTCCCAATCCCACCCTCACAAACTCCCTCTCCTTCAGGGGAATCCTGCCTTGGGTACTACTCTGCCCTGGGACATGCAGTCGCAGCAGGACTAAGCACATCCTTTCCCACTAAGGCTCGACCAGAATGTTCAGCTATAGGAAAGGGATACAGCGGCAGGTAACAGTCAGAGTCAGCCTTCACTTCGATTGTTGGGGGACCTACATGAAGACCAAGCTGCACATCTGTGACAAATGTGTAGAGGACCTAAGTCCAGCCCGTGCATGCTTTTCTGGTTGCTCACAATCTCTGCGAACCCCCACAGGTTCAGGTTAGTTGACTCTGTAGCTCTTTTTGTGGTGTCCTTGACCCCTCTGGCTTGCTCAATCTTACCCTCATCTTCCCCAAGCTCTGCCAAATACTGTGAGTTAAAAATGGGGTCATGCGTCCGGCCCGCCAAAGGCCAGGTACATTCATGGAGGCAGACGAGGGGTTTGCGCTGATCCACGCTACTGCCAAGCAAGTGTTGGACTGTGAGAAGCCACAGGACCCCGCTCCGGGGGTGAAGAAGCACAGTCTGATGTCCCTGAGGAACCGGTAGAGGGCTGGGGGTCCCCGCCCTCATGGAGGCCAAGACTGGCAGGTTCTCACTCTTGGGCACCACGGATGCTGCTGAATGCTCCAACTGGTTCTGGCAGAGAGGAGAGTCCTAGGCTTGCTCGGGTGGCTTGGCTCGGTGGAGAACGTCTGGGAAAGTTGAGAGACTTACTGTGGGAGGTTAGATTCATGGTTGTTAGGGGAAGACCTGCTCCAGAGGCAGTCCAAGGTTTTAAGGCGTTTATTGTAGAAAGGCAGAGAGAAGGAGAAGAGTAGAGAAGTAGAGGCCAGCCATGGCCACGTAAAGAGAGCGGAGAAGGGGGTGGGGAGGTGGGGGTGGGGGTGGGAGGGTGGGGTGGGGAAGCAAGAGGGCAAGAGTAAGAGAGGCAGGAGCAATAGAGTAAGAGAAGGAGGAGGGGGCAAACAGCTCCTCTTATAGTGGGCCGGACAACCTGGCTGTTGCCAGGTAACTATAGGGAGGAGCATACCTGGCTGTTGCCAGATAACTGTGGGAGTCTGGACAGTCTACATAACTGATGGCCACAGAATTATGGAGCTAGGGCCTCATGTCAGGAGCCTAGTGTCTGAGAGCATGGCAAACAGACCTTCTGTCCCTTGCAGATTCATCTACTGGATCTCTGGGGTTTAAACCTAGCTTGACCAGAAAACAAACTGCCTTTCACGGTCCCACATTTGACTCTGCATCTATTTCCATCTGCTGTTGGATAAAGCCTCGCAGGAGACAGTTATGCTAGGCTCCTGTCTGCAAGCATAACAGAGTATCATTAAAACGAAAAGAAAAAAAAAAAAAACAGAGTATCATTAATAGTATCAGGGATTGGCTCTCTCTCATGGGATAGGGTCAGTCATTGGTTGGCCATTCCCTCAATCTCTGCTCCATCTTTATTCCTGTACATCTTGTTAACAGGAAAAAAATTCTGTGAAAGGTTTTGTGGGTGGATCCATGTCTTCCTCCCTCCACTAGAAATCCTACCTGGCTACAAGAGGTGGTCACTTCTTTCTCAGCTAGGGTCACCCCATTGACTCCCTAACCCCCTAAGCCCCCACACCCCTGGCCATGAATTTCTGTTCTTTCTCTCATCCTACTCTCCATCCACCCCTGATGACTGTTTTGCTTCCCCGTTGGTGTGAGATTCACACATCCTCCCTTGGGCCCCCTTATCACTTAGTTTCTTTGGGTCTGTAGATTTTAGCATGGTATCCTGTGCTTCATAGTTAATGCCACTTATCAGTGAGTACATACCATGCCTATATTTATGGATCTGGGTTATCTCACTTAGAATTATATTCCATCCATTTGTCTGCAAATTTCTTGATGTCTTTGTTTTTAATAGCTGAATAGTATTCCACTGCATAGATATAGCACATTTTCTTTATCCATTCTTCAGCTGAGGAACATCTAGGTTGTTTCCAGTTTATAGCTATTATGAATAAAGAGCTGCTATGAACATAGTTAAGCAACTGTCCTGTGGTATAATGGGGCATCTTTTGGGTATATACCCAGGAGTGGTAAAGCTGGGTCTTGGGGTAGATCTAGTCCCAAGGCTCTGAGAATCTGCCAAATTGATTTCCAAAGTAGTTGTACACGTTTGCACTCCCACCAGCAATGGAGGAGTTTTTCCCTTGCTCCACATCCTCTCCAGCATGTGCTGTCACCTGTTTTGTGTTTTTTTTTTTGGGGGGGGGGAGGTTCTTTGTATAGCCCTGAGTTGGTAGAATGCTCACCTTCTAGACACAAAGATTGGGTTTGATCCTCAGCAGGGCATAAACTGTACATGAAAGTACATGCCTAGCCCGGCATGGTGGCGCACACCTTTAATCCCAGCACTTGGGAGGCAGAGGCAGAGGCAGAGGCAGAGGCAGACAGATTTCTGAGTTTGAGGCCAGCCTGGTCTACAAAGTGAGTTCCAGGACAGTCAGGGCTATACAGAGAAACCCTGTCTAGAAAAACAAACAAACAAACAAACAAACAAAGAACCAGAACAAAAAACAAACAAACAAACAAAAAAGAAAGACAGGCTAATCTATACTCAGAAGTCATCACTTTCTAATTGTTCTGCTACATTTTCTGATTTTCCATGGTTCAAAGCTGTAGAAATTTATCAGTAAGGTAGAGCTATAACAGCTCACAAACTACATGGTTAACTTGAAACCTGCCCCCAGTGAAAGTTTACAAGGAAGCTGGCAAACTACAAATGAGGGTCTTGTCCTTCCGGTTGTTTTAACATGTGTCAGCATTCTAACAAGCATTGGAAAAGCATTCCACCACACACTTCTGATCCTATAAGGTTCATAGTTTGACCACATGTAACAATTCCAGGGTATACTCATGACCCCTCTGAGGTCACTAGGTAAGCTGATGTAAGCGTTCAGCTGGCAGTAGTCTTTTTATCATCACAATTCAATAGGTGGCTGGAGATGGAAGCTAATACAGAAGGAAGCAATGTGAACAGATCGAAGCAGACTCTTAATGATGTCACTTAACATCTGCATGCAAGCTTGTCTGAAACTATTGTATCCTAAACTTTCCTGCAAAATGAATCTATCATTTGTCCTCTATTTTTGGTCTATCATTAAAAAGCTAAAGGATATTTTCTACAACTGAAAAAAAATTAGAGTTGTTATAGTGATAAAGAGAATAACAAAGCAATGTATAGCTGGGCATGGTAGTGATGTCTGCCATCCCAAGGATCTAGAGGCAGGTGGATCTTGGTGAGTACCAGCCCAGCCTGTTTACATAGTGAGACCCTGTCTCAAACAGACAAAACCAGAAGCAATGGCATGAACTTGGAGTGATGGTCATATCCAAAAGTTTCCTTGTGGAGCCAAATCCACACACTAAGAAGAATGCTGAATTTATAGGGTTTTCTGATTGTCTTTGATTTGATTTCTTTATTGACATCTGTGCTTTGCCTGTCATCACCCTAACCCTGTAGGCATGCCAGGAGACGTCCAAGCTCCCAGGGAAACATCCCCTACAGGGGCACAAGTGTCACATAAGCAGCTCAATGTCAAATTTAAAAATAATAAGGCTTGAGGCTGAAAGAGTACATGGCGTTTGTGTAAGGAGCCTGTAGTACAAGATCAAAGACTGGTTTCCTAACCCAGATTTTCCTATGACTTTGAACCAAGTACCTTACTTCCACAGCAGTCAGTATTCTGGAAAATAGGGAGGTGATATACCAAGTGAGGTCAAGGCTGTTTATTACCAGCTCAATGTCTGTAATTCTGCTCTAAGCATTTAAATTATACACATTCTCCAAAGTTCAAAGCTTATCTCTCAAGCAAAATGAAATGGCTGGGTAAACCACTGCATTTCTAGAGAGAGAGGGGGAAAAAAGCTCATTTTCACCTTTTTTCCCTCCCCCTGAGACAGGGTAGCTATGCATCTAGCACTGGAACTTACCATGTAGACCAGACTGGCCCCGAACTCACAGAGATCCTACTACCACTGCCCTCCCCCCGAACTCCCTACCCTGGTGCTGGGAATAAAGGTGTGTACTCCGTTTTTGCCTTTTTAATCCCAGAAAGAGGAGTAACCATGACAAATGCCTTTAGGATTGGGACTGTGGGGGAGGGGAGATTTGTAGTCTGTGTTTGGCTTCTCACTCTTGTGTCTGGGATCACAGGTGCTGATTAAATTAATAAAAAGGCATTTTGTTAAAACATGTGCCTCACACCTGCTGTGTCACCAGGCGCAGGTTTCTTGCCTGGTGAGATGGAACAGTTTCACTACCTAACAAAGAAGGCAGACCGAGAGTCACAGCTAGCAGGACACAGTCAGTATGTCCCTGACTTCTGTTTCCCAACAAATGTCAGTTAATATGTGATGACACATTTAGGAAAGCAAACATTTTGGATTTAGCATTTTCAATTACTTGGGACATGACAACTTTGCTGAATAGTAATTATCAATACAAGAAATGACATCCTTTCCGCATCCAGTTAAGGACAAGGATGATAAACTGAGACGCCACAGCTTTAGATGAGGAAGTCACTGACTTCCCATGAGAATGCCTTTGCTAAATGGACTAGGGGTCACTTCTGGAATTATCTTATTACTTAATTTGTTTTCTAAAATCGTGTACATAGCTGAAAACATTATTTCACTCTTATTCTTTAAAATATTTTTATTTATTCTTTGACATTGTAATACATGTAATATAACATATCTTGACTGTATCTACCTCAACTCTTCCACCTCACTCCCTGTACCCACCCACCCCCATGCCTGAAACAGTTGCCTCTCCTAACTTCACATCTTTCTTTCTTTTTTTAATTAGCCCACTGAGTTTAATTAGTGTTGCCTATATGAGCATAGACAACTTACCAGAGACCATGTACTCACTAACACTTCCTTATCACCCTTTAGACACAGGACATGTCTTCAGGAAAACTAGGAAATTCTCTCTTCTACACACTTGAAGTTGTGGCTTCTATTATAGAATGAGGGTCAATAATCCTTTTTTTTTTCCCAAAAAGGACCAGCTGGCAATATTTTATGCTTTGTGTGTTTTCTGCCTATGTCTGAATGAACTCTCTGCTATTGTGGTGGGGAAGTAGTTATGGGCAACTTATAGATTAAAAGATGTGACTGTGTTTTAATAAAACTTTATTCATTAAAACAGATTATTGGGTTGGTCCTGCATCTTAGCTGTTGTGACTAGAACAGCAGAAAAGACTTTATCTAATAGTACATATGATCAGAAAATTTTAAATGTTTTAGCCAGGGCTATACAGAAAAACCCTGTCTCGGAAAAAAAAATTAAAATGTTAACTAGCTGGTTTCCTTATTATATGTATTTAATTATCATATTATAGCCCATCAATTTGCACAATTGAAATAATAATAAAAAAGGGAAGCAAATGGGTAAAGAAGACACAAAGGGTATCTGGTAGCTTTTGCCATGGTTACAATGCAAACAGTAGATAGGGTCTGGAGATGGCTCAGCAGGTAAAGATGCTGACTGTGTAAGACTGTTGACCGAGTTCAGTCTTTAGAACCCATGTACAAACCCAGACATGGTGTATACCTGTGACCTCGACACCCCTACTGCAAGACGGGAGGCAGACACTGGAGAATTGCTCAGAAGCCTGTGCCAGCTTGGCTTGTGCAGCGAAGCAGCAAAAACAAGAGATACTTCCTCAGCAAGGTGGAAGATGAAGAATGACTCCCAAAAGTTGTCATCTGACCCCTACATGCATGTTGTGGCAGTTCTGCACATGAAAGCACACACACAGACACAGACATAGGCACAGACACAGACACAGACACACACACACACACACAGACACACACACACACACAGAGAGAGAGAGAGAGAGAGAGAGAGAGAGAGAGAGAGAGAGAGAGAGAGAGAGAGATT
>NC_034591.1:66186880-66194096 GCF_900095145.1 Mus pahari | reverse complement strand
AGAGAGAGAGAGAGAGAGATTTTACAAAAATGAAATGATTTTACTTCACTGGTAGTAACCATTTCCCCTTTATTATACAATTATCAATAGGAAATCCCAGTAAAGTGATGTAGTAGAAATTTGTCTAAGGCTCTTAAAAGACTAGTTAGTGACTTTCAGGTGTGTTTTGTTTGTCCTTCAGGCCTTTAATTTGCTCAGGTAAATTCTCATGTCCTGCCTGACCATGGTTCGACATTGCTGGATTCAAAGTTCCATGAAGTAAGCATTCATTCTGAAGAGAAGAACTAATTATGTGTTCCCCTCCCTCTTGTTGGTAGTGTGGCACAAGGTTCTAATATTTTATTAATTAAACTGTAAGACTTTCCCTTTCTTCTTGGTGGACAGGGAGAAGGGAAATAGGACTAAGCCAGAGGGCAGCCATGAGCAAAATAAACCCTGTGAGAACATAAGAAATGTGCTGTGGGAGTTTATGTCTCACTAATTTTATGTACCTTTTTCTTTCGAGTGTGAAAGTGTGAAAGTGGCACGCACATGGTTCCATACATCAAATGCAAGTATACAAGTAAAGATTCGAGTTTTCCATAATCCATCTTTTCCTCTCTCTCCCAGATTTCATCTTCCTGTCCCAACAGAACCTGTGCCAGGAGGACTGCTGTCATAGTTTCTGTTGCTTCCAGACCTCGTAAGTGAGATAAGCTAGTCTGTAAATGGCCTCTCCATACTACTTCCTCTGCAAGGAGAAGGGATATTGTGTGCATGATCCTTTTTCTTTTCTTTTTTTTTTTTTTAAAGCTTTATGTTTTTTTTAAAGATTTATTTATTTATTATATGTAAGTATACTATATTTATTTATTATATGTAAGTATACTGTAGCTGTCTTCAGACATTCTTTCTTGTCACTCGGTCCCGCTTGCTTGCTGTACCTGTCGTCAGACACCCCAGAAGAGGGCATCTGATCTCATTAGGGATGGTTTGAGCCATCATGTGGTTGCTGGGATTTGAACTCATGACCTTCAGAAGAGCAGTCGGCGCTCTTAACCACTGAGCCATCTCTCCAGCCCCCAAGATCCTTTTTCAAAGTATTGACTACCATCCTATCTACTTTTGGATTACCCAGACTCTTAATCTTGTATGTGCTAGAAAAGGTATTTAGCTCTAATTAAACTTTCAAAGATTTTTACTACATGGAATAGACTGGAATGACAGTGACCTTTTTACATCCCCATCTGTAAAAGGAGACTTAGAAAGTTAGAAAGCAGCCATGGAACTGACAGGAACTTAGAGATAACTTCGTTCAAATTCCTTAGATGACAAGAGAGGAACTAAGGCAGCTCAGAGAAGGAAAGAGATGTGCACAGCTAATTAATTCTACAGCTTGGTAGAAATCCAGGCCTTCTGGTCCATAAAAACACAGCATCCCACATTCCACAGGCCTGCTGGCAGCAGGGTGACCTTGGTTTCCTCTGGGAAGGTCATCTGTCCTTGAAGACAAGAACACAGGACAGTTGCCACACAGAGACCTGTCTGAGACATGCAAGAAGTATAAGCTGGCCTTCAGCAGGATATGCGGGTCTGCTGCTGTCACATTCTGAGGTGCCTCACTGATATGCACATATTAAAGAATTGTCAGATATTATTAAGATCGGAGTCTTGTATTTGTGCAACACATGGGTTGTCTGATAGCTACAAGAAGAAGTCAGGGTTCTCTATACTGAAGAGTCTCAAGAGCCTGTTCCACAGAGTTTCCTGAAATAGGAATGAGGAGGGTGGGGACAGCTCGGGAGTGACAGTTTGAAAAGCTCAAGGGAAGAGATGCTTCTGGGCACAGAAGAGAAACAGTGGGGTGTGTGCTAGGATCCAAACCAGAAATGACTAGTGTGGCTTGGGAAGTGATTTAGCAGAGACGGGAGATCAGTATGGGAAGGGGAAAGGGAGGAGGGATCATGAGAACTGATGATGTTAGATCTTATCATAATCAGAAATGCACTTTAAGAGCAACAGGAGACCATTGTTATACTTTTAGAAAGCAAATGACATGGTCGGATTTTACTAAATAAGGACTTTTTAATTGTAGTGTGAGAACTAGGTTATAGTTGGGACAAAATCACATGCAGAGACCATCTTGGAGGTTCTATAGTGAAGTGGAAACTTAAGGGTTCTTTGGAAAGTTAGTTGGATGGTGTTTTGCTGGGGCAAACACATGAAAGAACTTTAAGCTGAAGTGGAGGCTAAGGCAGACTCATGAAAGAATATTGAGCTGAATTAGACACAGGAGAAAGGATGTTTTGCTAAAACAAGCAAGTGAAAGGACATGTGATGAAGGATTCTTTGTTAACAACCTGCCTGTATTGGTTCACCTTACATTGCATAGATGAGCTGCATTTGTTGGGACGCCATAGAGAGAAGCACACCAGAAAACATTTGATGGTGTACTGTAGTCGCCGTTTCCACGGACTTTGGTTGATTGGCAAAGTATTGTGAGCTGAGACAGATTCAGGTGCTGAAGCAAGAAACTTGCTTAAGTAAGACATTTGGAGGCCACGTGATGTTTGGAGGGTATAAACTGGAGTGCTGATATATCTGTGAAGTGTTTGCAAGTGGATCAAGCTACCTCTGCTAATCTGTGAACTGAATTGCTGACAACACAGACAGGAGTTCCTCCGAAGATCCTTTCTAAACAGATCTGCTTCTCTACTGCCTGCTCCCTGTATCCTTTCTTTTCCACTGCCTCTGGTGGGTGGTGGGCTAGAAGGGAGGTTAAAGCGTTTAAGATCCATCATTAAAATTAAGGTTTGAAAAACATTAAAGTTACACTGTAGGACAGTGGGGAAGAAATGGTGGGTGGTGCGGTGGTAGCTAGGGTAGTGATGGTTTAAATGAGAACCAACATGTCACATGTGCAGAATGCTCTTTGGGTGCCGTTTTGATTGTTTTTCTTGAAGCAGGTTCATGCTAAGTTACTCAGACTGGATGTAAAATTGATACTTCTTGTCTCAGCCTCCCAAGTGCTGGTGCTTTTGACGTGTATGAACTCAGAGAAGGCTGGTGTCCACACGAGGAAGGTTCTATTATCACCTCTTACATTTTACCAATGAAGAAACTTGAGAAATGCTAAGCTATTTGCTTTATCCAAAGGTTTATCTGGAATTAAAATCCTAGTGTTCGACTGTACGTTTTACTTTGAAGGTCTTGGCATAGAGGAAGAGGTATGGATAATGATTGGTTAGTGGTGCTGTCTTTCCCTGGGAGAGGTTTGTTTTGGTTTTAGGAGATTATTGAATTAGAGATGTCACATGAAGATGCCCCAAAGAATTACAGATCTGCTCTAAAGCCAGGTCAAGACTTGCAAAAGCAGATTTGGAAACAGCCATGTAGATTGTAACTGGAGCCAAGAATAGATCAAATTGCCCAGAGAAAGCATTTAGGGTGATTAGGGGAGCTAGACCAACACTCCCAAGGGGCATTGACATTTTAAGAGTGGGTATGAGAAAAGCTGCTTGAAACAGAGTCTGACAGGATATGGCTAGAGAAGTCTAAAGAGGTCAGAAGAATTTAAATTCACAGAATTCAAGAGAGGGGATGTGTCCCCTCATGAGAAAATCTTCAGGCCAGGTCAAGTTTTGCCCAGCAAGTCAGGCCTGGGAGGCTTATGTTAGGTTTAGCACTAGCCTCTGAGATGATAGGCAGATTGACATGGGAACTGTGAACAAGGGGGCCATTGACTCACGGTGGGACAAGACAGGAGGTGGTTGTGGGAAGTGAGTTTGTTTGACTTTGAAATTATAAGAATAATGTGTCTGTGGGGCTGAGGAGATGGCTTGGTTGATAAAGTCCTTTTGGTACAAGCATGAAGACCTGAGTTTGGAAGTCAAGGATGCAGGTAGAAAGCCAGGTATGGTGTCTTTAACCTGTAATCCCAGTGCTGAGGAGGCAGAGATAGGAGAACCCCTGGAAAGGCCAGCCAATCTTCATGAATCAGTAGGCTCCATAGTCACTGAGAGACACTATATCAAAAGTAATAAATATATAAGTAAAAAAGGGAGGAAGTGATACAAGGATACAAGAAAGCAGCTGACATTGACCTCTGGCATCTACCCCTCTGAAGATGTACATATGGATATTCTACCACACCCCTTCACACAAATAAAGCATCATATGTATTCAAGTACTGCTGCTGATCAAATCCTCGAGGAGATCTGGAAGAAGGAGCGGAGAGAAAGGAATAACAAAATAAGTGTTCTTTGGAAAAGTGATGGAATTCAGGGCACAGACAGAGGAACGAGCTTTAGGAAGGATGCATCCACTGTGAGTGGATAAGGGTTTTATTTAGGTTTGATGGTGTGGATCTGTGGGTTTCTCATCAAAGGACTTCACCTCAAGGGAAAGGGTGTGGAGCAGAGTTTGGAGAGGGAGGATGAGTTTGTGAAGTAGCTAGAGAGGGCAGTTTGAGAGCCAGTATAGAGAAGTCATGGAGGGCTGGCAGCACCAAGGGTTCAGCGATGGCCATGCGGCAACACATCAATCTGCGAGGCTGTCCTCTGATCCCAAGCAGAGCTTCCCGCCTAGGTGGACAAAGAGATCAGAAACACTGGCTTGATCCCAACTCAAAACTCAGGTGTCTGGGAGAGTGGACAGCAGAGACAACAGAACAAGAGAGTTGAGGGTCCACAAGTGTGGGCCAGAGATCTCTGCTGGATGGGGAGAGACAGAGAGGGCAGATTCACTCAGCCTCTCTCTCCCATGGTCTCTTTCATTCTAGGCAGATTGCCCTGGGCTTTGTGTTTTCTCTTCATTTGTAAGTAAGCGGGTTGGCTAGATTCTGATTAACATCCTTTCCAGTTCTCAAATTTCATGGTTCAATTTGGCAAAAGTTTCATACTCTCAGGATATAAGTGAGGGATCTTGCCAAACTTCTTCTAGTCACTAGGACAAAACAACCTTCATTCTGCTGAGGAAGCAAATTCCATTGATCTTCCCAGACCATTGATGAAATTCTTTAATTTTCTCACAGCCGTATGCAAAATGTTCAATGCTCTGCCCAGAAATCAAAAATAAACTTGTAGCTGTCAGTAATCCAACCCTGCTGGAAGTCTCCCAATCTGAATTTGGTTCAATTCAACTCAAAACCAAATTACATTACTGAGAGCCTGCTTTCCATAAGTTATTGTGGTGGCAGTTGTAGAGACAAGAGAATGACCATCTCTGTTCTCTTCAAGTTTAGTGAGAAGGAGAATAGTGGTGCAGAAGTGTGGCTGGGAGGGGTACAAATCTCTGTGCTCACTCCAGGTAAGAAAGAATAATTTCAGCTTCACACGCATTATGCAGGCTGCATTTCCGTTAGCAGTGGTGGGAACTGAGCAGCTGGCCCGCTAACTAAGGCTTTGTGGAGGGAGCAAATATGGTAGGAATCTGAGCCTTGGGAGCCACTACCACGACTGTAGGCAAGAACAGCATGATGCTGCTGCTTTGGTTACAGGATGAGATGTATCCTGCAAAGATGGTGGGATCTTCATCAGGACCTTCAAAGCTTTTTACAAATGTATGAATTCGATCTTCCGTAACTATGATGAGTTCAGGAAGATCAAACCAAAGAACTCCAAACAAGCAGAGAGGGAATAGAAGTGAGCCCTGGGTCTGGTGTTGCTTCAAGGGTAGAACCTGGTTGCTGTGACTCCAGATGGACCTCTTCCCACACATACGGGCATCACTCGAGTGCCACTTGCTAGGGGCCAGGTATCTGCAGGGCTGCTGGCAGAGGAATGTCAGCTGGTGTTCCCATATCCCAGGCTCCTGCAGGATTTGCTGGGCTATTCTCTGAGGTTGGAGGACCATCCCAAGGAGTTGGTGACCCCATAAGAAAGAGGCACTATAGGATTGTGAGTCCCATGTCTGCTCCACTACAGGGCAAGGCTGCTTGGAGAGACGGGATGTCGGAGTTGTCTGGGTCGGGGTCCCTAGGCCTACAATGAGACTGAGGCTGTGGGGTTCCCAGGCTCTTGGACACTCAGGTGCTGCCGGAAGTCTCAGAAGAGCCGAGAATGGAATCTGGGCCCACCGGCTGGATCTAGCCTGGGTCCAGGGGCAAAGGGAAGATCTGGCTGGTCCTGTGGGGAGAGTCCTTGGCTTGATGGCTGCAGGCTTGGGCTTGGTGGTGGTCATGGCTGGTAGCACAGAGAGGCCTTCTGCGAGAGACTGGACAGTGGCTCTATAGGTGAAGGCCTTCTCCATGGCTCCCTACTGGGGATCTCAATGAAAAGAGGCAGTCTATGGTTTAAGGCATTTATTGTCATGGTGGAAAGTAGATGTGTAAAACCATACCCCAATTTCTAGGGTGGGCCTGATATTAAATACCGTTTGCAGGGAGGAATATCTGGGAAGGAAAGCTTACTGGGTAAGCCCTCCAGGCCTTTAGGTATCTCATTAAAATGGAGGTCTGTCTTGAGCCTACATAACCACAAGTCATGTCCTTTCCTATCTATGGGGGGACTTGGGGCATTGCCCTTATGAGACTGATAGCCAAAAATCTATGGGGGGCTGTGGCTAGTGACAGGGGCCTGGTACCTGGGAATAGGCAAAGCTCCTACTGTCCCATCAGGGTCTTCAAGACTTCTAGCCTTAGCTCACTCAACTGGGAACCAGGCTACCTTTCACGGTCCCACAAGGCACCGTTGCAGCTGCTGCAGCTAGCTGCAACCACAGCCAGTATTGCATGAGTCCGAATTCAGTACCCACTTGGTTGTGAGGGTCTTCCTCCTGGTATGATGGACACACACCTTCTGGCATGGAAGCCTCCCATGGGTCCAGGATGCAACCTCCTCCTGCAGAGATGTGAGGTCAGCTTTGGTTCTTGCACAGCACTATGGTAGTAGATCCACAGAGGCCTAGGCCCTATTTCCCAAGGTTGAGTTACCACAGACCTGGCTGTTTCTTATGCTTTTCGTGGTGTTTCACTGGACTGCCTGCTTTCCCTTTCAGGTTCCCCTCCCTGGGGAGTGGGCCCTCCAAGGCACCAAGACTCATCTTGGTCGTCCTCAGCTCCTTGCCTGTTTCCCTAACGGCTGTACATAGTCCCTTTTAGCTGGTTTATAATAAACTCTCAAGGGACTGTTATACATGCACACACACAAACACACACACACACACACACACACACACACACACACACACACACACACAGAGAGAGAGAGAGAGAGAGAGAGAGAGAGAGAGAGAGAGA
>NC_034591.1:66185120-66186869 GCF_900095145.1 Mus pahari | reverse complement strand
AGAGAGAGAGAGAGAGAGAGAGAGAGAGAGAGAGAGAGAGAGAGAGAGAACTTTTTCTAGTTCCTTTAGTAATTTAATGTCTGTTTTCAGCCCTACTTTTTACCAAATTGAAGTAAACTCACTAGGGGTTCCCGGCACTTCCCGGGTCATTCCTAATTTTAGGGGCTTACATTATCTGAAAGCATTAGGGGGCATCCTTCTGGTCCTGCCTATCGTGGTCAGCACTACCTGCTGGGCACTCTTGCACACACCCTACTCTCTCTCTATCAGCACATGCAGGCAGCTGTGGCAGTAAGCTCTTCAGTCTATCAGGGTTGTAACTTTAATTTTTCTCAAATCCTATTTTTAATGCTGGTTCTTAAATGATTTAATCTTCCTTGTAACCCACCAGAGGTAGTGGGAAAGAAAGAGCCGGGTGTGGTGGTGCGTGCCTTTAATCCCAGCACTCAGGAGGCAGAGGCAGGCGGATCTACAAAGTGAGTTCCAGAACAGCCAGGGCTACACAGAGAAAGAGAAACCCTGTCTCAAAAAACCAAAAATAAAACAAACAAACAAAAACAACAAAAACAAAACAAACAAACAAAAAGGATATGGCGGAAGTGGACCTGTTTAGAAAGGTTCTTTGGAGCAATTCTCATCTGTGTTGTCTAGAAATCAGCAGTTCAGTTCACAGGTTAGCAGACAGCGGCAGCTTGATCCACTCACAAGGACCTCATAAATACAGCAGCCATCCAGTTCCATAGAGTCAGTTCCATAGAGTCAACAATAGTGACAGGACCTAGTGGAGACAGCACGGGTCTTGCTTCGTGCATCTAATTAGCCCGGGTCCTTGGAAGTGGCAAGAAACTGCAGCACACCACCGGAAGTTTTCTGGTACATTTGTCTCTATGGCATCCAGACAAATGCAGCTCAACTACGCATTGTAAGGTGGACCAATACATGTGTGTTGTAGCAAAGGATCTTTTATCATGTGTCCTTTCCTGTGCTTGCTTTAGCAAATGTCTTCTTGGACATGTCTTCATGACACAGGAGAAGGCATGGCAACTGTGGTTGCCTGCACATGAGCAAGCCAGCACAGAGCTCAGCATGGAAGAGGAACTCATGCACCCTCACCCTTATCCAAGGAGTTACTGACCGCGGGGGGGGGGGGGGACGAAGAGGCAGGTGTTTTGTTTGTTTTGTTTTGTTTTGTTTTTAAGAGTGTGAGTTGTTTCTTAGGGTAGCTCCATACTCTTGAGTATATGGACAGTTTGAATTCTGTGAGTTATAAACACCACCAACAACAAAGACTAGGGAATTGGGAGGGAATAGGAAGATGGGTAGATTTGGGGAGGGTAAGGGGAGGCATGGGAATGAATATGATCAACATACACCATGGGTGTGAGTGCAATTCTCAAAGAGTTAAAAAATAATATATAGAACACAACACACACACACACACACACACACACACACACACACACACATACATTGTTAGGCAAAGCAGACTCATGTGTTAAGTTGCTAGTTGAGGACTTGAGCTGTCTATCTGGTGCTAGGGATTAGAGGTAGTCAGTTCCAAAAACTTTAGTAGGTAAAGTGTTCCTGCGACTGTGCTACTAGATATGAGTCCTTAGGTCCAGAAATAATAGAGACAAGACATGACTCAAGAGATTTCTGGTAAAGCTTTACATTTTAAAAAATTATTTATTAGCCAGGCGAGGTGGCGCATGCCTTTAATCCCAGCACTCAGGAGGCAGAGGCAGGCGG
>NC_034591.1:66155153-66185109 GCF_900095145.1 Mus pahari | reverse complement strand
TTTCTGAGTTTGAGGCCAGCCTGGTCTACAGAGTGAGTTCCAGGACAGCCAGGGCTACACAGAGAAACCCTGTCTCGAAAAACCCAAAATAATAATAATAATGAATAAAAAATTATTTATTTTTAATGTGTATGGGTATTTGCCGGCATGTCTGTCTGTCTGTGTACCACCCACATGCCTGGTGCCTTCCTAACCAGAAGAGAGCATTAGATCCCTTGGAACTGGAATATAGACAGTTGTGAGCTACCACCATTTGGGTACTGGGGATCGAACCTGGGTCCTCTGAGAGAACAGCCAGTGAAAAGCTTTTAAGACACCTGCTTGAGGTGAATGGAGATGCTGTTCTGATAGAGAGCATCAGGCCAAGGGGGGGGGGAGCTGCTAGTGGAGGAAGAATTCCTCTCATCTGGCTCTTTCATTCAAAGATAGAATTCAAGCTTGCACAGTGTGCGCCTCCCTGAGCTAGCTAGTCAGCTCTGGTTGCTAGGATAAGGGAGGTTTTCAGGAAAAGGACCGTGGCTTGCATTGGTATAAGCAAGAGATACTTGGGGCTCTTTCTTTTATTCTCTTTTTTAGACAAGGATTCATGTAGGCCAAGTTGAGTTTATCAGGATGACTTGAACTTCTTGTCTTCTTTGTCCCAACCCCCAAATCGCTGGGATTACAGTTGTGTGTCACCACATCTGCTTTCTGCAGTGCCAGGGATTGAACTCAGGACTTTCTCCTATCCTAGACAAGCACTCTATCAATTGAGCTACAATGCCTAGCAGCTGTTGTTTGTAACTTTGGGGCTGCTTGTGAATCCTACACTTCTATTTATACTCATGTTTGTCTTTGCTTTGAAAGCACAAATAACTATGACCCCCGCAGGGCCCCATGCTAGCATCCAATTATTATATCTGCTTTAGGGGGTTCCAACTGTCACAGGCCTGAAAATCAGGGCAGCTCTAGTGTGTTGGCAAAGGATGCTTTTTAACCATCTGTAGCTTGCATTTTAGTTTCATATAACCTTTTACATAGATTTGGAAAACTCTAGCGATTGCCATTCGGTCTTTTTCAGAATGAGAAATACTATGAATCTAGACTAAAATAGTATAGAACTAGAAACAAGGTATTGCCAGCTTTGCACGTGTGGCTCATACCACAGCATCTCATTCAACCAACTACTTTTATTCTGTTGTGCGGGCTAGTTTTATGTCCATTTGACATAAGGTTGAGTCATATAAGAAGAGGGAAACTCAGTTAAGAAACTGTCTCTACCTGTCTCGAAAAACCAAAAAAAAAAAAAAAAAAAAAAAAAAAAAAAAAAAAAAAAAAACTGTCTCTACAAGATTGGGCTGTGGGCATCTTGTAGGGCATTTTCTTAACTAGTGATTAATGGGAGAGGGCTGATGGTCCTGGCTGCTATAAAAAAGCAGGCTGAGCAAGCCAAGAGGAATAAGCCAGTAAGTTTATTAACCCCTCCAGTCTTTGCACCAGCTCTGCCTCCAGGTTCCCTCCCTGAGTTCTGTCCTGATTCCCTGATGGACAGTTTAAGTACTGTAGTTTAATTTAAGCCAAATAAATCTTTTTGTTTGGTTGGGGTTTTTTTTGTTTGTTTGTTTTTTTTTGTTTGTGTTTTTGAGACAGGGTTTCTCTGTATAGCTCTGGCTGTCCTGGAACTCACTTTGTAGACCAGGCTGGCCTCGAATTCAGAAATCTGCCTGCCTCTGCCTCCTGAGTGCTGGGATTAAAGGCGTGCGCCACCACGCCCGTCTAAGTCAAATAGGTCTTTTCCTTTCCAAGTTGCTTTTGGTCATGCTGTTTCATCACAATAATAGTAACCCCAACTAAGACACCTTCTATGTGCAATACAATGCTGTCAGACCTTATTGGGTGTGGATTTAGCAAGAACAATATGTATCCACATACATCAAATTTAGAATTGAGGAATCAGAGAAAAAAGATCAACAGAATCTGATAATCAATTGTCTCCCAACTGTTGTGCATTTGCAGATGTAGAGAATGTTCAATGTAGAGAATAACAGGTAAACAGCTATGCTTGCAGACACGTCATGGAAAAAAAACGCTTGGGAAGCAGGAGAGAAAGTAGCTACATCTGGCGTGACTTGAAGAGGACTTGTGGAGAGACACCATGCTGGGCGAATCTCTAGAGATGACTAGAGGTTTGCCGTTCAAGGAAGGAGTTTTTGAATGACTTTTCCTGGGGAGTCTACTTCTGTTTACTCCAGACAGAGATCTAACAGACAGTTCCCTTCAGGACCAGCTTGGTGAACCATGGGTAAGGGGTCACTTACATGAATAACTTGGGCAGCTGCATCATGGAAAAGCCCCAGCCTAACATGGATGTCAACTCATAAAAACTGTATTACCTGGAGTCTATGACCATCATGGTGGGGAGCATGATAGCAGGCAGATAGGCATGCCACGGGAACAGGAGATGAGAGCTTACCTCTCGGTCTACAAGCACCCTATGGAAGAGTGTCCTTCTAGCAATTATATATCCTCTTATATCTCCTGGAGGAGGGCAATCCCTTTTGACACTTCTCCATCTCTGTCTGGGAATCAACATCGGTCCAGTCTCTGAGGCTTTGTGCTGGTGACCGCAGCTGATTAGAGAGAGCAATACTCATATCCATACCATCTACCCCTGCCAGGAAACATTCACAAGGGCAAATATGTTTTCTAGGCAGAAGGCACAGCATATGCAAAACTCAGAGGCACAAAGAACTCCTGAGTGTGGCAAGTACATAGAATGAGAAACCAGATATGACAAATTCCTCAGAGGAGTTACAAGAAAAGTGCTACACAGCTCTCCTTTTCCTCATGTCCTGCTGTTCAGGAGCCAGACTGGGTGAGCACCTTAGGCATGGCAGACATTCCAGGAGTGTCTCACCTGTATACACAGGTCTTTCTTTGCAGTCAGAATTGAAAGACACTGTAAATGTTACACAGGCTTAGGGAGAATACAGCAATCCCTACAAACTTCTAAATATTTATTTCCCAGCCAATATTAAAATTTTTATTATATCTTTAAATTTTATTTATTTATTTATATGTATGTTTATACACATAACACTTACATGCCCACAAGTACCATTGCCGCATGACACATGAGGAGGTCAGAGGACAACTTACTGAATTGGTTATCTCCTTCTATAACCTGGGTCCAAGAGATTGAACTATGGTCATCGGGTTGGGCATCAAGCATCCTCATTGGACCTGGAGATGTGATATTTTGAAGTATTGCTTATAGTCAGTATTGTAATAATCCATCCTCAGAAAATGACCACTGTTAGAGTGGAGCTGGTGAAATTTCTTCATCAGATGGTGAGGCTGTGTTTTAAATAGGGATTTTCTGTGAGTTCTGTCACCTGTTTACAATGAATTCTGTCATCCATACAACTGCGGCTATTTATAGTATGCATAGCCAGTTGTGTGAGCATGTCAAGAAGAGACAATGCATTTTACGCTTGGCTCAGAGGGAGCCATGCTCCTTAAGGTTCCTTAATCTATGAACTCTCTTCCAAGGAAAGCTCTGCTTTCTTTCTTAGGAGACACATATAAAAAAACAGAGCCATTATTCTCTGACAGGTGCCCAAGGCCTCCTAGTGTGAGGATGAGAAACCAGATGACTTCTTTTTACTTAATTGTTACGAGTGTGGCTTCCACTAATTATATTATTAACTAGGGGATTTTGCATTTCAAGGGCTTATAGATAGGGTTTCACTATGTAGCTCTGAGTGGCCTGGAACTTGCAATATAGACAAGGCTGGCCTCCAACTCACGGAGGCCTACCTGCCACTGCCTCTTGCGCTCTGAGTTTAAAGTCATGCACTATCATACAAAAAGAATTTCAGCTGGGCACGGTGGTGCATGCCTTTAATCCCAGCACTCGGGAGGCAGAGGCAGGTGGATTTCGGAGTTCGAGGCCAGCCTGGTCTACAAAAAAAAAAATTCATTTATTTTTATTCTACATGTGCAAGTGTTTTGTCTGGTCTGCACACATATATCTATACTATGTGTGTGCCTGGTGCCTGTGGAGTCTAGTAAAGGGTGTTGACTTCCTGGGTACTGGAGTTATGGCTGGCTGTGAGCCACTATATAGTTGCTGGGAGCGGAACCTGGGTCCTCTGAAAGAAGAGCAAATGCTCTTAACCACTGAGCAATCTCTCCAACCCCTGGTGACATTTTTTAATGACAATAATTTAATTTAAATACTATCTATTTATAGATAAAATGTTATGTTAAATGAAACATGAAATCTGTTTAATTGATTCCTTTGGATTCTTGCAAATACGAGATGCCAGGTGTGGTTTGTGTGCTTGGAGTGTGAGTCCCAAGGGTCTTTGTGTTGAGGTTTAATCCCTGTAGTAAGGTATTAAGAGGGCAGAAACTTAATACAACTATTGTGTTCGGAGATGGGGCTTCTTGGGGGTGATTGATTAGATATGTCACCAGGGAGGAGATGCCATGATTGAATCTGGCAGCTTTGTAAGAAGAGGGAGAAAGACCATAGGACACATTTATGGTCTCTCCATGTCTTGCCAATGAGATGTTCTGTGTATCTCTGCCAGAAGAAAGCCATTACCACATGTAGCCTTATTCAGCCTTCATTTTTCAGAATTGTGAGCTATAATAATCTTTTATTTTCTGGGATAGAGAGTTGGTTCAGTAGTTAAGAGCCTTTGTTGTTCTTGAGGAGGACCCAGGGTTGATTACTAGCACTCACATGTGGACTCTTTTGTAACTTCAGTTCCAGGAGGTCTGAGGCACACTTCTGCCTCTTTGGCTTGCAGGCAAGCATGTGGTACACAGACGTTCATGAAGGCAAAGCACTCATACACATAAAAAAGTAAATCTAAAAAAAAAAAAAACCCAAAAACTAAAACACCCCCAAACAAAACTAAAAGTCCAGATAAATTTCTCTTTATAAAATATTCTGCTTCTAGTATTTTCTTACAGTTATGGGAAAGGACCAAGGCTCTGATTCATCTCAATTTTAGCACTGAAAGCCTTGTGCTCAGGACTCTAAACCACAAAGTAATCCTGCTGTCAAAATTCCACACTGGTCCTCTTGGGTTGCCATCTGCACACTGAATTAATCCTGCACTAGCCTAAGAACTGAGTATCCAACTGGAGCAGAAGCTGATGTACCTTGAGTGTCATTTGAAGAAAATGACAATTCACTAAAAACGTTGACGTTGAACTAATCACAAATTAAGTTATGTATGAGAAAGGAGAAAATGAAGGAAGGAAGGAAACAATACAAAAAAATGGGAGGAAGCACTTCAGAGGGCTGGACTTGCTGGCTGACATTTCTTCTGGGAAAATGTGTGTTTGTAAAAGACTTACAATAAGGCCAGTGTGCAACCAAACCCAGCACAGAGACATGTGACCTTCTGATGTCCCACCCTTCCCTGCCCTAGATGACTCCTTACATGCTCTTTAAGGGGCTATTCTAGTTACATATTCTCCTAAGTAGCAATTTAATTTTTCTATATGCCATGCCCTTTAGTGACTTTTTGTTAAATGACTTTTAATGAAAAATTTCAATCATACAGAAAACTTGAGAGAATATTACAGAGAACACCGATGTACTCACCACCTAGACTGGGTAGGGAGGAGTTTCCTATCCTTGTTCCATTATCATTTGTCTCTTTGTCTTCTATATTTATATTTTGTATACCTACTGAAACAAATTGCTTAGGCTCTAAACACTTGAGCCCCACCCCCAGGTTAAAATTTAGAGACAATAAGATGTAAGTGATCTTAACTATATTTTTCCAACTAATTCTGACAGAAAAACCTATACCTGTGACTCAAGTTCTCATCAAGTTCTTGAATGTCACCACCCTCTAAAAGGGCCCTCATGCCTCCCTGCTAATCTGTTCACTCCCAACAGCTCCCAAGTTTTAAATACTATGCAGAAAGTTCTTCTGGACATAATTGTTTGTGTCTTCTGTGGGTAAATTTCCATTTCTCTGGGGTAAGTGAGGAGAATCAAAGAGGCTTTGTTAGCAGAGGCTCATAGGATGGTGGCATCACCACAGCTCATGTAGTCTCTCCCCTGCTGTCTTGTTATCTTCTCCCTTTCTTTCTCTCCATTTTCGTCCCTCCCTTGTCTTTCTTTTGTGAGCTGTTTATGCCTGTTCTCTTCTGGCAGGGCATGAAGTTTTCTTAGCACTGTCTCACTCTCCAACACTCCTTCTTGTGAGAGGCAGAATGAGAAGTCCTTGATTCTGGGGTGACATTCCAGATGTGAGGCAAGCCACTGTGTTCCTCAGGCATGGCACCGGCACCCAGTGGGTTGGAAGACATGCCTCCGGAGTTCCCTTTTTTGTTCTATTATTCTGTGACATTCTGTGACCCATGCCCTTCTTTGAGAGGACACAAATCTGTCAGGAAACTAAGAGACGAGGAGGGCAGGAGATGGTGACCTTAGGATGGAAATGGAGAGGGCAAAACAGAAAGGGAAATGAACAAATGAACTTCTGTCCAGTTGTTTGGCCAGCCACACAGTGCTGGCGTCTTCCTAGAGCCGGCCAGTTCCACCATGGCTCTGGTTCTTTCCTCACTCATGATCTCATGATCAGGCTTCCCACATGGCCTAGGCTTATCCTCTGCTGCTGATAACATTTACGGTGTGAAATCCCTCCATATTATTTTCTGTCTCCACTTTATGTGTGTGCAATGCTTCTCACGTCTTTCAAGATAAGAAGAGGAAATCTCAAGAGGCCTCTTGTTGCTCAGGTACATCTACGCTGTTAATAAGGACTTTATGGATAGCACCTTCTCTTTCTAGTAGGATCCAGGAGAGTAATGATAAGAGTGTTAGGTCCAAGAAGTGCTAACACATCTGGGCTAACACCATTCAAAATCTTGTCCAGAACCAAACCTTAAAAGCCAAACAGAACCTGGTCCCATAGCGCCCCCTGGCATACCTAATTGCAACTGTACCATTTATCTTGCCATCTCTAATGTGCTTTGATGTATTCAAAATGCACTCATATTTCACAACGAATTAATTGTAGTTCAAAAGGAGCAGAGTTAGGCTTTCCATTCAGGCTCTAAGCAATCAAATAAGTGATTATTTTGTGTCTCTACTATACCAATTACGCCTATTGGATTCTAGCTAATTAAGTTATTTAACTCAAAGATAAGGGAATTGTAACAGACTCCAAAGATGGTTTGGGCTCCAGCTTCTAAGTGACTGCCTCTGTGAGGTTGGAGTGCTTAGTTCCCTGTGCTATGTGAGTGGATTGGCTCTCTTCAGTTGAATAAGCTGTTAAGCCATTCTGAGACTGTCAGCTCTAATTAGACTCTGGAGTGTGAATTGCTGTGACTTTAAGACCAGGAGGCATGCACCTGTGGAAGCTGAGCCACACAGAGGCTTTGAAGAGAGACCTTGCCACAGCTGGATGGTATGCACCTCTTAAATCTGTCATCCAAAAATCCTCTGCCATTGAGGGAGGAAGAACCCTACACTACATTTAATTTTTAACTCCTGAGAAGAAAGGCTTTGGTAGACACAGCAAGAAAGTAGATCCCAAACTTGCCAGCTGCAGCAACGGTGAGATTCAAGACTCAATAAGTTAGATCAAAGTCAAACCTGTGAATCTTGTGAGGAGAGAAAGGGGGAGGCAGGCAAATGTCTTGGGTTGAGACCAAGATGGAGTGAGCGCTAGAAGTGGATTAAAAAGTTAAGTTCCAGGACAGCCAGGGCTACACAGAGAAACCCTGTCTCGGGAAAAAAAAAAAAAAGTTAACAAGGGACTGGAGAGATGGCTCAGCCATTAAGCGCACTCACTGATCTTCCAGAGGACAGTGGCTGATACTCAGTCCGCACATGGCAGTGTACAATGGTCTGTAACTCCAGTTCTTGGTTGATCCGATGCCCTCTTCTAGTTGTTCAGGGCACTGCACATGTGTGATGGTGTGAAAACTTTCATGAAAGCAAAACAGCTACATCTATTTTTTTTTTTTATTTTCAAAAATAAGATAAAATGGAAAAACTAACAGCGACTGCCCATGTGGGTTTTCCATTCAAGCCTGTGCTTGTAGTAACCACTCCTCCCCACAAACGCACTCTAGTTAGTGTCCTCACCTCCTTGACAATTTTGAGGAGTTCATTCAGAAATATAGTTGAAAGGGGGCTCTTTTAGTTTAGTTAAAAGGAAACTTTTTAGTTTAGTTAGTTGAAATGATAGGCTCTTAGGTTTTAAAGATGGTAGTTTCCTCTGACTGGCAGCAATTTCCATAGAGGAGTAGGACTGGAAGCCCTCTGCCTTTTCAGTAGCTGGACGCAGATATATTTGTCCTGAATGCCACAGTATCTGCTATAGTCTGTTCTTTGAGCTGCTCAACTCCAACTAGTTCTCCGAGGAACTAGTTTGCAGGATTCAGGTTGGTGGTATTTGTAACTGATCTTAAGGTTACTTCTGGGAGTCTCCTTCCTTCTGTACTACTCATGCTGGATTTCTTCCCCTTGGTTAGCATTCATGTTGACCTGTGAGGCTTCACTAATTCAGTAATTTGATTCCCCACTCACCTGTAAAATACAAACTTCTAGATACTTTGATCTTAGCCCGTGTCCATTCATTTAGAAAATGGCGTGGGAGTATTGGGGTATACCAGTGTGTTTTCTGACTGCCAGACATAGGCCACATATATTTAGCACCAGACCTACCCACTTACTTCCTACTGATAATTAGAGACAATTTTCCCTTACAATGAAGTTCACTGCTTTCCTTATCTGCTGGTCTCTTAGTGAGTCACTGGCAGCAGCGGTGGCATAGAGCTTCAGGGAGACCCGCTGTGTCTTTAGCTAGAAGGTGCTTCCACCTCTGAAATAGGGACTGTATATTGACAGTGACAGTTGTGGAGAAGAGAGCACACACTCCTCTGCTGTGTGACTGGAGGTGACAGCAAGTAGATTACTCCTATTCCCATCCCTTCAACCCTAGAACCATGAATTCCATCTACTGAGAATACAGTGATACAATGGTTTATGTTTGGAGTATTTTACTGCATGGATGATGATTCCCCATGTTGAGGCCCATGGAGATCTCAGCCACATCCTTAACAGACTTCCATTGCTCCTCAAGGAAACAGCTTTTTGTCGAGATGGCATGCATCCATTGATACAGCATCTTTGCTATGAAGTGCATCCTTTGGTTCTGCTTTGTGGTCCAAAACTGCATTTTGATGAGTAAAACCCCTTAGATTTGTGTATAAGAATGTTTCCTAGAGACATTGAGGGAACTGAGCAGATGCGTTCATTTATCATTCTAACTATGCATTCCATGGGGCCAGATCGTCAAGACCCTGCTACTGTGACTTCTTCACCATGATGTACCGTGAACTGTCAGCTAAAATAAACCTTAAGTTGCTTTTCTCAGGGTATTTTATCATGGCAACATGAAAGGACACTAAGACAGAGACTGCTATCAGAGGGGAAGTTGTTCCTGAAATTATCATGTTGTGTTCAGGCCTTCACAACCGGTTTGTGAGAGTAAATAGGCTTGGCATGTGGCTCAGTGCTGAGAGTCTAGATTCCATCTCAGTACCTCCACAAGTGAATATGAAGCTCCCCCGACTACTTTGATGTAAAGCATATATGTGTGAATTCTTTAGAGCCATGTTTTGAAGGCACCTAGTGGTAAATCAGTCGTTTGTGCCTTGGTATTGTTTTAGAACCATGTTATTGCTTTTACTCGTCGCAGGTGAGAATATCCAGGGCCTCAGTTCTTGGCCTAGATATCAGCTCCTTTGAAGGCTTTCCACCGTTGTATTTTTATGCTCTATGGGTTTGCTATCCAGTGTCCATATCACAGTGAACCAGAATTACTTGTCTTTTTCCTTGTGAATTCTGTAAGAACATAGACTGTATTTAATTAACTCTATTTTCTTGTAACTTTTAAATTTTATTTTATGTATATGGGTGTTTTGCCTGCGTGTGTGCCATGTGAGTGCCTGGTGCCTATGGAAGACAGAAGAGGGCATTGGATTCCTTGGAACTAGAGTTGCAGATGGTTGTGTGTCACCATATGGATGCTGAAAACTGAACCAGGGTCCTCTGCAAGAGTAGCCAATACTCTTAACTGGAGAACCATCTCTGCAGACCCACTTTGTTTAGCTTATGTTGTTATAATCACATGGAATTTGCTGTTTAAACAACAGTGATGGCACCCTTTAGCAAGTGTATTTCTTGCCATTCTTTCTCTTGGAGATTGTAGTAATAGTACCTACTGGTGCATGACTGGGTCTCTAGCTTGTATTAGCTGCTCTTGATCACTTTGCTAATATTTTCAAATTCCTATTTCTTTAAATTAATAGGTACCTGTTGCAGAAGAGGTCCTGAGTGTTGCAGAATGTCTGTGCAGATATAGCCACACCTATTTCATATGCTTCTTAGCTACTGTATTAGTCAGGGTTCTCTAGAGAAACATCTTAATAGAATGAATCTCTCTCTCCCTATACATATGATATGTATATATTAGAATATATATAATATATATTAGAATATATATAATATATATTAGAATATATATTAGAAATACATATATATATATATATATATATATATATATATATATATATATATATATATAAAACAAGGCTATGATCCAGCAAACCCAGCAATGGCTGCCTATGAACAGAAAATCCAAGAATCCAGAAGTTTTTCAACCACAAAGCCCTCAGCTGGTTCATGTTAGAGTCCCAAAGAAATAGGCTCTAATGCCAGTGAAGGAATGCACTTGCTAGCAAGGCCAGAGCAAGCAGGCACAGAGCAAATCCTCCATCTCCCATGTCCTTCTATAGGCTTCCAGCAGAAAATGTAGCCCAGATTAAAGGTGTGTCTTCCTGTCTCCAGATCCTGGGCAAGAGTGTGTCTTCCTACCTCAGAGGTCTGGGCTAGACATAGATTCACCCTCTTCAAAGAAGGCAAAACAATCCCTCACTGGTGTGCCTCATTAATTCCAGATGCCATCAAGATGACAACCAAGAATAGCTAAATAGCACCTTTAAAGTGCCCATTCAGGAGTTCCTTGCCTACTTTGTTCTTAGATTGACCCCTAAATAATTTCTGGTTTGGGGGCTTGTCCTGGTTTGAACTTGATGTATCTGGTTATTCATTTTCAGACCTCCACCCATCGTTGAATCTGCTTTTCTGACTATTTGCCTGGCTTTTGGCATCTTCAAGCAACTGACCTCAGTTCAACCTGCCTCTGGCTTTGTTTCCCTGCTTGATGGGATGTGAAGGAGCTGAGTTCTTCTGAGGAGAGACTGGCCCAGCGCAGTTCGCCTGAGGGGAAGCTGGCATCTTGGCAAGGAGTAGACAGGTGGACTGTATTTTACCAATGTGTATTTTAACTCTACGTGGGCATTGCTGTGACGCTTTGTCAACTTTTATTGTAAAACATTCCTTTGGCCAATATTGAATGAATTGTTCAGGAAGTAAGAAAAAAAAAAAAAAAGGTTGTCTGTCAGTAATTAAGATCTGCTTTGCTTTTAGTGTTTTTTTTTTTTTTCCAACTTCCTGTTCAAAGAGAAGACCATTTTACTGTACAATCTGGAGAAATCCTGTACAGAACATGCTGTGCTGTACTCTTAAGTCTGGTTGGTACCTGTCCACTGTGCTGCGCAGAACAAGGCTGTGCTTTCTGTATGTTACTCCACTGCATTTTAACAAATACTGTCGGCAGATATTTGCATAAATTACAGCAACCCTGGCTCTAGATCACTGGGAAGTAGTCATCTTTTTAAACAACCAAAGGTAATAATTTCTAGCTTGCCAATAGTCAGTGATTTCTTAGAAATGAAACTAGCCATCCACACAGGGAGGCCTCTGTAGGATTGTTTAGTGACTTTCAAAACATTAGGGATTTTTGTGTTTTTGTTTTTGTTTTTGTTTTTGTTTTTTACTATTTTCATCACCTATTAGATGAAAGGGTATGGGATTGTCACCTCCCACCCCCCNCCCCCCCCCCCCCCGTACTGTAATTCCATATACTCAGGCAAAGCCGCAGAACCCCCAGCCTTACAGCATGAGCTGGCTGGCACGGGATCAGATGTCCCCATGCTCACGGTGGCTGATGTGAGAAGCCCTGGCAAGAAGAAGTTGGCCTGGCCCAAATAATCACGAAGAAAGAACAGATTTCAGACAGGCGGTTTTACAGTTTCCCTTTTGTTATTTTTGCCAACTCCCAGCCACTTCATTCTCTAGCACTGAGCAAAAGAGACAAACGAGCATTCTTAAATGCACTGAATATACAGGCCAGAGGTTTCTCTCAGTGACCTTTAATCTTCTGTATATCAATTTACCTCGCCACATCCATCCACCCAATTTACATTTAAATAAAGCTTTCAAATTCATTGCAAACTAAAAAGTAAGCTATTTAGGGAGAGAAAGCTGTTTTAAAAAATGGGTTGTCTTTCTTAAAAAAAAAAAAAGTTTCTATTTTTTTTTCCTTCATCTTTACAAGATTGAAACAACCAGCTTTTACAAGGCCAACAGCCTTTTTCGTTCTAGCCACAGTCAGTTCTGATATATTTGGTTTTTTTAGAACCACTCTGATACAGCACACCAGCTGTAAATATTTTGTTCTATGTGATGTTTTTAATGAAAAAAAAACAAAACAAAAACAAAAACAAACCCTTTGCTCTATTCTTATTTGCTCGACTACAAAAGAACCTGCCTGGAGCGAGTGAGCTTTCTTTTTCATTGATTCTATTTCTCTTCCGACTGGCTCTGTTTTCCTGGAGTCCATTTGTCAATACAGCCCTGGCTCTGTAGGCACAGCAAGGACCAGTCTCTGCATGGGAACCAGGAGGGGAGGCTGTTTCAGCCCCAGCCCAGCTTTGGGTGGAGTTAATTTAAATGTTTTGCAGACCCACGTTGAGGGCTGAAGTTTCACACTTTTGAGGGTTCATTCCTAGAGTCTTTTGGGTTTTGCCAAGGCTATTTTTTAAAAACAAAACAAAACAAAACAAAACAAAAACATAACACCTTCCTGTAGAAAACAGTAACATATAGCACACTTAATATTTTTGTTGAGGAAAATCTTGTGCTAATGTTATTCCTTTAATGAAATAAAATTTTTATGCGTGTTACTGTGGTGTGTGTGTGTGTACGCGCGTGCGTGCGTGTGAGAGTGTGCTCGTGCACACACGAGTGCTAGAGCATCCCTGTGGTGGTGGTCAGAGGACAACTTCTGGTGTCAGCCCTCACCTTCTGCCTTGTTTGAGACAGGCTTTAAAAACTAATTCTTTTAGAATTTCACTCAGTGGGTTGTAAATATTCACCCTCTCATTCAACTCCCCCAGATCCATCCACACCCCTCACTCCACACTCACTCAACTTTGTATCATCTTTTTTATTGTTTTAAACTCACCCAGTCCAGTTTGTGCTGGTCATGTACCATGGGATGGGGACCTTCCACTGGAGCATATTCTACCACATAGGAACTTACAGTGGTTAGGGGAGCATCCACAAGACCTATGTGAATTCAAGCCAAACAAATTCCCAGCATGGACATGACAGGAGGGTTCAAAGTCCCACACCTACCCAAGGAAATATTAGCAACTCAGCTTTTGGGAGAAGGACAGTCAATTTTCTGAAAGGGTCTGGCCCTGGTAGGGAGGCAGGTCTTTCGCTGTTCACTGCTGAACGTACCAGGCAAGCTGGCCTGCAAGCTTTAGGGAATTCTTCTGTTTCCACCTCCCATCTCACCTTGAGAATGGTGGGATTTCAGAATCTAGCCCCAGATCCCAACTCCTGCATCCAATTCTTTGTAGGCTCTGGGGATCCAATGTTAAAACCGTATGCTTACACAGTGTGTGTGTACTGTATTTATTGAGTCATCCTTACAGCCCCAAAGTAGTTCTTTAAAAATTTTTTATTAAATTATTTGCTACTTTAAAGAATGTATTTAGAATTTTTGATAAAAAACAATATTGAAATTAATTAACTTATTCCTAGTTTATTTCACAATTAAATGAATATCCATGGAATAAATCTTTTGAACTAAAACTTCTGGGACAAAATATCCCTGTATAGTAATTTTGATGGGTACTAATAAAGTGCTCTTCATAAATTTTCCCAGTTTGCACTGCTACAGTGACTGAGAGGTTTTTCTGATGTGGTCTTATCAACAATCTTTCTTAGTCATTCTTTTATTCTTGTTAACCTGAGTGTGGTTCAATTAGTATTTATGTAAATGAAGGTGAATATTTTATGCTTTTTTTCTTGACTATATTTTTATGTATCTACCACCAGCTATTAGTGGCCATTAGCTCCTCAGCTATGAGTGAGACTGCATGCCTACCTCTCCCCTCCATGTTGTGATCTTGTCTGGCTTGAGTTTGTACAGGTCTTGGGCATGGTATCACAATCACTGTGAGTTCCTATGTGGTTGGTCATACTCTAGTGAATGGTCCTATACCCAAGAGTATTTTGAGTTTTGAGTCATTTCTGTTTATACTTTGCCAGCTCTTTATTGGATTATAGATTTGTGTGTGTTTGTGCACATGTGTGGTGTGCACATGAGTGTCTATGTGTGTTCACATATGTGTGTAGGCCTCCAAGGACAATGCCCTTAGGTAGTAATATAAATTCACACAGGTACACACACACATACACCGCCCTAAAAAGAAGGAAGAGGAGGAGGAGGAGGAGGAGGAGGAGAGGAGGAGATTGTTGTTCTACAAGTCCCTTTAGGGGTATACCAAAGACCTAAATCCTGCCACTAGGCCCCACCTCTTAATGGTTCCATCATCTCCCAATAGTACCAAGCTTAGTGCCAAGCCTTCAATATATAGGCCTTTGGGGAACGTTCCAGACTCAAATTATAGCTAAGACATATTCACAAATGTTTTATTTAATGTTACTTTTTGTCATAATTGTTTGTGTTAATTATTTTTTTTATTGTGCAGCAAAATATACAAGAAAAGTAGCATAAAGAAGGAAAAATTCATCGGGGATTGTGCTTCGAGGATACAGTCTATTCTGGTAGGGAAGGTGTGGTGATGAGAGAGGCTTCAGCTAGGGTGGCATGAGGCACTGGTCACATTGTGACTACCATCAGGAAGTAGAGGGTGACAAATGCTGGTGCCAAACTGGTTTCTTCCTTCTATTCAGTTTGGGATCCCGGCCTGTGGGATGCTGTCACCTCTATTCCCTGCTCTCAAATGCTCTCAAAGATACACCCAGAGTAATGTCTCCTAGGTGACTTCAAATCCATTCAAGTCAACAGGGATGATTAATCATCATAGCCAAGATACCCTTCCCTACTCTTAAGAATTTTCTATTCTCTCTCTCTCTCTCTCTCTCTCTCTCTCTCTCTCTCTCTCTCTCTCTCTCTCATTCCCTTCTTCCCTCTGTTTCTCTTCCTTCTCTTTCTACTTTGGAATCTTTGCCCAGCATTTAGGAAAGGAGACAGGCTGTTCATGGAAACTCACTGGACAGACATACTAGTTAAAAATGACTGCTTTAGGGTCATTGAGAGACCCTGTGATGAAGAACAATAGTAAAAGACACATGCTGCACTTCTCTGGCCTTCTCTGGCCTTTACCTGTGTGTACCTGTGCATACATATGGACCTCTCCAAAACTATATACAATTGTCATCTATTTAATGACTCCAAAACTATATACAATTGTCATCTCTATTATTTAATACAATAGTTTTAGTTCAACTGTCCTTTGACTGAATCTCCCCAGAGGCTGGAGTGAGTTTCCTAAATGTACCAATGGGGTTCTAGTGTATTTGGCTGAAGTGGCAACCTAAATAGCTGAAGCCAGGTTTGAAGATTATTACTAAGGAAATAATGGAGAGCATTACGCTTGAATACCAGGGGGAAAAATGAGAACTCAAGTCCAAGAAGCAGCTACAAAAGATATAAACTAAGCAAGGGGTAAAATGAAGGTGAGGGGGGAGACTGAGAACTGAACCTGAAACCCAGAATGATGGCACATTTTTATCCCAGCACTTGAGAGAGAGAGGCAGATGGATTTCTGTGCATTTGAGGCTATTTTGGTCTACATAGTGATTTCTAGTCCTGCCAGGGATACATAGTGAGGCCCTGTTTCAAAACAAAAAGCCAAATTTGAGTGCTGAGTATGTTCAAAAGCCTAATGACATTGTTATACATGGGGCTAGCTTACAGAAGCTGTTCAGGACTGGGTAGTCCTTATTTATTAATTTCTGATTCTGAGAATTGAACCCAGGGCCTCATTCATGCTAAGTACATGTTCTACCACTGAACTACAATCCCAGCTACTGGACGTCAGCTAAAAATTGAGAGTAGTTGGATGTGTACAACTTGGGAAAGTTCTGAGAATAAGGTAGACCTTTTTTCCTGTCTTGTCTTGTCTTTTTCTTTTCTTTTCTTTTCTTTTCTTTTCTTTTCTTTTCTTTTCTTTTCTTTTCTTTTCTTTTCTTTCCTTTCCTTTTCTTTTTTCCTTTCCCTTTCTTTCTTTCTTTCTTTCTTTCTTTCTTTCTTTCTTTCTTTCTTTCTTTCTTTCTTTCTTTCTTTCTTTTTTGCCTTTCTTTTTTGCCTTTCTTTTACACCAGCTTCCTGGTCTTAAAAACACAAGTTCTCAAGCCCATCAGAGAGAGGGAGCTCACTATATAGGCATCCAAGTTCCAGAGGCTCAGTTTTGTTTTGTTTAGAGGCAGTATCTTGGTTTTGCTAAGTATCTGGTCTTGAACTCATGATCCTCATGTCTTGGCTTCCTGAGGAATAGTTCTGTTTGAGCAAAACAGGATGGATTTCAGAGGTGAGACAAGCATCCGTGAGGGAAGACTGCTGTTGAATGTAGGAATAGCTGGTCATAATCTTCTTAGCAATGTCCTTTAGACAGCTAAGGTCCTGGCTATCCTAACAACCACAGTGCCTCCCTTTCTCCAGGAGACTTTGCCTGCTACTTTATAGAGAGAGAAGATGCGTCAGAGGGATATTAGCAAAAACTCTTAACAAATCCAGCTTTGTATGCAATGAAAATGGAGTGTATTCTTTTCTCTTTAAGGCCCTTCCCTAGGTGCCTCCCTATCTGTCTAGCTAGGGCATCTGTTCCCAGAACATTACCCAAACCAGCAATTGTCAGTAACCTGTTATTACATGAACACATACAATTGGTGTGTTAAAAATATAACATTCTTATTGTGTCTCCCCCAAGTTCATATGTTGAAGTCTATGAACTTCAGAACCTCAGGGTTCTACTATTGTCTGACCAAGAGTCTATAAAGAAGTAATTAGGTTAAAATGACTTCCCTGAGGTGGACCCAAGTCTTGTGTGATTGACATTCTTCTGGGAAGAGGTGACTGGGACATAGATACACACAGAGGGCAGCCCCTGTAAAGACATAGGAAAAGATGGCTGTCTGTAAGGCAAGAAGAAAGGCCCCAGAAAGAGTCAGCCCTGCTGATACACTGATCTTGGACTTCCAACCTCTGGAACCATATAGAAATAAATGTTTGTAGGTGAAGCCTTGAAGTTGGGGAACTTTATCATTTTTTATTAGCACATGTGTATTTTTTCCTGCATATCTGTGTATCACATGCATGTACAGAAGAGGGTGTTGGATCCTTTGGAACTGGAGTTACAGACAATTATAATCTGTCATGTGAGTGCTGAGACAGAGCTCCAGGGAACTTAAAAAATGATTTTTAGTTATATGTATGTGTGTGCTATAGGGGGGTAGGGGCAGGGTCTGTGCGTGTAAATGCTGGTGGCCTTGGAGGTCAGAGGCATTGGGTCCACTGAACTTGGAGTTGTAGGTAGTTGTGAGCCACCAAGCATGGGTATCAGGAACTGAGCTCAGGTTCTTTGCAAGAGCAGTACACACTCTTAACCACTAAAGCATCTCTCCAGCCCCAACAGTTGGGGAACTTGGACACAGTAAGCCCAAGCAAGCTGATTCAGTGTAGTAAAGGAGAAGATACAATGGCCAAAGTGACATGGGCCTGATTCAACAAGCAGGAACTAGGCATTATCCTGTGCATTCAACACGCTTCTAAGGAATGGAAAGTGAAATTTGTCATCACAGCCACGTGGAAGCAAATAGACAAACAAACAAACAAAACCAAAAGAGTTCTCAGCATGGTGTCCTCTCAGGGAGGCCTTGGGGGATTAGTGACAATTTGAGTTCATCTCATTATGTAGTTGCCAGTGAGGGTATTTTTGAAGAGCAAACAGGTAAAGCCCATAATCAGGGTCCTTCCTTATACTCTGAACACTCAGATTTTCATTATTGGGGAATTCTAGCAGGGCCATAGCCTATCTGGAAGCTTTAGGACAGATTTTGTTTCTCTCTCCTTCCTAAGTCTCTTTTATGTGGCTCAGCTTATGATCCCTTGCCAATAGTTAGCCATTATTATAAAAATCTTTTTTTTTTGTTTTTTGTTTTGTTTTGTTTTGTTTTGTTTTGTTTTGTTTTTCAAGACAGGGTTTCTCTGTATAGCCCTGGCTGTCCTGGAACTTACTCTGTAGACCAGGCTGGCCTCTAACTCAGAAATCTGCCTGCCTCTGCCTCCCAAGTGCTGAGATTAAAGGCATGGGCCACCACCGCTGTGCTTATAAAAATCTTCTTTCACTTCCTTTCACATTAAAAAAAGATTACATTTATGTATTAGTGGATGTATTAGTGTATGCGTGTGGGTCCAACTATGAAGGCCAAAGGACAACATGAAGGTCTAATTTTTTTTTTAAGGACCAGGTCTCATGTGGCCCAGGCTGGCATCAAAGTCACTAGATAGCCACGGATAATGAGAATGGCTTTGAACTCCTCATCTTCCTGCCTCAGCCTCCCAAGTAGTGAGATTACAGGCAAAACAAATTACTTTTTGTTGGGATTCAGGTTATCACCTCACAAACAACGTGAACACCTATCTCAATTAGATAGGGATGGTTTATTGAATGTGCAACCAAAGACTGGTCAATCAAGGTCACAGCTTAGACTTGGGAAGCTAAGGCTGGACCTGGAATTTTTCTCAGGGACAACAGATAAAGGCTAAAACCACAAAAATCACAATGAGCTCATATGCAGGGGCAGGAAGCACTGCCCGGTGGTCAGCTCTGACTCAAGGTATTTTAGACATAACAGTCCATATTGATCTTTGATTTGATGGGTCCTATGTAAAGCTTTGAGGAATTTCTTAAGAGTAGCAAACCTTAGAACATACAGAACATAATGGTATGTGGACACCATGACTCTGCTCTGAATCAAGTTATTTTCTGTGTCAGTGACTGGCAGGCATGTTACAGCAACAATGTGAAATAGCTGGCAGGCATGAAACAAAATGGCTCTGCTAGAGGAGCAGACCTCAACACTTGAATGAACTATCTAGTGGCATTTAATATATCCATCATGTTGCACAAACACTCACTGTTTAGCTCCAAACTTTTCCTTTACCCTAAAAAGAAAACTCATGTCCAAAAAGCAGTTGCTCCCCACTTCTTCTCACTCTTAGTCCCAGTAACCATCAGCCTGTGTTTTATCAACTAGGAGACAAGGCTGAGCATGCTTGTGAAGGGTTATCTAGACCAGGTTAGCCTCAGGGCATTCCTATGAGAGATTATCTAGACTAGGCTAGCCTCAGAGGATGCCATGCCAGTGAGGGACTATCACTAGATTAGGTTCATTGAGGGTATTATCCATGGTCTGAGATCCCGAACTGAGTAGGAGAAAATAAGCTGAGCACAAGCACCCAGACCTTCTGCTTCCTGACTGCAGCGATGACCAGCTGTCTAAATCAGCCACAGAGACTTCCCTGCCATGATGGACTGTATCTCCAATCACGGATCACAAACAAACCCTTCCCTTCCTGAGACTGTACTATGTCAGATATTTTGTCACATCAAGGAAAAGAAAAAAAGAAGTTTAATTTTGACTTGGAATAACATTCTCACAGGTTTGCTTTAACTGCTAACAGTCCACTACAGGGCTTCATCTTGTTTATCTGTGCGTGAGCACTTACATTGCTTCCCTCTTAGGTACACTGCCACGAATATGCATATACAAGCATTTGAGTTTACGGTTTTAATTCTTCTGAGCATATGTTGTCATGTGCTGCACAAGGACATTTTGGTAAATGCTAGACTCCATATGTCATGGTAGTGCCCATAGAACTGTAACGGAGCTGAAAATTTTCTGTCAACTTTGACATCAGAGCTGATATAGCATCATAGTGCAGCACATTACTCTGTGGTGATGCATAGCATATACAACCATGCACGGTATATGACACTTATTGTGATAATAAATGACTATGCTCCTGGCTCATGTGTTTGGTATTGTTAATTTAGAGCATGCATCTACTTGAAGAGTTTACTGTCAAAAAAATATGCGGTGTGGCACCAGCAGCAGCTTCACCTGCCTTGCTTATTGCATCTCTTAACTGCCTTTAGAGACATGTAGACTGGTGGATTTAGGGCCTCTAGAATTGAGCAATACTCTCTAGGGTGTTCACACAAAGATAAACTCACTCAACATACATTTCTGAGAACCTACCTCATTGCTGATTATCTAAGAGAGGGATGATTAGAGCACATAGGAATTCTATTCCAATTTTATTGTTTAGGAGTCTAATAAAATTATAAATTCTTATTAAATTTTCCTTAATAATCTTTATTATCAGTTTATCAAAGTATAATTGCTAAATAAAAGGTGTTTATATTGGGTTGGGAGTTGTAGATCAGTGGAAGAGTATTTACTTCATGGACAGCCCTGGTTTTGAATCCCAGAACAGTAAGGACAAAATTGTAGATATTTCTATTGTGCAATGAGACATTTTGAAACATTTATCCATGGTTGAAATGGTGATCTCAATCAATATTATTAATATGTCTATTATCTTTCTTATTTTCTTTAATTGAAGAAATGATACATACATTAAGAATCTAAATGAGGACACAGGAAAAGGATCTCTCCCACCCCCTCTCATTTTTTGCTGCCATTTTCCCTCTCTAAAGCAGTTATTGGCTCCCAAGAGAGAGTGGTCTCTTCCATGCATTTTGTATGTGCATACAAATATCTGTTACCCTTCTCAGGCTTGCACAACTGGAGTGCGGACACTGTTGGTTGTACTTTCTGTTCTGCTTGGAGACAGGCACCTGGGAAACGGTCTGTAGTTAGGGGAGTATGTTAGTTACTTTCTTCACTGTTGTAACCACATATTAGACAAGAGGAAGGATTCATTTTATTTTGCCTTACTGTGTAAGAAGGGACACAGTTCCACGTCAGGAAAAGCATGGTGGCAGGAACATGAGGCAGCTGGTTACATCAAGTCTGTAATCAGGAAGCAGAGTATATCCAGAATGTTAAAACCTCAAGGCAAGCCTCCAATGAAGTAAATCGAAACTGTGCCTCAACACACACACACACACACACACACACACACACACACACACACACACACACACACACACACACACNCNCACACNCGCGCNCACACACACACACACACACACACACAGCATAAATGTACTTAAAACATGAGATTCTTTTCTCAATTAAAAAAAAAAGCAAAAAACCAACTCCCCAAAACAACTTTATCATGTGGTTCATGAGAGTGATCTTTATAGGGATAATATGTCACTGAGGCAAATGATTGGGTATATCTAAATCTTTGAAAGGTTTTACAGCTTTTTAAAACAATGCCACCCATCATGGAGACAATTCCACACTCAAAGAGTATCAGGGACTGTACATGGAACAGCTGGGGTGTGTGTGGCTGGGGCTGGGGTCCACTTTGCTGCCTCTTTCTTTACCTATTTTTCAGTCGCTGTTGGATGAGAAGTTGCTCTGAATGTTGGTCCTGTGGCCTTCTATCCTGCCTTCTGGGTGTGTTGAGAGGATGGTTCAGTATTACATAATTGTGCTTTGGAATGCCACAGTCCAGGAAACACTGCATTCATCTGTAGTCAAATGTGCTGTTTAATGTATCATTTTATAGCTGAAGAGCTACCATGGAAATTACAGAGGTCATTTATGGTTAGAAAAGCCAAACTGGGCATGGTGGCGCACACCTTTAATCCCAGCACTCGGGAGGCAGAGGCAGGCAGATTTCTGAGTTTGAGGCCAACCTCAAACTCTGAGTTTGGTCTACAAAGTGAGTTCCAGGACAGCCAGGGCTATACAGAGAAACCCTGTCTCGAAAAACAAAACAAAACAAACAAACAAACAAAAAGCCTTATTTCTCCAGGAATCTCAAGCCTTTGCCCAACATACCTATTGTTGTTAACTCTTCAAAAGCAGGACTTTTATTCTTATGCATTCTCTCCACATCTCCTAAAAGTATCTTGGCACTTAGGTGATCCTCACATTTGTGAGGTGGTTAAAATGGTACTTACATTAACAAATCCTTTGTCCTTCCTGAGGATACCTTGAGGTTTAGGGTATACAGCTCTGTAAAGGATGGATGCACAGAGTCTGGTCCTGATGAGAGAAGAAAACTTAGCTGTAGGGTTCTACAGAGCAAAAACTTCCCATATTAAATATGGGAGTTTTTTTTCTCTTTTAATGCTGAGAATGGTAAACGTTAAGCCAGGTGTGATGGTACATACATAAAATCCTAGGACTGAGGCAGGAGAATCCTGAGTTCAAGGACCCTATCTCAGAAAAACCCAAACCAAGAGAAAAGACAGAATTCATATACTTTACATGATGTGAATTTGGTGGGAGAAGCCAGTAGGCTACAAGTGTTATTAAACAACATGCTATAGTGGACTGAATCTTCCCTCCTGAAAAACCAGTTGCCTATCTTCATTTTCCTTCTTGGAAAAGGCACAAGCATCATCTTCATGGGAGGAGCCAGATATCTCGGCGGGTACTCCAGATTCTTTTGTCTGGTCTATGTCCAAGTCACACATGTTGTATATCATCAAAGACCTGAAACTCATCTTCCCCTTAAAATTGTTCCTGCTCTGGCTCATGATAATACTGTGTTTTCTTTTCCTTTAACTATGAATTAATGTCTAGACATGACCCTGCCCTGTGGTCCTTTTGCTTATCTAGGGCCATTGAGGTTCTTATAATGGAGGAACTTTGAGACATAGTGCCTCACCTTCCCTGCCAGCATTAAGCCTGTGGTGTTAGAGGAGTTTCCTGTTTGACAGTCTGACAGCATAGCTGAGAAGGCCTCAGATCTTTTCTGTGTCTTTACAGAATCCATTTACTTAATCTTAGCCATCTCTGGAGAAATGCTTCTCCTACATAATGATGCGATTATAGGGCACAGAAACAGTAGAAATAAGACCAAGCCACATATTATAGACAGGCAAAGCTGAAGTGAGCTGGTATTGACTAAAAGTGACCAGGCTGCTCACTTAAAGAGAACAATGGGTTTTTATTGATTTTCTAGGGTGGACTATTTGATAACATCTGTAATTTCCATTGTTTCAAAAGATCTTTGGAGGGAGACATGAACATATTGAACTTGTATGTGGTAGATTCAATCATGTGGACCAACGTATTGGACTCTTAACTGGGAAGAAAGAACCTCAACTGACATATTGCCTCCATTGGATTAACCTATGGACCTGTTTGTGGGGAACTGTTTCCGTTGATAATTAGGAAGACCCATCCCAATGTGGGTGGCAGGATTCCTAGGTAGGTGTGTTTTAGCTAAAGCTCTGGTGGCATGAGTGTTGGAAAAATTGCCCCACCCCTTGCAGGGGTTGTGTGAGAGAGTTCATTTTACCTTTAGCTGGCTGCTGCACTTAGGGGAGCAAGCCATGCACCTCTCTTGGGGAGCAAGGTTGAGCTAGCCCTGGTGGCATGGGTGTGGGAGAGCTGGCTTTGATGGTGTGAGAAGAAGAGAATAGGTCCCCAGCTAGGGCAGTGCTGAAGAGTTGGCCCTGGTGGCATGGGTGAGGGAGAGCTGACCCTGATGGCATAATTGAGGTAGAGCCAGTCAGGTTTCTTGCCAGCTGCCACAAACAGGGGAGCTGTTCCTGGTGGTATAGATGAAAGAGAATTGGTGAACTCAACATCATTGTCATCACCCAGGCTCAGATCCAGGGCCTTGAGTTGATCACTCCAACATTTACCTCATCTATGAATTCCTGGAACACATGAAGGGGTTGGTCCTGTGAACCAAATCTGCAGGACCTCCATGACACAGGGCAACAACAGGATATCCTAGAGGAACCCTGGTGAGAATCCAGTATTGATAATGTAACAGAAACTAGAGGCCTCGAATTAGGCCAATGATTCACTGCAATGAACATTCATAAGTAAAGATGCGTGGACAAAAGGATATACTATAGGACGTGCTGTAAAACACTATAGCTTCCACAGCAAGTTTGTGTGTGTGTGTGTGTGTGTGTGTGTGTGTGCTTCTTTTTTCTTTATGTCATTTTCTCTCTTTGTTTTTATCTTTGGGGAGAAAACAGTCAGAGGCACCTGGAAGAGTCATGGCCAGCAGATTGGACATGGCCAGGGCTATCTATGAGAGAGGGGAGAATAGCAGGGAGAGAAGAAAGCTAGGTAATGAGAGAAGCAGGAACAGGGAAGAGTGAGTGGCCAAGCCCACTCAGTCAGTCAACAGGTTCTCTCTCCAGCGTGGGAGTTGGGAGGCAGAGGCAGGCGGATTTCTGAGTTCGAGGCCAGCCTGGTCTACAAAGTGAGTTCCAGGACAGCCAGGGCTATACAGAGAAACCCTGTCTCGAAAAACCAAAAAACAAACAAACAAACAAACAAACAAAAAAACAAAAAAAGAAAGAAAGAAAAAAAGAAAAAAGACAGTTAGTCAATTCTGAGACTGAAGGCAATTTTAATTTTCCAATCCACTTTTTATATAATTTTAATTACATGCAAGTATTTTGGGCAAGCAGTACAATAAGGAGCTAAAAAAGCAGTAAGTGAAGTCCCACGATTATTCCCATGACAATTGTTTAAAAGGGCTTGTCATAATTGAGCTTGTCAATACTTGAGCCCACTTTCTCGTCCAAGCCCAAAATCTTGCCTGAAGCCTAGTTCTTCTGTTCCACCCTAAAATTCCTGCCTTACCTTACTTCCTTATTACAGCCTAAAGTTAGATTCTTGCTGAAACTTACTTCCTTATTATGCCCTAATGTCAGATTCCTGCCTGAGCTTACTTCCAATGTCAGATTCCTGCCTGAAGCCCATTTCCTTGTCCTTGGCCAATGTCAGACTCTTGCCAAGCGGTACCCGGTACCCGAAAAGGCTTTCCTCAAGTGAGAATAGAAGAAGCCTGTGAGCCGGAGGGAGTTTAGGGTAGAAGAGGGAGTAAGAAGGGCTGGGATGCCAACGTGGACTTTGAAATGTGTAGTATATGATACAGAGGAGCCTGCAAGTCAGCATTCACTTTGATGATAGGTGTCATAGGAAGTCTTATGTCCCAGAGGTAAGGGAAATAAGTCCCTTTGGCAGATGGGAGCTGGTTTCACAAATTCCTGAGGAATGCTGGCTGGCTTTTACCTTACTGCCAGAAATCCTCCTGTAGTCCAGGTTGAACTTATTTCTAGATACTTGGACTGCCTTTTGGAATTTGGGGAATTGGAGTTTCCTTTGGATTTGACAATATCCATTAAAAAGAAATATTTGCTTTACGTGTGTGGTGTTTTGTCTGTATTTGTCTGTGCACTGTGTGTGTAGTGCCTATGGAGACCAGATGAAGGTGGAGAATTCTCCCTGGAACTAAAGTAATAGATAGTTGCTAACTCCATGTGGGTGCTGGAATTGAAAGGTGAAAGAGTTATAGCTTATAGGTATGATGGGAAGTTGTTTTTTATTCTTTGCTTATGAATTGTGCCAAATATTTAAGGAAGAAATAATGTTCACTCTATCCCAAAGGTCTCTAGAAAATAAAAATTAAAGAGCAGAGTCTTCTTTGAGAGCATCAGCACTCTTTGAAATCAGCATTTACTCTGATACCCAAAGCAGATGGAGACGTTAGAAAAGAAAACTGTAGGTCCGCATGAAAGATTTATTATGAAAATAACTCTTAGATGAAGTAAGACATTTATAGTCAAGAGATAATAGTAAGAGAGTTTAGAAAGAAGTCTTGGACTAACCTCAGTGGACAACAGAGTGTCTGTCTGTCCGTCACTGGTAGAGGAAGCAGATGAGATGTTCAAATGCTCTAACTGGGAAGGAGGTTGGTCAGGGAATGTTTACATAAAGGTGTCAGTGATGAGAGGGTAACTAGGTGTCAGTAACTAGGAAGGGATGAGCTTGGGGGATGGGCTTCATGGGGAGAGGGAAGGGGGATTCTTGGGACCTGGTTACAGGGAATGGCCTTGAGTGGAGGAAAGCGGTGACTGCTTACAGTTGCAGTCTGGCAAGGTGGAAGCTGTAGGCCAACACCTCCTGAAACCTCTCCTGCTCTTTGAGGGCCTACCTGAAGCCAGGGATGGGGGTGTGGGTTCTGGGGGCTCATACTTGCTCTGTGTCTTAAGAATGTGGAGATGCCACACATTCTCATGCCAGAGAGACCTGTCAAGCCTGTTTCTCGAGCCTGGGCGTATGCTTTGTAATGCCCAGGATTCTGCTCATGTGGGTCCTGCCTTTGCTGGTTACAGTGGCTCTAACTTGTCTCTTTAAGTCTCTTTAAAATGTTAGAGTTTTTCTTTATACATAGCTCCCCAACCCCTTTATTTCTTTAAGGTAGAATAAAGTCTTACACTCACACTCCAGAGTGGATCAGCATTAATGTTTGTTAAAGCAAAGTCATGTTTACCACAAATAGAGCGGAATTAATGCTAGTAAACAGATCAGCCCCTTCTTTGGCATTTTTTCACCTTGCAATTTAGTTGGGAAGTGAGAATCAGTTCTTGTGTAAATGAAAAAGACCATGAGTGATCATTGGGGGCTGGGCTAGCTCCTGAAAGAATTTCTAGTTACTTACTTTGGTTTTGTTGTTTTCCTTTTCTCTGTCTCCAAACAGCAATGGACAGAAAGTTTTTATCAGACATTGAGCAGGTGAGAGATTAGAGCATACATCAAAAGTAAAAGCAAGGGCTAGGGAATAGCAAAAAAAAAAAAAAAAAAAGATCATTAACATTTTACGAGGAAAGCAAGAGGATGAAGAGGTTAAAAGCGTTAAGAAAGCATGCAGAAGAGGAGGGATCACTGGGGTCTAGTCAGTGAACCATATTCAAACCCTGTAGGTGTTTATCTGGCAACAGACAGGAGAAAAATTACTGGTGGTTCTTAAGTGGAAATGTCTTGCAGAGTTTTTAAGAAGACAGGCAAGTACTGAGTGATTCAGAAACCCCAGAAAGCAGGTTTCTCTGGTTTTATTTGTCTTCAGGCTGTAGTGTTCAGGTCAGTTGAACAATGAATGTTTCTTGTTTAAAAAAATCAAACAGGAAAGATTTATTCAAAGTCCTACGGTTTCATAAAGCTGATCTCCAAAGGAGCTCTTTTGTCTGTGTCTTTTAAAAACCCAGTAAATATACACCCTCGTGAAAATGACTACTTCTTTCAGTCTTGTGTGTGGAGCAGAATGTGCCTGTAGAGCAGCAAGGACTGCTGGCATGGCGGTAGTTAAGAAATAGCCCAGAGCACTCTGTCCTCTTCCAACTTGCTCCAAAGCAGGACATAGATTGGCAAGGACACAGGGGACCTGCCATTCAGTCAGGAGAGCACCATCTGATGAAGGTGGCAACTACAGACCCTCACGGGCCCAGAGATGAAATCTGAGGGACCTGCATGCATCAGAAATAAGACCTCACTTGGTTTTGTTGACCACTTGTTTTTTTCCTGCCCCCACCGTTAATCCTCTGTATCTTGGGAGTTAGGATCTGGTAGTTGCATGGATGCTGGAGGCCTCAGTTGATTAGGAAAGGCAAGTTGGACGATGAGTCTCCTGTCTCAGACTCACCGGTGTTTGGACTACAAGTGTATCATCATGCCTGGTGTTTTACATGGGTACTCAGGACCTTATGCTTATACAGTAAGCACTTTACTGTCTGAGCTCACCCAGTGGGTGAGTTTTATAACGTAGTACCTAGAGTGGGGAGAGACAGACTATAGACTAGAAAAAGTATGTGGATAATACTGCTTATACGAAGTTAAAAACATAAAAAAAATTACTGTGTTGATTTGGAATATGTAAGCAACAAAAGTAAGCTATGGAAAGGAAAGGAACAAATTCAGAATGACAGCTACTTCCAGGGAGAAAGTGAGTCTGGGAAATGCTATGCAGATGTGTTGGGTATCGGATACTGAGACATTTGTTATTCCTAATGCCATTTTAATTGAAATAATTAAAAAAAATTTGGAAAACATTTCATCTTTAATTTTTGATAAAAAAATATTTTATTGAGCTGAGCGTGGTGGCGCACTCCTTTAATCCCAGCACTCAAGAGGCAGAGGCAGGCGGATTTCTGAGTTCGAGGCCAGCCTGGTCTACAAAGTGAGTTCCAGGACAGCCAGGGCTATACAGAGAAACCCTGTCTCGAAAAACCAAAAAAAAAAAAAAAAAAAAAAATTATTACCATATAATCTGACAAACTTGCTTTTGATATATACTCAAGTGAGTTTTGGATATATGCCCCCACAACCCTTCAATGGACATTTATTCATAATTTATTAATAATTGTCCAATCTTGGACAGATATGGCATTCTTTAGTAGGTGACTATGGGGGCAGGTAGATGAACTCTACTTCTCAAAATGGATTATTGTTCTGTGTTAAACAGAAATGAGCTATTGAGCCATGGAAAGACCTGGAGGAGATGCTACTGCATACTACAAATGGAAGAAGCCAATCTGAAAAGGCCTGTGTGCTCTCAAATGTATATGTCTGGGTTCTTGAGAGAGAAGGGTTAATAGGATAGTGGAGGAAAAGACACAGATATATGAAAGAATTGACACATAGGATTATGAAGGCTGAGAAGTCTTATGACAGGCCACCTGTAAGCTAGAGACCCTAGGATGTTGGCAACGTATGAAGTCTCAGATTCAGGGAAGCCAATGCTATAATTCTCATTTTTAGAGGCTGGTGGCTGAGAACCCAAGATGCTGATGGTATGAGTCCTGGGGTCTAAAGGCTAGAGAGCCTAGGGTTCTAACGGCCCTGGGTAAGATATGAGCAGTATCTAAGCTTTAGAAGAGAGCCCTTACCTTCGTATGCTATGTGAACTCTCAGCTGATTGGATGGAGTCACTCCTTATGAAGGGCCAATCTTCCCCACTCAGTCCACAGACTCATGTGCCATCCTCTTGGGAAACACCCACAGACACACCCATAAATACCTAAGTCCTCTCTAGTGCTTAATCCAGTCAAGCTGACCTATAAAATTAACCAGGTTGTACAAACCCTATTACCTTCTGGAAAAAGCAAAACCGAGGGAGGAGGGGGAAGGACTGAATATGTGAAACATGGAAGAGTTTTAGGTTGTAGAAACTATTCTATATTCTATTCTATATGTAAGCTAACAGTTAGTATATGCCATTAGGCATTTGTCTAATGCCATACACCATAAACACCAGGAGTAAAGCCTATGGTAGTACTCTGTGGTCCTTGAGAAACAATGACAATACCAGTGTTGATTTACTACTTGTATCAAACGTACCACCCAGAGTAGGATGGGGCTAGTGGGGAAGCTACACATGTATGGGAGAAGAAAGTGACTGGAACTTAATACCTTCTACTCAGATTTGATATGAACCCAAGATAGTTCTAAAAATGAAGTTCATTAAGATATTGCAATGGGTGGTTTTGGTTGTCAACTTGACTATATCTATAATGAACTAAAACCCAAATGGCTGGACATACCTATAAGGAATTTTTTCTTTATTAAATCATTTGAAGTGGGAAGACCCACTTTTAATCAGGATCTTTGGGGCAGGAAGATCCACCTTTAATCTGAGCCACATCTTCTGCTGGCAGTCTTTTTTATTATTATTTTTAAACATTTTTTTATTATTATTATTTTCTTTATTTACATTTCAAATGCTATCCTGAAAGTTCCCTAAACCCC
>NC_034591.1:66135000-66154218 GCF_900095145.1 Mus pahari | reverse complement strand
AAAAAAAAAAAAAAAAAAAAAAAAAAGAAACACATGACCAAAGCTAAAGTTGCCCAGCATGGTTGTTTGAATAAGAAAGGCCCACATCAGCTCACATATTTGAACGCTTAGTCATCAGGGAATGGCACTACTTGAGAGGGATTAGGAGGTATGGCCTTTTGGGGGAAAGTGTGTCACTGGGGTGAGCTCTGAGGTTTCAAAAGTCCAGGTCCAGTAGCTCTTTCTCTCCCTGCTGTCTGTGGACCCAGGTATAGAACTCTAAACTATCTCTCCAGAACCATGTCTGCCTAAGGAGTGTCAAGCCAGGATTTGATTTTTCTGCTTAAAGACTTATTCTGAGAGGGGCTTGGGATGACACCCAGGCCGTGAACACCCAGGGTAATTAATTGCTGGCCAGCTAATAGAGACTTTGTATTGCCCTGAACCTGTGTCAGAGTGGTCTTCTCGGTGGATACTTCACAGCCAGAGGTCAAGCTTGGCTGTCATTCTCCAGGGGTTATCTACCTCAGTGTTAGAGACAGAGTTTCTCAGCGGGGTCCATGGCTCTCTTGGGTTAGGTTGCCTGGCCAGTGAGCTCCAGGGATCCTCTGTGTCTGCCTTCCCAGAGCTGAGATTACAAGTGTGTGCTCCCACATGTAGCTTTTTAGGTGAAGTGTTGGGAGTGGAACTCAGGTCCTCATGCTTGCTTGGCAAGCATTTGACCAACTGAACTCTCTCTTCAGCTCCCTGACTATACCATTTTTATGCTGGAAAATTCCAGGTCAGCGTGGCTCAGGTTGAGCACAAGCATACTGAGGAAGCTTTGCACAAGGACTTGTGTCTCCGAGGGAGAGTGACAATCTCATTGAGGTTATGGACTCTTTTCCATCTGTCTTCCTCTGTCTTTAAATGTTCTCACGCCCAGTTTTCTGACACACACTAGACAGCCAAAACAAAGTGATTGAGTGAATAGATTCTCAAAGAGACACTGATTGACTAAAATGGCAGTTGGTCTGTTTTAAAATTCGTAGTTTACCTTGTCTTCCTGTGGTGTGTGATATGTGAATTTATACTGCCTTGGGATGGACCCAAACGTCACTGCCCTCCTGTTCAGGAAAAGCTTGCTGGATACTTTTTCTTACCAAGCAGGAGGGCATCTCATTTCCGTTCAGAATCTGAATATTTCTGGGGATGTCCTTCAGGGCTGAGGCTTGTGAGCACCCTCATGCATCTTGGAAAGTCAATTACCTTTCCTGGATGCTGAGGAGGAGAGCAACAACTCACTAGCAATCAGTAAGACTAAGTCACACATATCCCCAGAGGCAACAGCAGGATTCAGAACCAGGAAGGAGGCTCATTGCTGACCACCAGATTGCCATGCCTGCCAGTGAGGTCACAGCTAAGTATAAAATGCCTGGAGCAAATTGGAGGTGAGAGAGGGGCCAGGCAGCAGAGTAATGAGCAGCTCCCCTCAGCCCGTTCATTATCCCCCACCTGCTCTGGTCCATCCGGGAGTGGAATCCTTATTGACTGCAGGATTTCAGCTGGGGCTTGTCCTCATTGTAATTCATATCACATTCCCTGCAGCTCCTAGGAACTCAAATAAACAGAAGGACTGATATTAGTACTGAAAATGCAATTAAGGCACTCATTGGAAAGTAAAAATGAATTACCTCACCCTCACCATATGGCCACAACTGATTAACACCTAGAAGAAATCGTCTAAAGCCTGTGAAGTCAGAATTATCATCTTAGATCATTGTGACAGACTTTCTGCGGGAGGGAGGGGGAGAAGTGGCTGGAAGTTTACTAGATGTCAAAAACAAAAAAAAACAAAAAAACAAAAAACAAAAACCTTACTCTGATCAGGTGAAAGAGACTGTCAATATAAGCACTGTGGAGTTTATTATGGAGTAGTTGCGTTGGGTGGTTGTTTCCATTGTTTTTTGTTGCAATTATGAGGAAATAACAGAGATTCTCCACCAAGACAGGCAGTTTTCAACCATTCTTGGGAATGGACTTAGTTCATCCATCAGAACATCTTCTTTTTCCACAAGTTATTTGTTGAGCAGCTGTTCCTTGGCTGGAAGATCATTTGGTGTGACCTACTTTATCCTTAGGGGTAGTTAAACTGGTGGGAATCTGCGACTTTCTGAGCTGGGCTAAACAGGTTGTCATCACAAAGGTGTCTAGAAAGATGCAGACCGATGGAGAAGACAGGGTTGCTGCTGAAACTGCCTTGCAGAGGCAGGTAAAGAGCTGTGGAATACACAGTGCCATTTCTGACATTTGATGAACGTATGTCCTCTTGTGTGGAGAAGTATACAAAATTGAATTAGGGTCACCCATCCCCTCAAAATCCCCTAGATGACTTTATGTAGGGCTGTGGAAATTTTAATCAACTCAGCGCTACCCTCAGTTCCTCCCTTGTTTTCCCCATAAATGCTTCCATGAGTGATGGGGGATATGGCTACTTGCTAATGGTAGGCGTGGTAGCCACTGCAGATGGGAAGACTGAACCTGCGGCCTTTGGTGTGTGTTGCTGGGCAACAAAGAAATGGACAAACTTCAAAGTCCCATTACTTCAGCTGCTTCTCAGACAGACTGAGGCCTTAAGTTAGGGACATCCTGACATTTAGGTCAAGACTAGGTGAGAGTGAAATAGAATTCCTAGGGAGGAAGCTTATTTCAAGGCAAGGAAGCCTGGCTTGTGCTGAGGAGCCAGCTGGCCACCCTGAGGGCAAACGGTATGCTGGGTGTAAGGTCAACTGGAGTTTTTTGAAACTCAAGCTGGATTCAGAGACCATACACAGCTGTTGTCAGTATGGGGACACAGACTCCCTCACAGCAGAGATGAGGGAGGGGCTGCTTAGAGGTTGACCCCCTTAGGGAAAAATGACATGCCTGCCTCTAGAACAGAAAATTCTGCATTTCTCTTCTGTTCCTGATTCTGAACTCAGAGATCTTTCACCCCTTGCTCCTGGACAATTTCTATAAGGTTGTGCTAATTGTGACACATGGTCTCATCTGGGGACAGTATTTATTAGCCTTAAATTTGGTTCCTCCACAAAGTCCTATTAGAGGACCTTATGAAATCCATAAAGAAAGACAGAGATCCCCTACTCTGTCATTTAAAATGTCTGGCATTGTCACTTCTGTTTTGTGACAGATGGCCCCACTTTCAGTGTGACCCTTTCTGCGGCCCTCAGCAGTCCATTGCCTCTGTTTGCAAAATTTAAATATCTGAACAATAAGGAAGGTTGCTAGTGAGGGCGCACTTTTAATCCCGAGTTCATCAGATTTTAGTTGTCCTGGAACAGACAGGGCAGTAAATGGTTTTATTTATGGAGGATGTTTGGGGTCTCCTGGGTTCTTTAGCTACAGAGTGGGGGCAGGGTGGAAACATCACCTCTACCAGGAAGTGATGTTTTCCCTGTGCACAGAAAATAGATGGAAGTGAGGGCAGAGACCAAGGCTGGACAGAGAATCAGAGACTCGGAAAAGTGCTTTCTCCCTGTGAGAAAGATCAGGACGAAGTTATTAAAAAAAAAAAAAATTTTAACAGAAGTCTTGTCATTTGATATGGTAGGCTAAAAGAAAAAAAAAAAAAAAAGCCAGACTTCTGGTTGGTAGTTAATACTGAACCCTATAGCCAGCCAACTGCAGTTGCTTCATGTCCAAAATCCGTATAATAAGACAGTGCTGAGGACTCTCCAGATTGCTACTTCTGCAAACCAGAACCTCCATGAAAGGATCGGGATCACACGATGACTGCCTATCACAGCGAGAAGGGTTGGGGCTGGTTTGGATGTCAAGATGCTGTTACTTTTGAGATCAGATGGGCTTTAAGTGTTTATACAGACAAAGAAAAAGTATTGGAACCGAGCTACTAAAATAAAAATCAAGACATGCTTAAAAACAACTCTAGTTTTTCTCACTTGAAACCCTTTTATCATCAATTATACATGCCTTTGACCTTTTTCTTGTGCTAAAAGCATTTAATGCCTGTCTAGGGAATAACTTCAAAAGCAAGTTTTTGGAAGTCCCCAAGATGTGAATACCTGACTTAGAAACACCCAGATGTACAGGCAACGCTGTAAGAGATTGTTGGCCCTTTCGATCTGTGTGGACGGCACAAGGCATGGTAGAAAGATCTATGAGCTCTGCAGCATTAAGATTAAAGCCCTCTGTGGGATTACATGGCCAGTAGCAGCTCAGCTTCTATTCTGGACTCTGGCCCTGTAAGCCTCCTAGGGCTGCTGACAGCTGCCTACAAGCTTCCAAAGCTGGGGGAGGGGTCTTCCGAGGGACAGCTGGGCACCTGTTGAGCTCCATCCCTCTCTCACCCATACCATCTTCAGAGGGCCTCTTCTTCTCTCCTTCATGTCCATTCTGGCTAAGAGACCATTATGTTGACTACAGACTTTCTGTTTCTGCCCTCAACACTACATCTATCTTTATCAGAGCACCAGCAGCCCAACCTGGAAGATTTGTATTGTAATTAAAAATTGATATTTAGTGTTCCTTGGGCTCTGTGATATTCAGTGCTTCAAATAAATAATTTCTGTGAACCACTTTATCTGAACTAGTCAACAGTTACTTGATCTTAGAGCAATGTGGCTTCTTTTTTTCCAAGTAGTTGCTAAGGAATGGCCCCGGAGAAGTTTCTAAGAATACATGAGGATCATCTGTATCTAAAGAAGAGGAATGAGACTTGGCTCAGTTAAGCCCCTTGTGGCCTGAGATGCTGGTGCCCCATGACGCTGTTATTTCAGATGGACTAAGCCAGATGTGAGGAAATCTAATACATGTGGAGTTACTGTGTTTTCAGATGAATGGCTTGCTGGAATTGTATGGCTGACCACACTGTTGGCGGGGACTGAATTTTCCCCAAAGGGAGCGGATATTCCCACCATCTCTAATTCTGGGAAGATGGTCAGGGAATATGTTTTCTGACTTGGAAGAGAGCTCTGAGAAAATACTGTGTCTCTGGTCTCATGGGTGAACAGACACTCTAGATGCTGTGAAGGCAATTAGTCCTAGAACTAGTGTTAAAAGATTTCCATGTCCGATTCTTTCTGTTGTCCTCAGTGGCAGTGGTAACACTCTTTCCTTACATGTCCTTTCTGGAGCAGTACCTGTACTTTTTGGCTAGGCTATAGGATTCCTCACACAATACATTCAGACAGTCCAGTTCAGAAAGAGAGATGCTCTGTCCACAACTTCACAGGTGTGCATCTGACACGTGACACAGACTTGGCCAAGAAGAGTAGATACATTCCTTCCATAGTGAGTGGTTTGTGGACTCATCTATCACCCCATTTGGACCAATCAGATAGTCTGAGAACTTCACTAAGTGGGAAAGAGTTATTCTTGGATTGAACATACTTGGAACTCTTAGGGAGCTGGTACTTGAAGAATAATGTGCACAGAGCTGGACAGAATTTTTAAAAAAGGTTTGAATCCCTAGAACATTCTGGAGCATCTGTTCCCAGATATATTCAAGCATCTGCCTTTTCAGTTGTGTAAACAACAACAAAATCACACACAAAACCCCTCTTTTAGGAGCTCAGGTAAGTGCTAATTGTGGTTTCTATCATTTGCTCCTGAAGGCATCTTTAGGATTAAATTCAATTAAAACCTGTGTGTCACCTATATGGCTTAGAATTCAGGAAAACACTATACCCTTGTCTGGTGAAGGACAGCCACAGCATCAGGAGCTGACCTTCACACCACAGGAAGTAATCTGCAGAGCAGGAAGTAGGTACCAGCAGGTTACTGCTAAAGGCAACAACCTTATCGATATGGAACGTGCTACTGTTCTTGGTAGATTCCCATGTATGCCTAGTAAAAGGTTCTACATATTAAAATATTTTGGTTACCATCAATGTTTATTTTTCTATTCATATCAGCAGTTTTCATCATCATAGCCAAAAGACGGAAACAGCCCAAATGTCAATTGACAGATGAATACCTAAAGCACATGTTGTAATCCAGTGGGGTATTATACAGTTTTAAATAGATGGATGGCTGAGATAGAGAGATGATTCCTTGGATAAACACATCTATTTCTCTTCTACAGGGTCTGAGTTTGATTCCTAGCACCCAAGTCAGGCAGCTCACAACTGCCTGGAACTCTACCAGCTGTAAGGAGTCCAATGCTCCTAGCTACCTGGGTCACTAACACACACATGGAGTACACACACACACACACACACACACACACACACACACACACACATACACACAATATTAAATGTAAAATAAAAATTTAAAAACATAAAATAAATGAAGTCTATTCTTCTACATGCTACTATGGATGAGCCTTGAGGAAATATGCTAAATGAAATTAGCCAACCATAAAAATAAAACTTCGTATGATTCTGCTTGCATGAGGTATGTAAAGGTATCAGATTTGTAGAGGCAGTAAGTACAATGGCATCTAGGAGCTTAGAGGAATGATTAATGGGGAGTTATTTAATGGGTATGGAGGTTCAATTTTGCAAGATAAAAGTGTGGCGTGTATCAATGTTCTGATTGCTGTGGCCTGCCATCTCATCAGTGAGAGTCCACACTGAGACTCCCTTAATGGAGTTTTCCCAAGACTTTACCGACCATGGGTACTGTAACTATCATGGACTCTGCTGAGGTATAGACTCTAGGTGCAGGTTTCACAGCCTGGACCTATGGCAGAGCCCTTTTTTCTTTTTATTTATTTATTTATTTATTTATTTATTTATTTATTTATTTATTCACTTTACAGTCTGATCAGCCCCCCTCCCTCCTCTCCTCCCAACCCCACTTTTCCACCCCTCCTCTATCCCCTTTTCCTTAAAGAAGGGGAGGGCCCCAGCCTCCCCTCCCCCTTGGTTACCAAGTACCATGTACCTGGTACATCAAGTTGCAGCAAGACTAAGTGCATCTTCTCCCACTGAGGGCAGACAAGGTAGTCCAGTTATGGGAAAGGAATCCAAAAGGCAGGCAATAGAGTAAGAGACAGCCCCTGCTCTAATTGTTAGGGTACCCACAAACTGTATATCTGCTTCATCTACATATGGAACCTAGGTCCAGCCCCTGCATGCTCTTTGGTTGGTGGTTCAGTCTCTATGAGCACCCATGGGCCCAAGTTAGATTTCTCTGTAGGTCTTTTTGTGGTGTCCTTGATCCCTCTGCCCCCCAATCCTTCCCCCACTCTTTCACAAGACTCCCCAAGTTCTACCTAATGCTTGGCTGTGGGTCTCTGCTTCTGTTTCCACCAGTTGCTGGATAAAGCCTCACAGGAGACAGTTATGCTAGACTCCTGTCTACAAGCATAGCAAAGTATCATTAATAGTGTCAGGGGTTGGCTTCTCTCACATGGTGTGAGTCTCAAGGTGGGCCAGTCATTGGTTGACCATTCCTTCCGTCACAGAGCCCCTTTTCATTCCAGAATCCAATCAAGAATGGTTGCCCTCCTGGCTTTCAAAGTCAAAAATCAGTGACACTCCTTGAAGATGTTGAAGGATAGCTTAGAAGTATTGACTACAAAAGAAAAGACTCCTTGTACTCTTAAATCATTTCTGTAAATATAACAAGACATATTTCAATCTTAGTGCCTTAAAGTTTCTTAGATGTTTCAGTCACTTCTAAAAATCAAAAGAAAATGTAAGATCACAAGCATTATCACATTTATATTAACATATCTAAAAAGGGCAACAATTTATGTTTTTAGGATCTCTCCACTTAGGAAAAGAAAACATTTTTCTCAGGAGAATAATGAATGTGAGAGAATAATGAATGTGAGAAGCTTTGGGTAACTGATTGAAAACATAGAACCAGGGACTGCAGAGATGGTTCTACAGTTAAGAGAGCTTACTGCTCTTGGAGATGAGTTTTTAGCACCTACACGGTGGCTCACAACTGCCTCAACTCTAGTTCCAGGGACCTGATACCCTCAAACCCTCTTCTGATCTCCATAGGCTCCTGTATGCATACACTAGAAATCTAGAACTACTTACATTCAGGCATATATACATATATACATATGCAAGAAATAAAACAAAACAAAAACTTCAAAACCCACAAGACTCAAACTCCAGAAAACACACTAGGAATGTTATCATTTCTTTGCTGCATCATCAGGTGTCTTAATTTAATTTCTGTTGCTGTGATTAAAAAAATACCCTGACACAAACAACTTTAAGGGAGTAAAGGTTTATTTGGCTTCCATGTCACAATCCATCATTTCAGGGAAGTCAAAGCAGGAACCTGAAGCACCTAATCACATCTACAGTTAAGAGCAGAGAGGAGAATGAGTATATGCATACCTCTAGTGCTTAGCTTACTTTCTCCACCCTGGTAGCACTCCAAGCCTAAGGAATGATGCCACCCACTGTGGACGGTATCTTCAAACATCCATTAACATAATCAGGATGATTCCCCACTGACATGTTCACAGACCAACCTGATTTAGACAATTCTCAACTGAGACTCTTCTTTTGCCAGGCAATTGTAGATTATGGTATATTAACAATTAAAACTAGCCATCACTATGAGGGTTTTGTTTTTGTTTTTGTTTTAAAATTCATATCTGTGAGCAGGGTTTTAAGTAATTACATAAACTTCACTTTCTTGGGACCCAATTTCTTTCTCTAGTGTGACCCATTTGTTAGAATAATGACAGTTAAAATCCTTGAGTTTTACTTCAGTTTGTGAATAAACTCTTGTATAAATTTGTGATAAGAGTAGTGATCAGGGACTGGATGCTGTCAAATGTCTTTAGTTTGAATTAAATGAGCATGGTAGTAGTTGGTGATCCAATGGAAATGGCTCAGCCAAGACTGAGTATGAGCAGAACGAATCTCAACAGAAGGTGGTGAAGAATCATGTCCTTACCACTCTTGGATTTGTTCTCCCTTCAAGCTCATACCCATGGTCCTCAATGGAAGTGGGGGTGGGGCAGCACATTATGACTATCCAATAGAGGAATTCAACCCAATTTATGAAAGATTGTCTTAACATTGTAAGCCAAGCCAGCAATGGATTCTTATTGCAGTGTAACTTAACATTAGCTATAGGGAGCCCACCTCTTGCCTTCACAGAGCTACTACTGTCTGTGGAGTGGGCAGAAGGGGGACATGTCTTAGGTAAAGATGTAGGTGCCTTAGCAGAGGCTAAGATGGCCTGTCTTGTCAGGACCCTGAGAAAGTCACTAGCAAAGAGGTCTGGGAACAAGGCATGTGAGTGGACCTATGGGAGCAATCCAATGTGCATATACTGACATTGAACCTATTTATGAACAAGGTCCAGTATCTGTCTATAAAAGCATTGGAGTGTCCTCTTAAATTCATAGGTTGACTCCAGCTTTGTGATGACACCCTATGCAGTTTGACAACCATCTTTCTAAAACATAGTAGTATAAACCTGAGAATCAACAGTTATTCTGTGTATATGTGTATGTGTGTGTGTGTGTGCTGTTTATGAGAATTAGCACAAGTGGATTACATGAGCCTGGGGACAAAGGGAGGCCTTTGTCACTCTTCTTCCTACAACTTGCAAGTTTATGTCTTCTGGGTTGGTGAGGGTCCCATGAAGTCCACTGTAATTATAGTAAAAATTCTTATTATAGTTGAAGCTCTGGGTGCCACCTAGTCAGGTCATTTTGGTGTCTTTCTGCAAAAGAGTTATCAGCCTGAATTGATACCATTGCCTACAACATGGTGAGGGCAGAAAGAAGTATTTACAGACCGACCGGTGCATGTTTTAGTGCTCTGAATTTTTAACTGTGAGTAGGTGATTACAGCAACTAACATGTGACAGGAGCTTGGCAGCTAAGGCACCTCAGAGATGACTGGCTGCCCCACCCCATCAGACGAATAATGGTCTAGGGTGAAGGAAGTTTAGAATGGAGTAGGGGAAGAGCCCAAAAATCAATGACAGGCTGAGGACCAACCTGAAGAAACTGGTTGATTCATTTGCGTCTTCTCAGATCTTTGTGCCATTTTTGGCACAAAGTTTTTTTCCCAAGATCCTGTATGTGTGCCTTTGTTGGAGGACTGCACCCAGGTGGTCACGACTGGAAGTGCTTGGCAATTTTTATTTACAGATAGATTTTTTTCAGTGGCTGCCTATGGTGGGTACTGGGGTGGGTACTTTGGCCACTTTGGAAGGGTACTGGGGCATAAATACCACCAAGTTTTTTTTCCTGCTGCTAATTGGGGCAATTCTAAAACATGACCTACGTTGTTTTTAGATCCCCATTGTAGGAATAAGTTGCCAGAAGCTTCTTTCTGATTTGATGGGTCTCCATTAGATTTTGGCTTTTTTCCCTAATGAATTCTTGTCTCCAAGTGTGCTGTGAATTTAACATAAGACATTTCTTTAGGTCTCTGAAATGTGACAGGCAGAGGCATTGCATTCATAATTAGAGTTTAAATGTCTGAGGGAGTTGAATTAATTTTTTAAGTAATGGTCATGTTGAATGATGGTTTGGTTGAACAAGTGTTTATTTGGAAAATTAATGAAGGACAAAAGTAGTTGTTTTTATATAAATTCTGTTGGTTTTTTTTAGTTGAGTAGAAAGATTCATTAGATTTCTAACATAACTTTAATGCATTTGACTTGATGTAAACAAAAATGTATTTTTAGAAATTCCTTTCCAGACTTTTTTTTTAATCAATAGAAGCTTATTAGACTTTGAAGGAAATAAATATTGAATGAATCAACTCAAGGCATACCTGTGTGTTTATAAATTCCTGCAGCTATATTCTTCATTGTGAATGTGAGTTATCAAGACACATCCAGTAAGATATGTAAAATGCTCAAGTCGGTATCAAAATGTCAAGCCTGCACAAAAAATTAGAGGGGCTCGTAAATCATCCCAGACTCTCATTTGCTAAACAGACAACTAATTAGAGTTATGCTCATCAATGCATATAAAGTAGGTAGTTCAACATAAAAATAAATCTATAAAAAGGCACATCAATAATCATAAATGCAAGGTATCATTGAGCCCCATCCTGGTAATCATTGGAGGTGACTCTAATTTGAAAACCTGCAAGTGCACCTTGAAAGTACAAGGTTGGATAAAGAGTGCTGAATGTCTGTTTTACCCAGGGCTCTGTGCATCCTGTCATAACAAAGAAAGTGTGGGCAGAGTTTAGAAAAGGAAATGTGGCAGTTTTAAAAAATGTTACTCTATTGCTGAGTGGTAGTAGACATTCTTTTCTCTCTTTCCTTAAGCTGTGCAATACAGAGCCTTAAGAGACACAATGTTGGTGGGAATTTAGGGCTTAAATGTTTATCTTTGGTAACTTGCTTTAAATGTCTGATTATGGTGACATGATGACAGGCCTCTCATCATCTAACAGAGTTAGTCTGTTTACCAGATTTCTGGTTTTATAATGAAGCAGGTGCTGGGTAGCAGCAGCCTTCCATGCTCCCCTTTTTCTGGAGGAGGCAAAGGAAAGTGAGTTGTAGGGAAGAAACATTTTAATCCACTTGATAAGTGCACTATTGAATCTTTTTTGAAAAGCCTCAAAATAATTTTAATATTCAAATTTGTTCTTCAGAGCATGATTTTGAAGTAAGGTTTACAAAGTTTACCCTCACCCCGCCACACACGCACCCCAGAACTGTATTAATAGTATCTATTAAAATTCTTTTTTTCTTTTGGGACAGTCTCACTATGTACCTGTGGCTGACCTGGAGCTTGCTGGGTAGATCAGACTGGCCTCAGACTCACAGAGATCCACCAGCCTCTGCTCCCTGAATGGTGGGATTAAAGACATGTGCCCCATGATGTTTTTAAATACACAGTTTTAGGCATATCCTCTGAAATATTTGTACCTCTTTCCTTTCCCTTCTCCTTCCCTCCCTTGCCCTCCCTCCCCCTCCTCCCCCNTTCCTTTCTCCTCTCTTCTCTCCTCCCCTCATCTTCTCTCTCCTCCCATCCATTTCCCTCCTCTTCTTTTCTCTCCTCCCCACCCTCATCCTTTGTGGGACCGTGAAAGGCAGCCTATTTTGGTTGAATGAGGCTTGCTCCGGTGACCCAGTAGAAAACTCTACAAGGGACAGAAAAGTGAGCCACATTCCCAGAGACAGGTGGCTGACACCACAGAGCCCCCAACTCCATAATTCTGTGACTATTAGTCACTCAGACAATGTCCCAAGCTTCTGGCATTCTGGTTAGACTCCACCCCCACAGTTACCTGACTATAGCCAGGTATGCTCCTCCCCACAGTTACCTGATAGCCCGGCCCACTATAAAAGGGGCTGGTTGGCCCCTCCTCGCTCTCTTTAAGCTCTCACCTTTCTTACTCTCTTCTCTAGCCCCCCTTCTCTCTCTCTCTCTCTCTCTCTCTCTCTCTCTCTCTCTCTCCCCCTTCCCCCCTCTCTTCACGTGGCCCTGGCCGGCCTCTCTCCCTCTTTCTACCTTCTCTCTTTCTCCCTGTCTTCCTACAATAAAACTCTAAAACCACAGACTGTCTGCTCATCAAGGTCTGCCGTGCTAGAACTATGGGGTAGGCTTTCCCCTAAAGAGCCATGTCTAACCTCCCGCCAGAAGGCCTTCCTGCGCTCCAGCCATGGACCGGACCAAGGACTCTTGGCCGTGTGGGAACCACCCAGCGCCCCCTCTCCCCCTGCCCTGCTCCCTTCGGCCCCGGGGGATGACCTAGCTGCCCCCTCTACCTGGGTCCCCATTTGTTCTCAGCTCTTCCACAATAACCAGTGTGGGATGTCCGAGACTGAGAACCTGTTATCTCTGGCCTCTGAGAGGTCCAGAGAACTAAGGCTGCCCGTGTCCACCCCCTGCTGAGCTGGGGTCCAGTGGCTTCCCATAGCCAGACACCCACTCAGGCCATGTGGAAAGCATGAGGCAGTCCTCCTGAGTCTGCCCACCCAGAGCACCAGAACTCTGGTGGGACATGGGTTTTCTCCCACCCCCTCCTTCCCCCACACCCACTGCCCAACAATCTTTTCTCTTATATTTTGAACAGCAAATGTCCACCACTGGCTCATGCATTTCATCATCTGGTCTCCAGACAGTGGCAGGGTTTGGGGAGGTCATAGGGCTTGACTAGTGGAAGCAGATCAATGGGGGTTGGGGGTCTTTGAGGACTATAGTCTGGTCCTGCTCCAGACTTGCCAGCATCCAAGTGGTGCTGGGTTCTCAGACATGCAGACTGCAAGACTCATAGGGCCTTTGAGGTTTGCACTGAAGCACCAGAAGGCCCCCGAGAACAGGGCATGCGTAGCACTGAGAAGCTGTGAAGGTGAAGGCTAAATTGCAGGAGAAATTCCAAGAACTTAGAGGTTCCAGGAACATGGGATGTGTGCTGGGTTGAGTCATCTCCAAAGAGAAGCCTTATCTGCTGCTGACTGCAGCACTTTAGGGACGTGGCTACCCAGACACATTGGAGTCAACATAATAGCATCAACATAATAGCATCACAAACTCCAGATGCTGGATGTGTAACTATGGGGTTTAGTGCTTACCTGCTGGGCTTCAGTTTTCTCTTGGTCTGGTTTGTGCCATTGTGTAAGAGAAGTATATACTTGCTTTTGGATTTTCAGTAGGTTACACCTGACAATTTTCCTGGAGTCTCAGAAGAGACTATAGACTTTTAAATATTCTGAGATAATTGAGACTACAAGATTTCACACTGGATTGAATACACTTTGCATTGAAAGAAGCCATAAGCTAGCCAGGCGTGGTGGTGCACGCCTTTAATCCCAGCACTGGGGAAGCAGAGGCAGGCGGATTTCTGAGTTTGAGGCCAGCCTGGTCTATAAAGTGAGTTCCAGGACAGCCAGGGCTATACAGAGAAATCCTGTCTCGAAAAAACAAAACAAAACAAAACAAAAAACAAAAAACAAAACAAAACAAAAAGCTGTGTAGAAAGAAGTCAGTTACTTGGGGGGAATATCTTGAGTATTAAGGTGCAGGCCTGCTTCTGGACTTGTTCCCTCCAAAAGGGAGGAGGGAAGCTGGCTAAGAGTTAGGAAGCAAATGACACTTACAAGGTTCTGGAAATAAACCTTGTTAGGCTCAGGAAACGCCTAAAACTTAAAAAGACTCACAAAGTCTTCTTATATAAGCAATAACAACAGCTGAGGAGAAAGACTCTTTGACCTTCCAGTTGCCTGCAAGGCATGCTGGGAGGCCCATGGATGCAACCTTCCTAAGTCATTACTTGTGCTAGGATGTGCTTTTATGTGATGCAGCTGCCTCTGAGTCATCCATACTCCTGTAAGCAACCCCTCACTTATACTGCTGTAAGTAATAAACCCATTGGTTCACTAAGTTGGACCATGGTATAATTGTTACTGTTTCCTCATACTCCACTGGGGTGTGTAGGTGTTTGTTCCTGGCTCCCTAGGGAAAAATCACTCAGTAGAAGTCAGGCTGTGGGCTTCTGCCACCATGGACCTGGTTCCTTTAGCTACCTGAATTGCCATGCCTTCCCTGTGGTAAAGGACTGTATTCCTCTGAACTGTGGGCCAAAATAAATCCTTTCTTCTCTAAATTGCTTCTGCCAGGTGCTTTGGTCACAGTGATACAAATGTAACTAATATACTGAGCTGGTTGTCCTTAAGCAGGTTATAGAAGTGAACTGGTGTTAACAATTTCATTGGTCTTAATGCTACTTTCTGAGATGTCTGTTTATTTTGCTGACTATTGTTTCCATCCAAGTTCTGTTTTCAGCATAGAGAAATGGTCTAGCATAGTTTTGACCACTCTTACTAAGAAGAGGAATTGTTCCAAATTACTCACTGGGTGGGGGGTGATGGGAGCACAACAAAACAGAAAGACAATTTATTTTATCCAAATGACCAGGAAATTTTCTGACTAGTGTGTAGGACCAGGAGATGAAATAACAAGAATCAAATAGCAGCAGAAATCCATTTGTTAGGAAGTACCTGGAGGTAACCCAAAAAGAGTTTCTGAATTAGGTCAGTATGAACAATAGGGGATCATTTAAGTCTCGTCAGAGTACAGAGACGGGCGAGCACCTCATCTCAGGAAGGGCAGAACCACAGGTGCTGGAAGCTGCAAGGCTATCTCATTGTCTTCCCATAGCAACTGACGGTGGGATTCTCTGCGGCATTTGGAACTGCTCCCTTTTCGGCAAACCAGGCGGTGGACAGTGCTTATGTAGAGCGCATTTTTAGAAAATGATAAGCTGAAAGTACGAATGTGTTGGTGCCGCATTTAGGGGGAAAATGTTTGCTGAATACATGATTATTGTTAAGTGTTTGTTTTCACAGAGCATTAGAATAGAAAGGTCTCAGAGACAATGTGTAGCCACTTGGTACTTGGGACCTGTTTCTGTTACAGTTATTTATGGTTATAGGCTATGTATGAGAACTTATTTATTGCTTATTTGAATTCAAATTAAACTGGAATCCCTACTTTAATGCCTCCTTTCTAGGTACCAGCAAGCTTTCACTATGTAGAAAACTTAGGTTACTGTTAGAAAACCTGCTTATTTGTGATTACAAAAATCTTTAAATATATTCAGAAGAGAAACAAAACTTTACTTTTGGAATTTGCAGAGGAGGAGGGCACAACCTTTCAAGTCATTTTAGAGCATTGTTTAACCGATCCCAGATTATTTAACTATTTAGGAAAATGTGTTTCTCTTGCAATCTGTTCTTGAGAGGGCCAGAGTCTGTGGTGTTACGTGCTGTCTTGCCTGGAAGAGATGCATAGGGAGAGAGAGACAACTTGAAAAGCTATCTCTGCTTTTCTGTTTTGCAGGATATTGGCTCATTTTGTGTAACTACAACTAATTATATTATTAGTTTCCATTTAAAAAACCTTCTTGCTTGACATTTTTGGAATCAGTGCAAGTGTAACCCAGAGCACGATGCTTCACGCCCATTCCCCACCCCTCTCCGCCTACATCAGTACATGTATATTCACCATAAAGAACGACGTGGCTATGCTGTTAGTAACTGAAGGCCATACTGAATGACTTGCTGCTAAACAGATGTGCCTAAGAACTTTTTCCCACCTTTTAATTCTTTAACTGCCAGAGAAAACAAACTCAATCAAGACCCCTAAACTGCAACAAATACTTTATTCAGATTTCTTTTCTCTTTTTTCTTTTTGGTTTTTCGAGACAGGGTTTCTCTGTATAGCTCTAGCTGTCCTGGAACTCACTTTGTAGACCAGGCTGGCCTCGAACTCAGAAATCCGCCTGCCTCAGCCTACCAAGTACTGGGATTAAAGGTGTGCACCACCACTGCCCGGCTCTCTGTCTGTTTTTTATTTAAAATAATTTTTTCTTTTTCTTTTCTTTTCTTTTTCAGTTGTACATATGTTTGTCTATGCTGTGGTGGGGGTAGGGCCAGATATGTGCAAATGAGTTGTCAGACTCTGTGGAGCTGGAGTTCAGGTGCTTGTGGGATACCTAATGTGGGAGCTGAGAACCAAACTCAGGTCCACACACTAGCAATACTTGTGTTTAACAGACAGCTATTTCTCTAGCCCTGTTTTGCCTTTGTTTTGATAGGGCCTCCCTGTGTAAGCCTTGGATGACCTGAACTCATGGATATCAGCCTGTCCCTGCCTTTGCCTCCAGAGTGGTAAGATTAAAGGCATGTCTCTTATCACCAGCATAGCTCTTTGGTGTTTTTCAGTCTCTTTGTATGACTGTATTTCTGGCCTTTGGAAAAGTCATCTTTGATGGCTTCTTTTGAGACAGAGCACTTGAGAAGTGTAAGGGCCAGCCTTGGGAATCTATTGTGCGTGACTTTTTCCAGCATTTGCTGCTCTGATGGAGAAGGACTGTGTAGATGACATCCAGTTTTTCTTACAGAAAAATGCATCTGAGCAGTCAGAGAGGAGAAGCAAGCGCACACAACCCGAGCAGGAAGATGGAGTCTGAAGCAGTGTTGTGGCAGTGCCACACCTTTCAAGCCTCTGTTACGTGTTTCCAGTTTACATGGTGACCACACATTACATTTATAACCAAAAATACATAATTTAAAATTAATAGCTGTGGAAAGCCTTTCAGTGACTGTGCTCAAGACAGATATTTCCAACAACAAAACACCAGTAAATAAGAGGAAGGGCTCCAAGCTTGTCTTTCAACCTAAAGGGAAATCGGGTAATAAGAGGAAAGCTTGTCAGGAAGTACTAGCATATAATAAGCATTCGTATGTTTTTACACTTTATGTAAATAATAGTTGCTTCTTATTGTCAAAGTAACTTTGAGCTGTTCTATCTTTGAAAAATATTTAATGTAATCATGACACCTTTTATATTATTTCCACCTCTGAAAAAGCTTAATGATTTAAATCACAAAATCCATAGGAAGAGAACGTTGTTTTACAGTAACATATTTCATAAATAGCTCCTAATCACGAAGGAAAAATTGTCTCTGAAGGGACAGCTGGAGGGGAAGCAGTCAGATTCTATAACACACAAGCAAATAAGTAAAAAGATTTTAAAAGATTATTTTATTTTATGGCTATGTGTGCATGTCGGGATATATGTATGTGTATCACAGAAGACAGAAGAGGGCATTCGATCCTCAGGAACTAAAGTGACTGGTGGTTGTGAGCTGCCTGATAGGGTGCTAAGAGCCAAACTCAGGTCCTCTGCTCAGCTGTGGTGCTCTTAACCTCTGGGCCATCTCTCCAGCCTACACAGCCAGATTCAAAACCATTAGATTTTGTCATCTGGAGTCAATTCTGCTCACAACTTGCCATAGAGTTTGCTCATCTTTCCTGTTTGGCTCCATCTGTGAGTTAGGCAGTTCACACTCACTGTGTAAGCTGGATTTACATGGATGTTGGGTGTTAGTTATCCTTCCTTATACCACCTCAGGCATGGGCTTTTCAAAACGCTCAGGCAATTCTCAACTTACCATGGCAGAAAAGCAGAGGCTAATTAAGTACCTGCCCAAGTTCACACAGATAGAATTGGGGTTCAAACCCAGGCAGCTGCTTCCAGAACTGATGGGGTTTCTGTTTTTTTGTTTATTTGTTTTTTTGAGACCAGGTTTTTTGGAACTCACGCTGTAGACCAGGCTGCTCTCAAATTCAGAGATCCACCTGCCTCTGCCTCCTTAGTGAGTCCAGGGACTAAAGACATGAGCCACCACTGCCCATGTAGAACCCATCGTTATATGCTGCCCCCTGGGGCCTCAGCATGCTAACTCTTGAGAGATTTCATCACAAGGGTGATGTGTGCAAGTTATTCTAAGTTCTTAGCTGGAGGCCTACAAAATTTCAGTCCAATCTGAGTATGTCTCTCAGTCTACCTTGTCTTTCACGTTCTGTTTCCTGTGGGTTAGCATTCCTTGTCACAAATGACAAATTTGTTTCAGTGATAATCAGATATGTTGTACTGGGTGAAAGGGATCAAACTAAACCGGATGTTAGTACAGGTTTTCTGAGATTTTAAGAAACTCTGACTGGAAGTCGAGCTGTGTGTTGTAGCCATAGGTGGATAGAGGGTAAAATCCCTCAGATGCTCTTGTTTGGTTGTTGACTTAGGTTTAGGGGTTTTGTTTGTTTGTTTGGTTTGGTTTGGTTTCGGTTTTGGTTTTTGGAGAAACAAATAGAGTTTGTGGCTTGCAATCATTTTAGCAATAACCTTTACACAGGAACCCCGCTGCTGGGCTTCGGAAGGTCTGTGTGGAAAGGGGTGAGCGTGGCTTGTGGTCCTGTTACTGAGCCTTAGTCCTTTAGCCTTTGTATCTTCTGAGCTCCAGTTCCCCTCTCTCCCCTTTAGGTGAGACAGGAAGGTTAGGGGGGCCAGAGCTGGCTACAGTAGCTCCGTGTGTCATAGGTTTCACTTTTGGCAGCCTCAACCAACTATGGTCACTTGTGATCCAAAACCATGGAAAACTCTAGAGATGAAATACTCATGTGTTTTCAGTTGTTGTCCTTGAAACAATTTAAATGAAAAAATCAAGGGCAGTTTCTCTGTGGCAGGTCAGCATTTAAGTTCAGACAGTCAATCTGGAAGGGCCCAGTCTCCTGAATGCAGCTCAGGCACCTTCTCTTAGTTAGGGCAGGGAGTGTGCATGTGGCATTGGTTTGTTTTGTTATTGAATGCTGAAATCACTCACACACTGTATCAAGTGGTTTCACCCAATTTCTTAGGATTTCTTTAATTACCACACACACACACACACACACACACACACACATTTTTTCTTTAATGTATCTTTTCTTCTTCTGGCCCTCCCATTATTAAGGTGTCTGATGGTCTGAAAAGGAACACCCCCCCACCCCCCCCAC
>NC_034591.1:66125036-66134413 GCF_900095145.1 Mus pahari | reverse complement strand
TCCTGGAACTCACTCTGTAGACCAGGCTGGCCTCGAACTCAGAAATCCACCTGCCTCTGCCTCCTCAGTGCTGGGATTAAAGGTGTGCGCCACCATGCCCGGCTGTGTTTCTGTCTTTACTTCCCTTAGTGATGGACTATGGATGTAGAACTAAGGCAAATTAAATCCTTTGCTCTCCAACTTGATCTTATTCACGGTATTTTATCATAGCAATAATAACACAAATGAAGACAAATTGTTACCAGGATAGAGCAGTACTTCTGTGATAGCCCTGGCCATGTTGTTGTTTGAGATGATTGTGGAAGGATTTTGAAACTTTGGTTAGAAGAGCAATTCAGTGTTGAGAACCCAGTGGGCTGTTTTGTTAGGGCTTGGAAGATAAGCATGTTGAGAGTAGTTCAGAAGATGGAGGCTTGTGAAGTTTCAGAGGGAAACAAAGACTGTACTGGGACATTTGTGTGAAGATTCTGTGGTGTCTGGTCAGCTGGAACGGAAGCATTTGCTGTGACCAGATCACTAAAGTGAAACCTTTGTTTTGCTGGGACAGTGGATATTGGTCACCTAAGGCTGGGACAGTGGATGTTGGTCACCTAAGGCTGACGAATCTACTGTGATTAAGAAGAGGACAGAGTCATTGAGGTGAAATCTTCTGAGAAATGTTCCCTCAGAGTCAGCACGTGAACGCTGTGTTCAGAGGCAGCCAAGGTTGTACCATGTGCTGGCAGCCAAACTTGGTCCTGTGTAAGAGTCTCCTAAGTGGTACTGGCTTTGAAGGCATTAAAAAGTGGTCATGGCGAATATCTGAGGCTTGTCCTTGTGCGAGGCCAGGAGAGGCCACTGGTGAAGGTGTAGCCAGAGTATCAGTGGAAGCCCCAGGATTGAAGGGGTCACGGAGAAAAGTTGAGGCCTTGCACCATGAAGAGGGCCACTGGTAAAGTGCAACCCAGTTACAACAGGAGACACCAACATTTTGGAGATTCTGGTACCATGGGATGATTGCTGAGGACCGCTACAGGAGTGGAGTGGACTCTGATCGAGCTTAGAAGACAAGCTGAGTGTGCTGCAGAGGATGGAGCTGGAGGAGTGACCCAAGCCCAAAAGATTGTGAGTGAATTAGACCTTAGACATTGGATTATTTATACTGTTGGGCTGTGGTTTGGCTTTATTCAGATTGTGACCATGTCCTGGTTCTTTCCTCTTGACTTAGTAAAATATTTAACATATTTTTGATTTTATAGAACCCCACAGTTGAAAGAATGAATTTCTGTGACAAGAAATTTGGGGTCTTAAAAGAGAATTGGGATTTTTACAGAGACTCAACTTGTAAAGTGTTTGAATTGATAAACATTATGGGATTTTTTTTTTAAAGTTGTAGTATGTTTTATATTTGTGGTATTTATTAACCTTAGATTGTGGGAATGAACCAACAGAAAAAAAAAGGTTATGTATTTTAAAAAAAACTTATGTGTCAAGTCGACAGGAAGTCAGTTGTGCTCAATAATTTTCTGTCAGCTTGACACAGGCTAGGGTCATCTGAGAGGAGAGACCCTCGATTGAGAAGATGCCTCTATGAGATGGGGCTGTGAGCAAGTCTGTAGAGCATTTTCTTAGTGATTGATGTAGGACGGCCCATCCCATTGTGAGTGGTGCCTCTCCTGGGCTGCTGGTCCTGGGTTCTATTGGAAACAGGCTGAGCAAGCCATGGGGAACAAACCAGTAAGCACTACCTCTCCATGGCCTCTGCATCAGCTCCTGCTGCCAGGTTCCTGCCATTTGAGTTCCTGTTCTAATTTCCTTCACTGATGGACTACGGAGATGGAAACGTAAGCTCTCTCCTCCCTAACTTGGCTTTAGTTTTAGTCATGGTATTATTCCATCACAGCAGTAGTAACCCAAACTAAGACATTTATATATATACATGTGTGTGTGTGTGTGTGTGTGTGTGTGTATCACATTTTATTTATCTATTTATTGACTGAGAATAAAAGCAAATTGATTCTCTTTATGCCTGGAGGTTTTATGGGGATGGGTGCTCATTGTGGAAGAGATATCAGAGTTGCAGCTCATGGCAATGACAAGAGCTGAGGTATGACAATGATGTGCCTGCATGAGCTGTGTAAGGGATTTCAGTGGAGAAAACCACTGGAAGAGAAAAGGCCAAGAAACTAGAGATTAGACTACGTATAAATTCACCAATATTTAAAACAGATGCTATGAGAGAGAACAGCAAGAAGTTAAGGAGCAGGGTGGGAGGATGACAGCAGCAACAGAGAGAGCGACAACTCAAAATGATGGTCACAGTGTGTTACATGTGGCTGTTTTCATGCAAGCACACAGCGTTTTAACAGAATACCCATACCCAGTTACCCTCCTCTTCCTGACCTCACCTCATTGGTCCCCTTTGTTCCTGTAGGAAGTTTCACTTCTATTTTTCTTGACAATTTTACATTTGATTTTATGTATCTATAAAATCTAGGACCTACAAATGAAGGAAAACATATTTCTCTTTTCTGAGGTTGGCTTAATTTCCTCAGTGTGATGAAAATTTATTAAATTTATTTCCCTACAAATAGCATCACTTCATTCTTCCTCATGACTAAAAAACATTCCTCTGCGTACATAAATCATAGTTCCCTGATCCATTCCTCCATCATTGACACTTAGCTTCATCCCATACTTTAGCTGTTGTGAATAGTGCTGCAGTAAACACTGATGTGCAAGTGTGGCTGTGATGTGTTGCCTTGAAGTCTTTGGCCCCAAATTTGTGGGTGAATAGTTTGGGGTGATATGGCTGGATCATATGGAAGTTTTATTTTGATTTTTTGAGGAACTTCCATTTTTGCCAAGTCTTTGCCTGGCTTTCTGGAACTTGGATCTGACTGAGAGTTGAAAAAATGAGGAAGAGACAGAAAGACAGAAAGGACAGACATTCAGAAAAGCTGTGATCAAGTGGAATGGCATTTCTTTTTTTCTTTTTTTCTTTTTAAAGATTTATTTATTATATGTAAGTACACTGTAGCTGTCTTCAGACACTCCATAAGAGGGCATCAGATCTCATTACGGATGGTTGTGAGCCACCATGTGGTTGCTGGGATTTGAACTCAGGACCTTCAGAAGAGCAGTCAGTGCTCTTACCCGCTGAGCCATCTCACCAGCCTGGACTGGGATGGACTGGGATTTCTAATGGGAACTGCAGCATCCCAGAAGCTCAGTGTGTTATGTGTATGCTTGAATAGAGACATAGGGGTATTGCATGCAGCTGAGAACAGAGAGGTGGAGGTATTGCATAGGACAGTCGGCGCTCTTAACTGCTGATCCATCTCTCCAGCCCAGCTTTAGCTAATCTTGACAACAGCAGTTTTGTAGGAAAGCAATCTTTAGGCTGCAAACCCCCAGAAGGAGAAAGCTACAGTAGACATTTCCTGCATACACTTTCAATATCCACAGAAGAGGCAGAGAGGAAGGTTTTGCCATTTTCCCATGGGTGTGAGGCTAGAGTCCATGACATGGCTGTGCCCGTGTCAAGACACACACTCACTCAGGACTGTACTCACTCTGGGCTGCCTACATTGTACTGGTAACTTTCTTTTTTAGTGGAAGAAAAATAGAAAATGATCTGGAATTTTCCATGGAAAAGAAGGAAGACAATTGATTTACTTCGGAGCACCCTGAGTAGGGCTGTGGAAGAGAAAGTAGCTCATAGCTGAGAGAGAGCCAGGATAACCCTCTTCTCACAGGAAACGTGGTGTTTGAAGCTGAGAGCAGAAATGACAGATTGCATTTATGTGCCATGCACAGGGAGGGACGCCGGTAGTTGGAGAAGTCATCAGGAGACTTTAGTATTTTAGCTGTGGTTTTATGTTGCTATGAGAATTGTTCTTTGAATATAACTTGTGAAATTAGAAATGCATTTGAAAGAACTTGGCAGGGCTGGTGATAGCTCACTGGGGAAGGCTGAGTCAGACTGCACTGCCCTGTGTCACTGGGTTTTGGTGAAACTGGTGTACGGAGAGAAGCAGGCTGCTATTACAGTCTGCTCCTTATGGCTGTGAGAAACAGCATGACCAAAGGCAACTTGGGGAGGAAAGGTTTATATTAGCTTCCAGGAAGCTTACAGTTTATCATAAAGGAAGCCAGGACAGGGATTCCAGGCAGGGGCTGACGTAGAAGCCGTGGAGGTACACTACAAAACTGGCTTACTCCTTGCAGCTTGCCCAGCCTGCTTTCTTACAAAGCATAGGGCTGGCACTGTTTATAGTGGGCTGGGCTCTGCCACATCAATCATTAATCAAGAAAATGCCCCACAGTCTTGCCTAAAGGTCAGTCATGAATAAGAGGACTGAGAACCTCAGGGCACAGACCTAAGGTCCCAGTAGGGGAAGAACACTGTAAGGCAGGTGAAGAGATATTCTGGAGGGAGGTCTATGAATAGATCTAGTGCTGCGCTGTCCACCATAGCCCCCTAAATTTAAACTCATCAAAATGAAAAACAAAAACAAAAACAAAAACGTTAAAATTTAGTGCCTTGGTCATAGTAGCCTCGGTATGACTGCTCAGTAGTCACACAGGGTTAGTGCCCGTCACACACAACAGGGTAGTTATGGAGTTCTTTCATAGTTGGCAGAAGTTTGGTTGGCCACACTGTGCTGGAACCAGAGGCATTTCCCTTGGCAGTAACTTGGGTCCTAGAGCTGCAGGAAGGGAAATATGGTCAAAGCATGATGCCAAAGTAATACCAACACTGTACTCATAACTTGCTTTCATGCAGGTGCTGTGACTCAGGACCTCATGATTATGCAGCATTAACCCAAGTATTATGTGTCTGTCTGTATGTGTGTGTATATATATATATATATATATATATATATATATATATATATATATATATATATATATGTGTGTGTGTGTGTGCATGTGTGTGATATATATATATGTGTGTGTGATATATATATATGTGTGTGTGTGTGCATATATGTGTGTGTATACATGTATGTGTGTATGTATGTATCTCTCTTGCTTGCTGTGCCACATGGGTTCAAGTGGCCATGGAAGTCAGAAGAGAGATATGAAGCTAGGATTACAGTCAGTGTGAACTGCTTGATGGGGGTGACGGGTGCTGGGAACTAAACTTGGGCCTCGAGAAGAACAACAGATGTTCTTAGCCACTGAGTCATTTCTCTAGACTCCAAGTTCTTAGGTAAATCCTTCTTTCAATGTTATGAAGACTTTAGTATATGATTCATGATGATCCAAGCAACTTCGCTACTCAGGAGCAACCTTTAATCCAGGAGGGAAATTGCTAATTTATAGCCTACTCCACCACCACCACCACAGTCAACACCAATCTAGTTTTGTCTGTGGCTTGTACACTGTGAGGAAAAAAATTGGAAATGCTATGATGAAAATAATAAGTGTGAGTCCTGTGGTTACTATGGTGACAAGAATTGAATTCATTGCCCTGAAAAAATTGCCTGGAACTGTGCTTTAGCATTCATTGGTGGGTGTATTTGTTAGGAATTTTAATCTGTCAGTGTCCATCAAAATGGTGCAGCACTCAGAAATATTTCACAGCTGTACTTTTAGCTGGTTTTGATTATTATGAAAGGAAATGGAGTAGAAACAGTTATCATTATATTGGAAATGTAAGTAATCTTCCCAAAGTGTCTCAGCAGGTATGAGCCTAAAAGCACATTTCACATTTTTCCTTCCACAGTCACAGAAAACATCATTGTCATACTACCTGAGCTTGGGGTCATTTTGTAAGTTGTTGATAATCATTAGTATAACACGGGACTCAAAAGATCTGGTGTAAATTGGCATGGTAACATGGATGGGAAAAATCTCTCAGGACCACACCTCTAGATGAAGAATTACAGGCACTTAGTGGATGCTGAGAGAGGAAGAATCAGGCTTTCTCAGGGGGCAAGGCCTAGATAGGTTATCCAATCCCTGGTCAGGTGCACTTGACTATGCATATGTGTGTACATACATGTGGAGGACAGAGGACACTCTTTAATATTCCTCCCCAGGTGCCAGCCACCTTGTTTTATGAAACGGAGTCTCTTTTGGCTTGGAGCTTATGAGATTAGGCTAGGCTGGCTGGCCTGCAAGCCCTAGGGGTCTGCCTGTTTCTGCTTCTTGAGAACCAGGTGCCATTGGTTCTGTCTCTTTCATATTGGTTCTGGGGACTGAACTCAGGTCCTTGTGATCTGTATGAGAGGCAGCCGAATATATTAATAATAATGATATCTAGCATGCACAGAGTATGCTGCTGAGGCTTTCTGTGGATGCTACAGAGCTCTTTGATGTTGCAGTCAAGTTAGAAGCACTCCTGCTCCCCATTTCACAATGCTTTAAGTGAGCCTGGGACTCCATGTTGAGTCGCATTTGTAACTATTGTCAGCCCAGAATTCTATAGACTGCAAACAAGAAGAGAAATGAATTGCTGAGAAGTAGAGTGACCTATCCAAGGCCATGCAGCAAAGTGAAGAGCTGGAGATTACATTTAGGAGCATCTTGGCTTTAGACTCTTCCATCCCTAGGTGCATATTGGTTCTATCTTTTCTGACTTATGGTAAGAGTGTGGGTTTTCTTTTAATTTGAGCATCTACAATGAGAAATATATTGAAGGGAGTTAGTGCTTGCCTGGAGAATTTTGGCAAGATTGGAGAGAAACATATTTAATACTTTTTGTTTTAGTAATTTATGATTTAGAAAAAAAAACCAAACAAATCCTTTTCCCCCTCTCCTGGGTAGAAAAGCTTTTGGGTAGACCAAGAACATGATTCTACCCCATGCATGTAAGAGACACACAGGTCCTGCACCGGCTCTGGGAAAGAGGAAAATTTCTGCCTGTTTTCAAGGTCAAATCTCCTCATTAGTGCAGGACTGAATACTCACAAATTATGTTTCAGTGGACTGTGAAAACCTTGAATGAATTAAATCTAGCAGGATATATTTGCACAAGTCCAAGATGTGTGAGTCAAACAGTGGGGCAAGGTTCTGAGAACTCTGCCCAGCTGCATGGGGCAAGTAGTGTTTACTGAAGGAACACACAGGAAGTAGTGTGGGTTAAATCACCACTGGCCAGATTTGGACTCCTGGGGTTAGCTTTTCATCCTGTGACTGGCTGAAAGTTTAGCTGCTACAATCTAGCTGCTACAATCAGTGGACAATTAAGTACTTGTTACTAGTAATATATTTTCAAGTTCTGCTGTAGTTTGGTTACATATTAAGCGAACATAGTTCACTTTACGTGGATGCAGCATTAGGTAGGAGTTAATAGAAACCTTCATGACTCACATGCCTTGGTGCTGTGGCTATACTTAAACTTTGGTTGTTTGTTTCAGAGTGTCTTACACTGTAGCTCTAGCTGGCCTGGAACTTATATAGCCCAGGGTGGTCTCAAACTCACAGCAATCCTCCTGCCTCAAACTAAGAGGCCATGTGAGAAATATTACTTATTTTTCTTTTTTTCCTATCAAAGGTAGTCAACCCCGACAGGGCCCATATTTTCTGAGCCACCCCCTTTCTCTTTGCACTGTGTAGCCAATTGTATCATACTAGGAAGATGAGCTCCCACCAACAGGATAAGACACAATTGCCACCTATGTCAGCAAGAAAAGGCAGAAACTATTTTGGCCAATGTGTTTGATATCTGGTTTAAGGACTGTTTTAGCCTTTTTCAAAAATGATTGCCTTGCTGGGTGTCTTAGTGTTCTTTTGCTGTGAAGAGACACCATGGCTAAGGCATATCTTATTTAAAAAGCATTTAATTGAGACTGTCATAGAGTTCAGAGGTTTGGTCTGTTATCATCATGGTGATAAGTTTGGTGGTGTGCAGGCAGACATGGTTCTGGAGAGATAGTTTAGAGTTCTATACCTGGATCCACAGACAGCAGGGAGAGAAAGAGCTACTGGACCTGGACTTTTGAAACCTCAGAGCTCACCCCAGTGACACTTTCCCCCAAAAGGCCATACCTCCTAATCCCTCTCAAGTAGTGCCATTCCCTGATGACTAAGCGTTCAAATATATGAGCTGATGTGGGCCTTTCTTTCTTTCTTTCTTTCTTTCTTTCTTTCTTTCTTTCTTTCTTTCTTTCTTTCTTTCTTTCTTTCTTTCTTTTCTTAATAGCCTTTCTTTCTTTTATTTATTTTTTATTGGATATTTTATGTATTTACATTTCAAATGTTATCTCCTTTCCCAGTTTCCCATCTAGAACCACCTATTCCGTGGCCCCCCTGCTTCTATGTGGGTGCTCCCCCTCCCACCTACCCACTCCCAACTCACTGCTCTGGCATGCCCTTAAACTGGGGAATTGAGCCTTCACAGGACCAAGGGCCTCTCCTCCTACTGATGCCAGACAATGTCATCCTCTGAGGGTGGAGCCATGGGTCCCTCCATGTGTACTCTTTGGTTGGTGCTTTAGACCCTGGGAACTCTGTGGGGTCTGGTTGGTCGATATTGCTCTTCTTCCTATGGGGTTGCAAACCCCTTCAGCTCCTTCAGTCTTTTCTCTAACTCCTCCATTGGGGTCCCCATGCTCAATCCAATGGTTGTCTGTGAACATCCACCATGGTATTTGTCAGGCTTTGGCAAAGCCTCTCAGGAGACAGCTATAACAGGCTCTTGTCAGTAAACACTTCTTGGCATCCATAACAATGTCTGGGTTTGGTGTCTATATATGGGATGGATCCCCAGGTGGGGCAGTTTCCTTCAGTATCTGTTCCACACTTTGTCCCTATATTTCCTTTAGACAGGAGCCCTTCTGGGTTAAAAATTTGGAGATGAGTAGGTGACCTTATCCCACAACAGAGGGCCTTGTGTAACCTCTGGATATAGTCTTTACAGGTTCTCCCTCCCCTTTGTTGGGCATTTCGGCTAACCTCATCCCTGTTGGGTCCTGGGAGCCTCTTTCCTCGCATCTGGGACTTGCTGGTGGCTACTCCCAGTTCCCTATCCCCCACTGCTACACAACTCTGTTCAAATTCCTGACCCTCTATATATAATCCCTGTCTCCTCCCATACCTGAAGCTGCCCCCATTTTTCGCCCCCCCTCCTTCTTTCTCCCAAATCCCTCCTTACCCTCTATCTCCAGTGAGCATTTTGTTCCCCATTATAAAAAGGACTGAAGCATCCACATTTTGGTCTTCCTTCTTCTTCATATTATCTGTGAGTTGTATCTTGGGTATTCTGAGCTTTTGAACTAATATCTAATTATCAGTGAGTGCACACCATGTGTGTTCTTTTATAATTGGGTTACCTCACTCAGGATAATAATATTTTCAAGTTCCATCCATTTGCCTAAGAATTTCATGAAGTCATTGTTAATAATAGCTGAGTTGTAGTCCATTGTGTAAATGTACCATGATTTCTG
>NC_034591.1:66120419-66124801 GCF_900095145.1 Mus pahari | reverse complement strand
TCTGTAGACCAGGCTGGCCTCGAACTCACAAATCCACCTGCCTCTGCCTCCCCAGTGCTGGGATTAAAGGATTAAAGGCATGTGCACCACGCCCGGCTCAGGTCATGTGTTTCTTTATGAGACAACAAAACTATTCCTTGTTTGTTTCAAACAACCATATTTGGCCTAGTTACACCTTTTACTATAATTGTGTAAATGTAGATAGTTAAAAGTACACCATACTAAGTCTATAAACACTTTTGCCTATGAATAGCTGCTCTGTGAATCTTCTCAGCTACTCACCTGTGGTTGCTGTTTCTTGTTTTATTCATTTTTTTTTATGTAACCTGTTCACTCTTATTACACATTTAAGCATTCAGCTCATGCTATCCCCACCCCATTCTAGTTGTACCAGCAGCCACCGCTACCTGCTCAGGATAACAGCTGCCTGTGGCTTCATTGTCAGACCTTTCATTACTGTAACGTGGTTTTTCCTTCCTTGTATATCAGTTTTGCTTGGGGGTTCATTTTAGGTTAACTTTTAAATTTTGGATAGTTTTCTTTGAATGCTCCATCAAATCTGAACGAATCCTGTTACCATTCCCTTGCAGAAACCTTAGTTAATCGGATAGTGTTTCCATGCACAGAGCTTTTCTCTCCTAAGCCCTCTATGTCCTTCCTGATCCACGCTATGGTTCTTTGGTGATGGAATGCTCTTCTCTTTATTGCTTTTCTGTAGACATCCCTTCTGTGTTTTTTCTTGGCCCTCTGCTGTGTATTTTCCAGGAACTTCCCATAAAATCTAGACAAACATATAGTTTGAAGAGTATGTGTATATTAAGCTAAACCTTGCATCTCATTGATGGTATGGGTGGATATGGAATTTGTTTGAAAATCTTTTTCACCCCACCTTCAAGCCATTTTTCTTCTTTCTCAGTATTCCCGTTTTCATGTGGGAAGTTCTGTTTTCCTGTGGATGTCCAGGCCAGTGTGGTAGAACCTTTGCTTCCTATGTTGGTAAACTTTAAAGGATCTGTTCTGTTTCTTTATGTGTACATGGCATGTAGTATCTTACTCGTTTATTTTGTTTATTCTTATTTGTTGTTCTGAGCATGTGGGTTTTCATCAGCAATGCCCTTCTGGTAAATTTGCCGTTTTTTTTTTTTTTTTAATTGTTTTTCTGTGTCTGTGTCTGTGTGTGAGTATGTGCATTTGGTGATGCAGGTGCCCACAGAGGCCAGAGGGCACTGGATCTCTTGGAGCTGGAGTTACCCTGACATGAATGCTGGGAACCCAAGTCAGAGGATATGGAAAAAGGGAACTTCTGTTCTCACTCTTGCTAGTGAACTCATCTATGCTACTGCATTCCTTCACTGGGGTCAGAACCTGCTTCTTTGGGCATTCTAAAGAAGACCGAAGGTGAGCACCCCTCTAGGAACCCTTCAGTACCAGATTGTAACTGCTAAGACAGGCAGGTGAGATGGCTCAGTGGGTTAGAGCACTGACTGCTCTTCTGAAGGTCCTGAGTTCAAATCCCAACAACCACATGGTGGCTCACAACCACCCATAATGGCATCTGACGCCTTCTTCTGGTACATCTGAAGACAGCTAAAGTGTACTTAAATAAATAAAAATCTTAAAAAAAAAGGGGGGGGGGCTGGAGAGATGGCTCAGCGGTTAAGAGCACTGACTGCCCTTCCAAAGGTCCTGAGTTCAATTCCCAGCAACCACATGGTGGCTCACAACCATCCGTAAACTGGTGCCTCTTCTGGAGTGTCTGAAGACACCTACAGTGTACTTACATATAATAAATAAATAAATCTTAAAAAAAAAAAGTAACTGCTAAGACATCCGCTGGATTACTGGCTTTTCCATAGGAAAGCAGCCATTGGCCTATCCAGACCATAGCCAGCAAGTCACTCTAATAAATCCTACTCTATTAAACACTTTTACATTTTTTATTATTTTAAATTATGTGCTTGTCTGTGTGTACGTAGGTGCCTGAGGAGGCCAGAGGTATCAGATAGATACTCCTGGAGCTGGAGTTGCAGACAGTTGAGAACTGCCTGATGGGTGTTGGGATTTGCGCTCAGGTCCTCTGGAAGTATGTGCTCTTAACTAGTAAGCCATTGCCAGCCTAATAATCCCCATAAATTCTGTCAATTCTTTTCCTTTAGAGGTCCCTAATGTATAATGTTCCCACATGAAAAAAGCTTCGAAATGAGGAGCTGTAACTTCATTTACTAGTCAAAAGTACATGCTTTTGGTAGCAACAGTAAACAACAAATTCCTTTGATATCACACACATAATTCAAGGGTCAGATCCACCCATGACCTTCACTTTTTTCTGTCATTTATCTTAAGTTCCTTGCTAGTAGAGCTTCACAGTACCTTCTTCAAGCTTATTCCTCACCCTTTAAAAAACCAGAAGTGAGTTGAATGAGTAACTGTTGGATTCCTACTGTATCCGGCAATAAGAAAGACACAGGCAATCAAAACAACAACAAAAAAATCTCCAAAATAAAAATGAAAGAAGAGTCAGAAAACCAGTTCAAGTATGTCAAGTGTGTCCTTTTAGGCCACAACACTTCCTCACATTCTGTTCTTTCTGCTTGGAATTCCTCTCTTATCACCTCGCTTCTGGTATTTCTCTGAGGGAGTCTCAGATCAACGCTTGGTGTGGTAGAGCTTTATCAGTATTCCCTGGACTCAGCAAGCTGAGATGTCAGGATCGAAAGTTCAAGGCCGACCAGGCACACACATGCAGGCACACATGCAGGAATGTATGCACCAAGCACTTCCTCCCAGTCAAGGTAGAACTGGAATTGGATCGCCTTAGGTCTGTGGTCATAGACTTGTTCGCAGTGGCATGCTGATTAGCTGCTTTCGTGTTGTTTATGCAGTGGCAGCACAGCTTTGTCACCCACCTGTGCAGCCAGTGTCCTCCTGTGGCTACCTGGTGGTGGCATCATTGTCCTTGTTGCCAGCTTCTTTGTATATTCTACTTGCAAATCAGGATGGCATCCCCTTCACCTGTTGGCAGTTTCTGAGCCAGCTCAAGTCCTCAGCTGGCCTTCTTGGACAGATCCCCCTCCCTGTGTTAGGTGGAGTAGACATCAGGATGAGACTGAACACGTCGAGCTTTTATTAGTGAGAGGTGCCTGTGTGGGAGGGAGATGACCGAGGCTAGGGTGAGCTATCATACAAAGTTAAGTCTACTCACAAGAAAAAGAGGACAGAAGCCCTGATACCAACCCATGAAAGCTGCCACTTAAATTTTTAGAAATTCTATAAACGGTTACTAAGCATAGATATCATAAAAACTAAATCATATAAACTGGCAACAAAACATGTTCATATGAAGACATTTCTTATTATTTTACAAACCTTATTGCCACCCCTGGATTCATTGTCACTGTTTGGTAGAGATAGCATATGGGAGCAGGGTAAGGACCTGTTTATTTCCTAGTCTCTTCTTTTATTAGGTGCTATTAGCTTGAAATCAATGGGGATGGGGCCATCTGTACCACAGAGATTGGGAGGTACCTCTGATAAGGGTCTGATTTATTGTTTTGTTGATTGCCAGGCTGGAGGAAATGAGTCACTGTGTGTGTGTGGGGGGGGGAAGGGGGACAGGGAGGGGGAGGGGAGGGTGGCGGGTATTGAAGTTTATTAGCTTGGCCTCACTTCCTATCTACTCCTGCTTTCTGACAGTGTGACCCGCTGCCTCATGCTCCTGCTGACATGCTTTTCCTACCATAACGGGCTCTATACCCTTGGACCACAAAACAAAATAAACTCTTTCTCCCAAAAAACCAAACCAAACCAAACCAAACCTACAAAAACCCACTCAGGATTATTCTTCCAGTGTTTGAAAATCCTTACTGATTGAGCAAAAGAATCCGTTCATGTCATTGTCTAACAGCTCAAGTTCTGATATGCAATCTTGTTTCATTTTTGCCTTGTCAATTTACATAAGCTGTTTTGTTACTAAGTATTCACATTGAAGCTATGCAAGGTCACATCCCCAGCTAGGTAGCCTGTCTTGCATGCATTGCACAGTGTGCTATTGTGTATACATACCCTTTGCATTTCTTTTTTTTTTTTATTTATTTTCTTTATTTACATTTCAAATGCTATCCCGAAAGTTCCCTATACCTGCCCCTGCTCCCCTACCCACCCACTCCCACTACTTGGCCCAGGCCTTCCCTTGTGCTGGGTCATAATAAAGTTTGCAAGACCAAAGGGCCTCTCTTCCCAGTGATAGCCGATTAGGCCATCTTCTGCTACATATGCAGCTAGAGACACAAGCTCAGGGGGGTACTGGTTAGTTCATATTGTTGTTCCACCTATAGGGTTGCAGACCCCTCCAGTTCCTTGGGTACTTTCTCTAGCTCCTCCAT
>NC_034591.1:66094705-66120209 GCF_900095145.1 Mus pahari | reverse complement strand
GTACCTATATCCTTTCATGAGTATTTTGTTCCTTATTCTAAGGAGGAATGAAGTATCCACACAATGGTCATCCTTCTTGGTTTTCTTCTGTTTTGCATACTGTATCTTGATACCCTTTGCATTTCTAAGCTAAGTTGCTCACTTGTGATGCGGAGGTGGTAGGCTGATAGAAGCACCTGAGGCTGCCATCAGCCCATGATAGAGTCCACTAGTGAAGGAACTTTGTGTCCCCAAGGAAAAGACTTCAGAACACAGAATAAGTTTCCAGTAGGAGCTTTTGGTCAATCATATTCTTTATATGTATTTTTTTTTTTTGAGAATTTCCTTTTTAAAGACTTAATTATATTTATTATTTTATGTGTATGAGTGTTTTGCCTGCATGTATGTATGTACACCACATGAAGATCTGGTACCTGGAAAGGTCAGAAAAGGGCATTAGAACCCCCGCATCTAGAGTTGCAGACAGTTTCAAGCCACTGTGTGGTTGCTTGGAATAGAACCTGGGGCCTCTTCAAGAGCAGTAAGTACTCTTGACCACTGAGAATTTCATGTGCTGTACTTTGATTACATGCAGTTCCCCTTCCCAGCTCATCTCAGATACATTCCCCATCCCATACCTAGTCAACTTTGTGTGCTTCTCTTTGTTTTGTTTTTAAGCCCATTAATTCCAGTTACTGTTAGCTATATACTCTTGGGTGTGTGGTCATCCACTAGCCCTTGTTCAACTTACTGGAGGCCATATCTTTGAAGAAAATGGAGTTTTCCTTGCTCAGCAGGTATCAGTTACTAATAGCTCCTAAGCTAGGGATGGGAGTTCACACCTACCTCTTCCCTCTATGAGTGCATTTTGTCTGGCTTGAGCTTGTGTAGTCTCTTGGCCTTGTGGGTGCTAACACAGTTGCGGTGAATTCATGTGTGCCACTGCCCTGTTGTGTCTGGAAAATGCTGCTTTACTGAAGTTATCAGCTGCCTCTGGCTCTTACAGTATTTCTGCCTATTTTTACACAATGATCCTTGAATCTTGGCTAGAAAAGGGTATGACACAGATGACACTTGTGATCCTTGAACTATGATTTCTTCAAGATGCATTCCAATAGCCTTCATACCAACACTGAGAATGGTACTGAGGGGAGCCTGCCTTATGGATTTCTGTAGATGGGGTGGCACTTCAGATGGGTTCCAAACTGAGGTGAGAACTTACTTGATTGAGTCTGTATGGCCAGTTCTACTGTGGTGTGCAACTAAGGCATTCTTCTCTTCTCTTCTCTTCTCTTCTCTTCTCTTCTCTTCTCTTCTCTTCTCTTCTCTTCTCTTCTCTTCTCTTCTCTTTTCTCTTCTCTCAAGAAGAGAAGGTTTCTCTGTGTAGCCTTACCTGTGCTAGAACCAGCTTTGTAGAGTAGGCTGGCCTTGAACTCACAGAGATCTGCCTGCCTCTGCCTCTTGAGTGCTGGGATCAACCGCCTTTGCCCCTAGCACCATCACCACTGGGCTGGCACACTCTCAAAGACAGTTCTCTGTGGCTGAGGACAATTCCTATTGTATTCTCAGGTGTGCATAGACAACAGTGGGTTTTTCCACTGTTTATCTACCCCCCCTGAGAAGAATTTGCTGGGTCACCAAAGTATTTATAATATTAGAGCTAGTTCAAAGACTTATCTTCATTTTGTCTGATGAAGCATTTCCTTGATGCTTTGAGTCATTTTTGTGTGGCTGTGCTTGTTAACATCCTATAGTGCTATCGTGCAGGAGCACTTGCCTGGTGAACAAGGCAAGGGCCTATCATAAGTGGCGGAGAGCATACTCAGCACTTTTCCTTGGGCTGTAGGGGAGGGGAGCTGCTCAGGTGTGACCACACTTTAGTGAAAGCACTTGGGAGAGGGGCAGGGGTTGATTTGGTGTGGTAGCTATGGTGTCAGCAAGTCTATTTGAGAGTTTGTTTGGCCTTCCTTAAGGGAGATGATGTGAGCTTGGGTACCAGTGGCAGAGGGGAGATGCAGATCAGGAGAATGTATAAGAGAGGACCAGTAAGGTTTAGTGATTTTGTTTCCATATTTCCTTGTACTCTAGCTCAGTATTGTTCTAGTTCTCACTTCATTCCCTTTCCAAACTGTTTTTCTTCCTCTTTGTCTTTAGTTGTCCTATTCCATTGTTTGTGTGTCCCTAAGATGGTGTCTCTAACAACCTTTCCTGCCAGAATTGCTCCTGTATGGGCAGCCTGAAGGGTCCTAATCTTGTGTTCTACAGCAAAAGACACGAGGAGCAAGTGGGAGCATCCCTTGAGCACGTCACACTTGCAGCTTTGGGATTTTGTATTGTGATGGCTTTTCCATCACATCAGAAGGGTTTCACACCTAAGTAGGTAGTGGGGTGACGCAGACATGTTAAGGTGTTTGACCCAGGGTTGACTAGCTCCTGTCTTCTGCAGTGTTTCTTCTCAAGGGGATGCTTTATCGGGCTGGAGAGATGGCTCAGTACTTAAGAGTCACTGACTGCTCTTCTGAAGGTCCTGAGTTCAAATTCCAGCAACCACATGGTGGCTCACAACCATCCATAATGAGATGTGATGCCCTCCTCTGGTGTGTCTGAAGACAGTTAGAGTGTACTTACATATAATAATAAATAAATCTAAAACAACAACAGCAACAACAACAAAAAAGAGGCTTTATCAACTCCGTGTAGGTTTCATGGGCTACAAAATTTCTGGGTACTGCCCTTCCTCCTATGTTAACTTATTATCCAAGCATCTCTCCATGTGGATGACTTAAGAAGAATGGCATTGAGTCTGGTATTCTTTTTTTACTTTTCCCAGGAAGCTAAGTGTAAATCCACAACTGATTCCGGTGTCTGTGCTGCTCAGAGTGCTCACCCAGGCCTTGTGAGTTAGTGGGGGAGTTAGGCGAGGTTATGGTGCCGAAATAGGGAATGCATCTCTAGGGAAGGAGCTTGCTCTTACGTTGTAAATGAAAATGAAAAGTCAAGGTTCCTTCTTTTTCCTACCTCTAGGAAAATTTAAAATTGCACCAGACCAGACACCAAGCAGGTTTTCAAATATGACTACAGAATCAACTCTGGTCTTATCATTTAAGGAACTTTCTCAGATCTGTAAACTATTTCTTTTTTCACTCTCTTTACTTTTTTGGTTAATATTTTCAGTTAGCAGCCAAACTAATAGATTCCATTATGATATTTTCATCCACATGTATTAACATACTTTGCTCATATGTGTCTGTCCCCCATCCCCCACCCCCCATCCCCCTTCGCTATTTCTTACTGGCCACCTTAGTCCCTTCATAGTCTCTCTTCTGCTTTCAGAGTTCACTAGCCAAGAAACCCTGTGCTACACCCACCCCCATATACCCTATATGTAAGAGAAAAAGTGATTGGTCTAAAAAGTATAGACTGCTTCATAAATTTGTGTATAATCTTTGTGTCTCTGTTGTGCTGAGTTCAGTATACGTGAAAACAGAAGCGAGGAGTACAAACCCTTCAAGCTGAAATAAAGCTACTTTACGCATTTTCTATCTTGCTCTTTGGAGAATATAATGCGGACCCTGATTTTCATACATTTCTATCTGCGGAGGGAAACATCAGGCTAGGGCTGACAAGTCCAGTGCTCCATGCACCACGGAAGGTGTTGGTGGATTCTCTTCGCTGGGTTCCATATTCAGAGAGCAAGGAAAGATAGCAGTGCTCTGCCTCGCTGCCCATGAGATGAGCACACAGAGAGAGCTGTGAGGACGACTCAGTGGAGCCTGGCACTGCCTGGCCCCTTCTCCTGCTGAGCGAGTGGACTTCAAGCTGCTCTTATTATTTGATGTTGGTGTGAGCTTGAAAGAGCCCAAGCGGCTGCTGAGGGATCAGGCAGACCTTGTCAGGGGAAACCACGTATAAATAGCTGAAAGCTGTTTGCTGAGCAGTGAGTCATCAGGATCCTCAGCTTCCTTGGACCAGCTAGCCCTGAAGTGAAAGCAAATCCCGCTGTGGTGTGTGTGTATGGGGGTGGGGGGTGGCTGCTGACACGATGCTTGAGAACAACTATGAAGGACAATGCGACCTGGTTCTGAGGATGCTGTCACTAACCCAGAATGTTCTGGACTCTGTCTGGAGATACAAAATTCCAGTTCAAATGATCAGTATTGTGGATGGAGTTGTCACAGGCCTTCTGGGCTCCTGTACTGGTCCAGCAGGTCCTGTCTGTCCATTCCCAGATTCTGAACCAAGACAGTTGAGCTAGGAGCAGGGCTTAAAACTCTTTGGTGCCTGCTCCCTCATAGAGATCTTTTAGGAGTTATTTGTAACACTTAATGGACAAAAGATCAGGATCCAAAATATGTGAAGGTGCTGGGTGGGGGTGGCGCACGCCTTTAGTCCCAGCACTTGGGAGGCAGAGGCAGGCGGATTTCTGAGTTCGAGGCCAGCTTGGTCTACAAAGTGAGTTCCAGGACAGCCAGGGCTATATGAGAAATCCTGTCTTGAAAAACAAAAACAAAACAAAACAACAACAACAACAAATATGTGAAGGTAATTCCTACAGATGGATAAGAAAAAGATAAGTCAGTGGAAAAAAAATCAGTAGAAAAGAAATCATAGGAAAAATGAGGGAAAGGGCATAAAAGAGCATTTCATAAAAAGATAAGCAGCCAGTAAACTTAGAAAAATACTTATCTTCATTAGCAAACAAGGAGATTGAGAAACCACTAGTGGCTATCAGTTTATATTCTTTTAATTGGCAGAAGTAAACACCGCACAGTGTGGCTGAGGCTATGGTGTAGAGAGAATTTTCACACAATGCTGTAAGCAAAAGAAACTGGTCCAAGTGCATCAGAGACCAATTTATCATCCTTTGACAAAGCTGAACAGTTCCGAAGTTCAGTAATTATGCTAGGAGGAATAGAAGGAAGTGTGTAGAACATCATTATTTACAAATAGTAAAACTTCAGGCTCACCCAGTACAGACATCAGTAGCAGATTAGGCAATATAAATTTCAGCCTTCCCCTAAAACAGAATACGTGCAGTGAATCTGGAAAGTGCAGTGCCACATGTCAGTGCTGATGGATCTTAATGAAGGAAGTTAGGAAAGAATGCATTTAGTGTGATCCTAGTCATACAAGATGGAACCACAAGCTAAAACCAACGATACCCTGTTAAAAGATATGGGGTAGTACGGAACAGAAGATAAGAAACTAAGTACCATGAAAATTAGGATAATAGCTTCCTATCATGGTTAATTGTCAACCTGACAGAGTCTGGACAGGGAGGAGTAACCGAGTGGACCCTTCCCCAGAGTGACGGAACCTTCTAGCATGTTCCAGATATAAGGAACTCTGAGGAAGAAAATAATGCTTCCCATTTGTCTGAATATGCTTCTTGCCTATAACTGTCTGTTGACACCAGATACATCAGACTTCAACTTCCTCTGTCTTCCAATGTGGACTGAAGGCTGGAGACTCTCTGGAAATCTTTTCAGCCTGCAGTGCAAACTGGGACTGCAGAGGCATCCAGCTTCATGGACCAAGAAGCTGCTGAGTATTTAATCTCTCTAATATGTAGATGACTCTTGTTGGACTACCAAGCCTCTATTGTATAAGCCATTCTAGTAAATTCTCTTTTATCATGTGTATGTGTGTGAGAATATACATACTTATACCTACCCACATATATGAAAACATGTTCTATTCCTCTAGAGAGCCCTGCTTGATAATGCTGCCTGTGGTGGATGGAAAGTAGAGGGAGTTAATGAGTTCTTGGCTAAGCTAGGTAGTGGCCACAGATATTTGCTTCATTATGATTTAAACCGTATGTTAGACTATGTGGTATTTAAGCTGTGTGTGTGTATGTATATATATATATATGAGCAGGAAGGAAAGGAAAAAACGACAGGCAGTGTCTTGAGTTGAAGGGAATGAAATTTAAGGCCTGGGATTCATGTAACTTATATCCAGAGTGTTGTTTTGTGAGCTTAGAAGCCTGAGGCTGGGAACCTAGCAGGCCCGGGCAAGTCCGAGCAGGCCCGCCATTACACAGTAACCAGATGTTCCGCTGACCGTCTAACACTCCTGCCTTTGCACATACCATTCTGCAAATGTGTGGTCATAATGCTGATGTTTAAATGAGCCAGTCACTGGTAACCGTGCCAATTCTTGCTAGCCCCTCCCCCTCCCCCTATAAAAACCCCTAGCTTTCAGGCCACGTGGTCGGTGCCTCTACCTCCTTCGTGAGGTACGCATCGGCCCGGAGCTCTGCCAATAAACTACCTTGTGTTTTAACATCAAGATGGATTATTCGTGGTTTTTGGGTGCCACCTTCTCAAGACTGGCCTGGGGAGGGCTCCCCACGAAAGTCTTTCAGAGTCCCCATCTGAGGACTGCATCACTGTAAGTGGCAATCTGTGGGGAGCGATAAGGTGAAGTCTGCTCTGACTGCAGTGTATCCAGGCTCACACTGGGCCTCTATGTCTCCATCTTGATGATGCATGATTCTCCTAGCTGTGTGTTCAAGGATTGCTTCCTGGGGCAGGCAATGCTCGAGTTGTTTTCTGAAGTGTGGAAGTCAGCATGCCCAAGAGCACAGAGGCTTACAGTATGATACATTACAGTTTACTAAATATGTATCAAGGTACTATTGAAAAAGAATCTGTAAAAAAAAAAAATGGGTACATATAAAGCTGAATCCTAAAACAGTCTCAGTCTGCATAAATGGAAACAAGTGATGTTGGGATGACTTGTTTAGTCTGAAGAGTCAAGACAATATTAGAGTCGGTATTTCTAATCTGGGAAGAGAAGGAAGAACCACTCATTGCACTCTAGTGTGGCCTCCAGCTGGGTCCTTACTTATCCAGGCTCGGGGCGGGGCATGCTGTGTAAGAAGGATGCTGGGCAAAGAACAGAGAGGAAATGACCAGGTTCCTCAGGGAATGCTGAGTGCTCCGGTAATCGGCTAGTGAACAAATCTTTATTGCAGGGCCTGGAAGATTTTTTTTCCTTAGAGGTCATTGAGGTCTCTGCCGCCATTATCATCTCTGGGTCAGCACCGGAAAAGGAGCAGTGAAAGATAAGAGATTGCCTGTGCTTCACTGCGCTTCTTCTTCTTCTTCTTCTTCTTCTTCTTCTTCTTCTTCTTCTTCTTCTTCTTCTTCTTCTTCTTCTTCTTCTTCTTCTTCTTCTTCTTCAGTAGTGGGTTCGATCTGGCTCGCAGGACAGAGTACACAAACAACGTTTTCTGTGTGATAGGGTCTGCACTAAGCACTTGACATACGTTATCTCAGCTCTGGAAATGAGCAGTGAGCAGGGTGCAGTTGTCAGCAGTCCCCTCTGTTTATGGATGTGGAAACTAGAACTCAGAGTGAAGTCACCCAGGAAGAGCTGGTAGCAGGCGCAGTCTGAGTCTGCGTGTCTCCATTGTTCTTCCCTAATCACTCTGTTGTCCAGGGATTCTGAAGGTCGGTCAGTCAGGAGGACTGGGCCATGATGGGAGTTCTTGACGAGTCATCTTAGTCAGACAATGGAATGCCAAGGAGCATTCCCCTGTGTTGAGGTGTAATTTGCTGCTCTCCCTGTAACTCGGCCTCTCTCAGGTAGGGAGGATATATCAAGGATAGATTCCAAGATGATCTGAGGTTGGCCCAGTTGAAATACCAGCACACGGGCTGTGAGAAACAAGACCATCATTCTTTAATAACAAACTTGGGAGAGGGTGGGGGTTCAAGTACTGAAAACAAGGCAGGTTTTCTTTTCGGGTCGCTGAATGTGGGTGTAATCCTGCATTAAAGGTCAATATAGACTGGTGTACCGATTTGGCACAAAATAGTAGTTTTATATTTCTAGTCACATCTCTCCCTCCTTCAGTCCTTGCTGGCTGATTTCTTCAGGGAGGGGCAATCTACCTGGTTTCTAGTATTGGGCCTTTCCCAAATTCCCAGTCTTATTGGTTCAGGACAGGAAACCCTATCTAGTGTATATCTTGGGGCTCAAGGTCCTCCCTCCCCGCTTTCTCATGTATCTGTCATATAAGCTAAGTCAAGCAGCAGACTACAACTTTGCAACCCTAAGACAAACTTAAAGTTTCTAAACAAGCAGGCCTCCACTGGCTGCTGGGGAAGACAGGGATTGGGTGCCTGCCCCTCACCATGACTCACAGAAGACCTGTAAAGGCACCTCACTTGACCACAATGATATACTTCTTGCAGTAGCCCCACAAAGTGGAAGTGGGTGCTGTCCTGCTGTAGGAGAGTCTCTTTCTGTGACAAGCCAGTACAGAGAACCTGAGGGAAGAGCTGAAACGATTTTAGATGATTGACTAAAGCTGGCGACGGCACAGGAAACGTTTTGGGGCTTCCTGATGGTTTTCTTCAGTCAGGAGAATCTGCCCATACTGCGGCTGCCGCCACCATTACCAGCCTGTCTCATGGCTCTTCTCTTTCTTCTGTGAGCAGTCTGGAGAGCCTGGGTTTTCCATTTTCAAAGTCTTCTCAAACCTGGTGTCATGTCACTTCCATTTTGTTTTTACTGTGAAGCACACAGAAGGCAAGACCTTCTGGTGAGAAGGGGACCCCACAACCATGTTTAAAAATGGGCTGGGTGGAACTGGGGTGGTGGTGGTGTACACCTTTAATCCTGGCACTTAAGAGGCAGAGGCAGGTGTATCTCTGTGGGTTCGAGGCCAGCCTGGTCTATAGAGTGAGTTTCAGGACAGCCAGGGCTATACAAAGAAACTCTGTCTTAGAAAAAAGATTCTGTAGAAGAATCTTTTCAAGATTTACTTCATGTGTTGGGTGTTTTGCCTTGGCTGTCTGTGTATCACACATGTGCAGTGCCTATGGAGGCCAGAAGAGCTTTGGATCTGTTAGTATTCCCTCTATGCGCCACCCAACAGGGGCTATTTGGCCCCTTCTCGCTCTCTCTGCTCCTTCTCTCTCTCTGACTCTCTTCTCTCCCTGACCCCTTTCTCCCTCTCTCACCCTTCATGAATTCCTGGCTGCCTCTCCTCTCCTCTCCTCTCCTCTCCTCTCCTCTCCTCNCTTCCTCCTTCGTCCCCCCCCACCCCCATCTCTCTGTTTTTCTCTGTCTATTCTCTTCCCAACTCCCTTTCTTACATCCCTAAATAAGCTTTATTTTATACAATACCTGTAGTATGGCTGGTACCTCAGAGGGAAAGGATATCTCAGCATGGGCCTGCGGAGGCACCCCTCCCACCTCACTATACCTGGCTCAACAAAACATATCTTGGCTCTTTTTATAAAACACAATGGGGGGGGGGAGCTAGAGAGATGGCTCAGTGGTTAAGAACATTGACTGCTTTTCCAGAGATCCTGAGTTCAATTCCTAGCAACCACATGGTGGTTCACAACCATCTGTAATGGAATCTAATGTCCAATGCCCTCTTCTGGTGTGTCTGAAGCTACAGTGTATTCATATACATAAAATAAATCATTCTTAAGGAGTTAAAGATGGTTGTGAGCCACCATGTGGGTGCTGGTAGTTGAACTTGGGTCCTCTGGAAGAACAGCCAATGTTCTTAACCACTGAGCCATTAGTCCAACCCTGGATAGAGTATATCTTAATTCATATCACCATGACTGAAAAGAGAATGTGTATATTCCATAACATTCAGATTCCCCTGGATCTCATTTTGGGAAATGGTATTATGGGTAGTTAGGACCACGGGAGTGTTTTGGAAAGAGTGGGATCATTAGATGATCTATTGTTGGACCGTGAAAGACAGTCTGTGTTCTGGCTGAGTGAGACTTACTAGGGAGACCCAGTAGAAAAAAATCTACAAGGGATGGACGGATAAGCTATGCTCCCAGACACAAGCGCCTGACACCACATCAACTCTTTAACTCCATAATCTAGTGACTATCAGTCATGTAGACAATGTTCTAAGCTCCTGGTATTCTGGCTACAGCCAGGTAAGCTCCTCCCCTCAGTTACCTGGCAACAGCAAGGTAGCCCAGCCCACATAAAAGGGGCTGCTTGGCGCTCTCGGGAGGCAGAGGCAGGAGAATTTCTGAGTTCGAGGCCAGCCTGGTCTACAAAGTGAGTTCCAGGACAGCCAGGGCTACACAGAGAAATCCTGTCTCAAAAAACCAAAAAAGAAAAAAAAGAAAAAGAAAAAAGGAGGGGGGTGCTGCTCTGCCCCTCCTCCTCTCTTTTAAGCTTTTGCTCTCTCCTTGTCTCTTACCTCTTGCTCTCCTTCTCCCCTTCCCTTCCCCCCTCTATCCACATAGCCATGGCTGCCCTCTACTTCTCTTACCTTCTCTCTCTCTGCATTTCTACAATAAATGTCTTCAAACCATGGACCGTCTCTGCTCATTGAGATCTGCCATGTTAGAGCAATGGAACTGTTCTCCCTCTAACAAGCTTGAGTCTAACCTCCCAGCCCGAAGCCCCCCAGCGCTCTAGCCACAGCTGCCAGCCACTCAAAACACCCACCAAACCAGCAGCCTGAGCTAGCCAGAATCTCGTGTCGCCTCAGTAACCTGCTAGAGCTCTCCCCCTTCCTTCCCTTTTGGCCCCTGGGCCAGAGTCCATCCAAGGGCCCGTACTCAGCTCTTTCAGGACATACAGTGGTCTGGGATGTCCGAGAGCGAGAACCAGTCATCCCGGGTCACTGTGAGGCCCAGAGACCCCCCAAACCGGCTCTCCTGCAGTACCCAGCAGTCTGGTGCCCTAGAGTTGGAACAGGGACTGCGCCTTCCCCACCTCCCTGGAACTGGGTGCTGTGACCTGTACGGCCCAACACTAGTCCCAGGCAGTTCTGTGGGGTCCTGAGGCAGTCTACCCGCAGATCTCTCACCCCTTTATTTCCCCACACGCGGCACCCCACAATCTAGGATCCAGAAAAATGACTTGGGTAGTTAGTTAAAAGTGGAAATAGACTCAGGGTAGACAAAAGGCTCTAACTAAAACCCAGGCGAAATAGTCCAGGAAAAATGAAGTCTCAAGGTATTGACAACCATGATGATAATGGAGAAATATTTCTTGCGAGCCCTTTCCTTGTGGTCGAATTGAAAATGGAGGGTGAGGAGAAGGAACGCTTAAAGTTTCTCATTTGATCGACAACAGAGAGGACGTTAACTTAGGCTGGAGAGTCAGAGGGAACTGGGCTGTCTCCAACACGGCTGCTGTTGGAGACAGCACACGTTAGCTCTGCTTCAGTAGCTTCCTGGGCCCGTAAAGCTGAGGTTCTGTAAGAAGATAAGCGGCAACACAGCGGTCCCTCCCTGGCTCTGGGATCGGGAGCAGAGATTTATGGGTTTGTGTCTCACAGATATCACTGCTTCTTTCATGCTTCTCTGTTCCTTTCCATCCGCAGCTCAGAGTGTGAAACCTGGCAGGGCACATTGCCTGGGAACATAAACAAGTCCTTCTCCTGCTTAATTACCAATCTATTATGACATAATTGGCCTGGTCTGTCAGAAAGGCTGGCAAACAGGAACAACTGTTTTAGAGTGGGAGTTTCCAGGCTATTTGTCAGGGTTTTGGGAAGTGACAGTGGCAAAATTTGTCAGTCTCAGTAATTAAAAATCACCCCCATGTGTGTTGGATCTAAAGATCCTGAAGGCCAAGCATGAACTGTTTATCAACTAGCATTGGAGCAAAATATAACGTGAAAGTCATGACATTATTGTCCATGTTTCCCATTCCAAAGAGATAACTGGAAATTATGAAGAAATGTTAGAGTGCAGAATAAAAACGTCAACTCTGAAAACTGCCTTTCTGAGAGTGTCTTGAGAGTTGTGGCTTTATCGGACCTGTTGGCAGGAAATGAAGGTTTATCTTTATAAACAGCTGTACTTGTTACTTTTTCTGTTGTTAAAAACAGCACGATCAGGGCAGCTCGTAGAAGGAAGGGTTTGCTTGGGCCTCGGCTCTCTCATAGCAGGGGGACTCCCGGCAACAGGCAGGCGTGGCGTGGCAGGAGAGTGGGAAGCCAAGAGCTCACATCCTCAACAGCAAACACATAGGGCCCTTTTCTAAGTTCCTTGTTCATATTTTAGATTTAACATTGGCTTAGGATCAGTATGAGAACAAGCTACATAGTCAGGCATGCTGGCGAACACTTTTAATCCAATGCTTTGGAGGCAGAAGCAGGCAGATCTCTGTAAGTTCAAATTTAGCCTGATCTACATAGTAAGACCCTATTTCTCTCACACACAAAGCTTATAAAAAGAATACTTTTGCACTTTCTGGAAAAATCTGTGAAAATACTTACTTTGCTTTTTTTTTTTTTTTTTTTTAAACAGAAAGATTTATATAACTGTTTCTTTTTGAGTGGAGTGCCTGCTAGGGATCGAACTCATGGTCCTCCCAAATGCTGTACCATATCCCTAGACCTCCAATGGTTCTTTTAAGAATTTAGCACAAGAAAAGTAGAAGACTGTTTTCTTGTCTGAGTTGTAACTATGGATTACTTTTTAGTTGTTCAGAAGTGACAGTAGATATAGTTATCAAGGTCTGTTCCATTTCTTATAATACTGATGTCTTTAGTGAGTGACACACATGAGAGCCTCACAAAGTGCTGGTACCTAGATACAATCAGGAAAGACTGGAAACCATATTTTTCTTGGAGGTTTATAGTACCTATAGTAAGTAAGGGTTCAGAGACCTGAAGAAAAGAAACCAACCATTCCTCTGGTTTGAGGATAGAATCCCAGTACTTAGAATATCCTTGGCTCGGGGGCTGGTGAGATGGCTCAGTGGGTAAGAGCACCCGATTGCTCTTCCGAAGGTCTGGAGTTCAAATCCCAGCAACCACATGGTGGCTCATAACCATCTGGAGTGTCTGAGGACAGTTACAGTGTACTTACATATAATCAATAAATAAGTCTTTAAAAAAAAAAAAGAATATCCTTGGCTCATAATAGACTCTCAATAAACACTTGTTAAATGAATGAACGATATTACACTTTATATTGAAATCAGATGTGAAGTGACCTGTTGCAACTATTTAACATAGTATTTTAGTGAATGCATAAGAGATTTCACAATTATTATAGAAGAGAAAAATTATTGCATTAGTTATTATTTGTAGATATAAGTGATATCTAATTATTATCTAGAAAATATCTAGATAAAACCCATAATAACTAACTTAAACACAATTCAGAATTATATGGTTTAGTAGTAAACTTGTTTATTATAAAATTAATGACTGAAAGATACATTTTCTTACATGTTTTTAAGAAAGGGAAAATGGAAAAAATATTGAAAACTCCTGCTTGTAATATTAGCAAATGAAAATAAGCAAAAACTGACCAAACAAACAAATTCCATGTACCTCACCCCCAAAACCAAGTACTTGAATACAAACTCTGAAAAACACATAGGACCTCTGTGACAAACATAATACTAGCAGAAACCTTCATAAGTTCATTTTTAAAAATTAAGTTGAGTCTCTACCATTTATCTTAGACTAAAATGAACTTTATCCTGACTGAAGGTGTAAACTGAAGTGATGAAGCCATTAAGGTGCCTGAAGAAAAAGTCTGTAAATGATGACTAGATCTTAGATCTGGCCTGGGGGCACTGTGCAAGGCACACATGGTTTTCTCATAATGAGAAAGACTGATAGATTTGATTTTATCAAAATGAAGAGCTTTTGTATATAGACAGTACCATTATAGGGACTGGAGAGAGTGCCCATTGGTTCAGAACATGTACTGTCTTGTAGAAGACCTTAGTTCCATTCCTAGCATCAGCTGCCTGTAACTCTAGGTCCTAGGGATTAAGTTCCTGTGACCTCATGAACACCAGCATTCATGTGCACAATCCTCATATACACATCCCCCACATAATTAAAAATGATTTAAAAAAAATATAAACCCACCACAAACACCATTACATATACATGTATATGTGTATGTACATGTATATATGCAAATATTTGTGATGGGGATGTAGGTTAGTGGTAGACTTTGAGGTCTCAGATGCTCAAACCAGGCCCAGGGTCACTCTCTTACTGTTGACATACTACCTCCATCAAAGCCACACATACTCCAGCAAGGCCACCTAAAAGTGCCACTCCCTATGGGCCAATCCATTTTCTTTCAAACCAGCAGACATGGTCAACCTCACGGATAGTGAAAAGGACTTATGGGTATAACAGTGAGATAGTTCTTTTCTGGAAAGTTGGCAATTTTTTAAAAAAGAACACCTCTACTCTCCCAGGAGGGGATGATTTTGGAAGAGCAAGGCCAGTGGCCTAGCTGTGACAGATGACCACTGAGTCTATTAGGCAGGCAGGCATCAGGTTCCCAAATCCTAAAAATGTTTAATCCTTGGTTCGTGATATGGTGATGCTTAGACAAAAGCTCATCCTAGAATTATTTGTGGAAACAAAAAAAAAAAGAGTAACCACAGATTATGAACATCTGCTTAAGAAGGAGACGTTTACAGACATTGAAATGATATTCTTAAAGAATATTGAAGTATCTAAAAAAAATAAAGCATCATATATTTGTTAAGTGAATAAAGTACTATATATATTTAGGTATACCATATGCTCATTTTCAAAAATTTAATTACTTAATCTAGTATGTGGCACCATATGTGTGCCACAGTGTGCACATAGGAGTTAGAGTACAATTTTCAGGAGCAGGTTCTCTCTCCCCATGATGTGGGTTCTAAGGATGGAAACTTAAGTAGTTAGGCTTGGCTGCAAGCACCTCTACCCACTGAGCAATGCCGCTGGTCCATTTAGAATTTTTAAAATTATATTTATTTATTTTCTGGCATCGTATGTTCCAAATTTTGCCATATATACATAGCATATGTATATATATGTATGTATATCTATATGTATGTATATCTATATACATAGATGTATGGGTGGAGAGTAGATGGAAAACAGTAGCTGTCTTTGCCTCATTGCTAAACTTACTTTTGTTCCAATTCTTTTCTACAGGCATTCATTGCTTTCATAACCATAAGTAAATATATTATATATGCTATAAATATCATTACAGTTCTCTCTTGTTTCTGTTATTGTAGAACCATATCTTCTATAAAGCTTCTGTGCTGAGCTCAGGAGTTACTATCCCTTTCTTGTCACATTTTCCAGATTGGATGATTCCTCAGAACGGAGGTCTGCAGGCAGTGAGGCACAGCATTGGGAGCAATGTCTATGTCCTCCCTTTGGTCATTCAAACCAGTGGTTCTCAACTGGTGGGTTGCCTAAGATATCAGAAAACACAAATATGTACAAAATGATTCATAACAGTAGCAAAATTTCAGTTATGAAGTAACAATGTAAATAATTTTATGCTTGGGGTCAGCACAACGTGAGGAACTGTATTCAATGGTCGCAGCATTAGGAAGGTTGAGAACCACTGCTTTAAAGCCTTCTCTTGTAGTTTTCATACATAGTTGGGATTCAGGTCATGCATTTCGCCATGATGACTTTGCATTTCTGAGGAGGAAGGTCACGCTCCTGTTGACCTAAGAGCAGACAGGAATGTCCCTCCAGCCTCCTCTCTGCGTGTGGTCAGTCACATCTCTATGCAAAGTAGCAGCCTAGTCCCTCCTTTGGGGAATGCCTCTGTGGTTTGTCACTCAGGCCCTGGGCTTTTTTGCCAGTTTGCTTAAGATTCTTATTCTCAATGCCCGTTTAGTTATGTTGGTTGAGGATCCCGAGTTGCTATGACACACACTTGTGGGGATGGGTACTGGTACATACAAGAAAAATGCCTTTGTATTAACATCTTCCTAGGTAGGAAAAAACTGTAGAGGTGAATGTTGCTGGATAAACACAGACTTGCACTGGAGGTAATGAGGGGGCGGGGCTTGTGCAGTAAAAAAACGGGGAAGGGTATGGAAATCTGTTGTTGCTTTTTTTCCTTAGAGCTTCCTCCTGAGAATCTAACCCTGGAAACTACCAGAAATAAACAGGTCATGGCTTAAGTAATTCATTTCTATAATTGTTCTATTTTATTCATAGCTACTATAAGTTCTACATTAAAGATGATCACAGATCTGGGTGTATTTGAAAAACATGTTTTCGTAGGGTTTGGAATTATTGGAGGTTTAAAGCATTTACTGGTGTTCTTGGACATTTTTCCCATTCACTGTAGCTGAGGAGGGGACTACTATTGGGCAACTTTTCTGTCTCTTTAATCTGTGAGCGTTTCTTGTTTTGTTGCAGTGTTACCCCGAGAAAAGCACAGATCCCTCTGCTTAGCAGTTGAAAGCTCAGCTTCATTAGCAGACAGAAGCCTTTCTCTGCTGTCTGTAGGGAGAGCAGTGCACACGGGTAGCTTGACGTCAGCCGTCCATTCTGTTCCCTTGCCTTTCCTTGTTCTTCAAAGAGTCTGTAACAGACAGCTTGTGTTTTATAGTTTCTGAACACTGTTTTCATTACAATTAAAACCACTTCTGTTGCTAAGTCACTGTGTACCAGGCAGGCCCTTCCCAAGTGGCACTTCTGACCCTCCAAAGGAACTTGTTTGTTTACAGAGCAGGGACTGAACTCAGGCTGAGCTTGACGTGAAGGGAATCTTCTGGTGGCTTCTGTCCAAACATTGTACAGCAGGGGACAGTTTGTCTCAGACACAGTTCACATTACTTACCATTGCTATTTGTTAACATTACAATTTCAAAAATTACTTTCATGGCATATCTTCCATGAACAATAAGGATTCAATGATTCAAAAGAATAGATATGGAACATATAAATACTTAAACATAAATGTATGTAAACATCATGTGATGACACACAATAATAACACACATGTGGCTAGTGTCGTAGTTTGGATTTCTATTTCTGTGAAGAGAAACCATAACCAAGGCAACCCTTATAGAGGAAAACATTTAGTTAGGGGTTGGCTTACACATTCAAAGGTTTAGTCCTTTATCGTCATGGTGGCAGGCAGACATAGTGCTGAGAGGTAGCCGAGAGGTTTGCATCTGGATCCACAGGCATCAGGAAGAGAGTGACATTGGGCCTGGATGGAGTGTATGAAGCCTCACTTTATTTCCAACAAGGCCACACCTCCCATAATGCCACTCTCTATGAATCTATGGGAGCCTTTTTCATTTAAACCACCACAGATAGATACACACACAGATATGAAAGAACTGGGAAAAAAAAATATCTGTCAATGGATGATTCTCAAAAATCAGCTTCAAAAGAGAATTTTAGCGAGAAAAAAATTAGGCAAAGATAAAAAATAGCAAACTCATCTATTTTATTAGCCTGCTTGCAGCTGGGATATTTTCCTTCAAAACTTTTCAAATTACAATGCAAGTATTAAAGTATTTGCATCACTTTCTACAGGTACATAGCAACCACCCTGACAAACTGAAGTTAAATTTCACATCCCAAAGGACAAAATACTGCATTGCTATAAATGAATTTTGTCCTGAGGAGTGGAGGAGTCAAAATTGGCCAGACACATTTGAGTTTGTTCAGAGTTGTGCTATCTATGAGAAGAATGTTATGACAAGAGCACAGGCATGAGGAGGAGGCCAAAGGGTCAGCCCCGGCAGTGAGCACCAGACAGTACCCACTCAGACAGACACAGTAGATCACAAGGGCTGGCCACATTGTCTATCCAGTGACACTGAAGGATATCGCATGGCTTATATGGGACAAAATACAAACAGTAACATTGTAACTTTTTTTTTTGTTTTTGTTTTTTCAAGACAGGGTTTCTCTGTATAGCCCTGGTTGTCCTAGAACTCACTCTGTAGGCCAGGCTGGCCTTGGAACTCAGAAATCCGCCTGCCTCTGCCTCCTGAGTGCTGGGATTAAAGGCGTGCGCCACCACCGCCACCACTGCCGGGCAAGAGCAAAGAGTTTTAACAGAAGCAAAGATCAGCAGTTAGCTGGAGGAAGTTTCTGCACAAACAGGAAGTTAAACAGAAGCTAAGTTAGCTAGGGGCTCCTGACCTTTGGTTCCTAGAATAGAGTTGAGTTGTTTTCTATGGGATTCTCCATCAAAGACATCAGATTCTACTTAAGCCTGAAAGGGCCTCAGCAAGAAAACAAGATGGAGGAACCACTGCACTGCATTGCCCCATCACATGGTGTTTCAAACTTGAGTCCTCATGCATGCTAGGCGACTGCTTTACCCACTGAGAGTTCTCTGCAGCACCCAGGAAAATAGCCATATTCTATCTTTAAAGAACTGATGGGTTGGAGGGTAACTGGTACTCATATCTTGAAATTGTTGGAGACGGAGTTCAAGGAGACCATGGTGACCATTCTGAGAAAAGAGCCTTACTCATAATGTGCATAGGGGAGTCAAGTTGAGTGGGAGAAACAAAGATGGCAGCACACAAGCCCGACCTTAAGCTCGTGATAACGCTGCAAGACAGAACTGGCGTTTGTTGTTGTTAAAGACCAAGTGATGAGTATTTTAGACATTGTGGGTGCATTCTTGACACTCAGCTGTGAAAAAGAGAACAAATCAGAAAATGGGTGAAAAGCATGAGACCGGAGCATCAAGAGGAGGCTTGGGGGACACTTGGGAGGGCAACAGAACACATGAGATGAAAGGGGAAGAGGCAGAAAGCAGGGGTAAGGAGACGGGGACGGGTAGTGGAAAGGGGATTCTGTCTGAACTGGACATGCACGGACAGTTTTCTGTCATTACTTCCTCAATACTGCCTTTACATAGCATTTACCTTTTATTAGGTATTATAAATAACAATAAAGGAAAATGGGCAAAGGGTATACACAGATATTTCACTGAAATAGATGCAAATAAATGCCTAGAGAACATGTTTGATATCACCAGCTGAAGCATTATATCAACTAGAAAGAGAGTTTACTATACACCCTCCATAATGGCCAAAACAGTAACAACAGATACCCCAACCAACCAACAACCAACCGAACAGACAAACATGGTGGTGAGGACACGGAGAAAGAGACACCCTCAAACATTCCTCAGAGCAACTTAAATGTCACACTTACTCTGGAAAATACTGGCAAAACTATAAAACTAGACATGTGTTTACCATATGGCCACAAGTAATGCACTCTTGCTCTTTTTTTCCCCCAAGATAAAATGAAACTTATTTTTACACACACACGCACACACATGCACACACGCACACACACACACACACACACAACTTTATGCTAATTTTTAAAGCAGATTTAACTATACTTGTTCCAAACTGCAACCAACATACAAATCTCTTATTGCATATATAGCTAAACATACTATGATATATGCATTTTGTGGAATACTACTTAGCAATAAAAATGAGTAAGCTAGTGATACATATAACAATTCAGATGGGTCTCAGGAGGATCATTCTGAGTAAAACCTAACCAGTCCCAGACGGTACCTCCCAGGTTGCTTCCATTGATAAAACCTTGAAAAGGTAAAATTACAGTTTGGACACTAAATGATCTTCACGATTCTCAGAGGCTAAGGGCAAAGAGGAAGGTCACAGTGGCTGTAAAAGATTCTTTGGAATGTTCTGTATTCTGGTTGAGGCAGTGGTCCCATAGATCTACACATGTGATAAAGTTGCAGAAATTAAATACACACATGCAAACGAGTTCCAGTAAAACTGGTGAACTCTGCATGACTCGGATGCCCATTTCCTGGTTGGGATATGTGCTGTAGCGCCTAAAGATGATGTTGAGTGCGTACAGTGAAGGGCATATGGAGTCTATTAACTCTCACAACTGCACGTGAACAGCTAGTTACTTCCAAAGGTTTGGAAATGTTCCACAGTAACCCATGATTAAACACAGAAACAAAAGTCAGACTCAACCTTCCTGGCTTCAGAGCAAATTCCTTTAATTTGATAAAGGTTATTAACCAAAGTCAAAGCCAAACAAACTAAATCAAAGTCAGATACAATGCTAAATGTAAATTCAGATTACAGAGAGATGCTTGTAAGGATGTGAGGTCCAAGCTTCCGTGACGGGAGAGGAAGAGGGCCAAGGGAGGCTGGGAGTTTGAAGAGCTTGTGAGGAACTATGGGCAGGTAAGTTATCCCTTATTTCCCAGCTAGCACATGGGCTGTTAGGCATGCATCTGCTGACATGGACACAAACACGGACATGGACACGGACACAGACATAGGCGCACACACCAGTACCAAGGCTTGCAGACCCCGGGCCTTAGACAGGGTAGAGGTGTATACAGCTGGCCAAAGGCAGGGTCCCGACTCAGGTTTTCATGCAGGCACTGATCCGTAGCTGAGCCAGGCTGACTCACAGCCACCGAGTAGCAGAGGTTTGAGTCAAGGATAAACTCTGGGGTGGCTAGAGCGTAAGAGTCAGTACAAGCTGGGGATGTTATAAAAGCACATTTCCTCCTGGGAGAGACTCAGCGAAAAACATGGAGAGAACATTTGTTTTTTTCTCTATGAATCCTCATGGGTCCCACTTTTTATTAAACTCTAGCAGATGTGGGCGAAATAAAAGGGTTTTGTTTGTTTGTTTGTTTTTAATCTTATCACATTTCCCCTTTGGACTCAAGTCGCAGACACTTTCTAAATTACACATGGAGCAAGTGTTTGATTTTAAACACATTAAAAAAAGAAAAACGTTCTTGGGGGTGGTTTTTTTTTTTTTTGACCCCTATTCGTTCCTCAGACTGTAGGAATCTGCCATCTAGTGGCTCAATACTGAAATTGTTTTATCCTTCCCATTCTATGTTGGTAGAGAATTTCATCGATTTTGTTTGTTTGTTTGTTTGTTTGTTTAAAATCTGAAATATATCAGCATGGCAAAAATAAAGGAAATCTTTCCTATTAAAAATGAAGCCTTGAGAGTTCGAGGCCAGCCTGGTCTACAGAGTGAGTTCTACACAGAGAAACCCTGTCTCGAAAAACTAAAAAAAAAAAAAAAGAAGCTCTGAAAAGTATTTTCTCTACAAAGAATCCCATTAGCTATACAAAAATCTGTACAATTTTTATACTGAAGCTAATGTTGAGCTGCACTTGAATTTCACATTCTTAGCAAAATAATTGCCTGAGCACATANATTCNACACNTTAGGACAGCCACTTATTCTTCATCCTCATCTTCTTCCTCTTCCTCTTCTTAGCTTTTTTAGGGGCTACAACATACAGTTAGATTTAAAGCTTTTTTTTTTTTTTTTTTGGTTTTTCGAGACAGGGTTTCTCTGTATAGCTCTGGCTGTCCTGGAACTCACTTTGTAGACCAGGCTGGCCTTGAACTCAGAAATCTGCCTGCCTCTGCCTCCCGAGTGCTGGGATTAAAGGCATGCGCCACCACGCCCGGCAGATTTAAAGCTTTTGATGTTGAATGTTTCTAAATATTTAATGGTTTCTTTAATTTCTTATGGTAGCGAAAAAAAACTTCATAGGAATCTGTATTACCAGTAAAAAGAAATTTTTTAGGATGTTGCATTTTTTTGTTTTTGTTTTTAATTTGTAATAAAATGATGTATATTAAAAAAAAATGAAGCCTTGAACAGGACTCCTATCTGCCCTCAGACAGAGGTTGTTGGAGAATTTGCAACAGTATAAAAACAAATTTCTAGATGTTATTTGCCTCTAAAGATGTGACTGTCCAACCTTCACTTAAAACATTTAAATAACTGTAAGACTAAATGGAGAGGGAAACAGCTAGTGTCTAGTACTTCCAACACAGACAGGCTCATTATATACTCCTAGTTTTAAGTGCCTTAGATCATATAGATAAGGTAGTAAAATGGACTCTCACCATTTTGCCACACACTTGTGTCAGCTGTCACTCTTTTGGACTTGAATCACTTCGCTTCCCATGTATGAGGTTTTTTTTTTTTTCTTGCTTGTATGTCTGTACACTTCTTGTGTGTTGTACCTGAGAGGTCAGAAGAGGGTGTTAACTCCCTAGAACTGGGGTTATGAATGGTTGTGAGCCTCCATGTGGGTGCTAGGAACTGATCCTAGATCTTCTGTGAGAACACATGCTCTCTCCAGCCCCTGAAACTCTCATGTTGTAAAAGTGGCATCCTTGGTTCTCAGATCGGAATTCTAGAGATTTGCATTCCTGCTTCATTATCTGACTTCCTGGTTTTGTTCCTGTCTTCTGCTCCTTGGTTGTTTACGTATAGTCACATCATTTTCCTTCATTCACATGAGTATATTAAATATATTTTCTCTCCTGCTTGTACATGTATGATAAACCCATGTAAATGCCAGTTCTTGACTTTTTGTCTTTTTACTTTCAGTGTATTTAATGATGTAAAATATTTCAACATTGAAACTAAATTACCTATATTTCCCCATGAAAGGGGGAGGGGAGTCATTTTTATGCTTCCAACTTAAGAAAAAAAAAAAGGCAAAGTTTTTTTTTTTGACTGTTACCCCATAGTTAAAAGCATCTTAAAAACACAACAAAACAAATACCTCACGATTACACATCTTGCTTTTTTTTCTTTTTCTTTTTCTTTTCTTTTCTTTTCTTTCTTTTTTTCTTTTTCTTTTTTTTTTTTTTTTTTTTGGTTTTTCGAGACAGGGTTTCTCTGTATAGCTCTGGCTGTCCTGGAACTCACTTTTGTAGACCAGGCTGGCCTCGAACTCAGAAATCCGCCTCTCAAACTTCTTTGCATTTTAAAAATGGCCCCAAAATGAAACTGTTGGTACAACAGTAGATGTATTTGTTCTGACCTATGGTAATGCTATACAGATTCACTCAGAAAAACTGACTGATGTGGGCCAGCTCCCCATGCTACAATGTGCATAGGGTAAACGTCATCCTAAAGGATCAATTGAAGACCCTATCACAAGCCCATGGGGGAGCATGGAGTGGCCACTTGCAAGGCAGTGCCTCAGTCTCGGGTGGAGGGAAGAAAGCCCTCAGATTGCAGCTGGCAATGTCCTCACTGGCGCTTTCCCAGAGCTCACACAGAATGCTCCAGTGGATCAATAAGCCTGCAATACTCAGGCCACAGCAAAAGGGAGGCAGTCAGAAGGTGCCTTAATGGAACAAACTAGATGTATTCAACAGGAGGCAAGGACTCCAAGGGCAGACAGAGATGTCAAATGGGGCTACCCTACCACCTTTAGTCTGCTACTGTCCCTCCATCAGTTGGGATGAACAGAAGCACTAAATGTTGGGCCTGATGTGGTACCACCTGTTGTACCTGCAGTAATAATTTTAGTCACGTGGGGCTAGGTTCAGCTACGTGTGGAGCTGTTTTGGAGAGGGTGAGATTTGGGGGAAGCTGGGTCATTGCTCCGCGCCCCAGCCTCCGGCCAGCAGAGGTGGGGCAAAGACGACATGTACACCAAGGCAGGGTTCAAGCAGCTTCCGCTTCAGCTTCTGCCTCAGCTTCCTTTATTCTGGGGGATTGCCCAATTTATCCGCCTCCACCCTCTGCACTCGGCTCTCACCACGCTTCATGATCCAACCAGCATTCAGACAGGAGGCGTGTTGATAGGCCAGTGACTCAATGTCATGCTGTATGACGCTATGCATCAGGCGGACAGCACATGATCATTCAGGTGCGCATGCTCAGGTTCTTGGGAAACAAGCAGGGATCACGGGGCTTGGCTATGAGCCAGGGCACCATCTTGGCTGCTGCGTAGCGCATCCGCTTCCCACAGGTCATTGCAGGCACTTAGGGCTAGAAATGTGATCCTGACAACAGGGTTCCATGTAAATGTAAGTGGACACACTGTGGTCTACAGAACCACATGCGAAAACAAGGGGGTAGCTGCTGGGGAACGTCTAGCAGAAGCAAACTCTCTTCACCCCACACTTAAATGACACTTGGAGTCATTACTTTTGACTACGTTGGCCCGCTTTCTAGCCTCCTCATTTGAATCCAAGAAACACTTTGGATGGTTCCTAAGGAAAATACATATGTAAGGAAGAAACTTTTTCTTTCATCAGGATTATGAAGTGGAGACTCACAGTTTAAAAGGGAAAATTCATTTTTAAAAATCTGCTTCAAATCTCTATGTCACACTATAGAAAAATCCTTCTCTCTTGAAAAATTGAAGGACCCTTCAATGTCCCTAAATGCCTTCTCTATAATAACAGTAGAGATAGAAACCCATATTCTTGTTACATTTGGTCGTCCAGATCCACCGAGAGAAACAAAGACCCCTCTAATAGTCTGGAGATAATCTCTTTGGAATTCCCATGTTTAACCAGAGCTAATCTTGGCTATCGGTAAGAACTTTGCTTTTATTGACTACTTACTATTTGATTGACATGGGGCTAGCTCATCCTAAGCATTTTTATTTTTCTTCTTATTTTGCTATTTTATGGCCAAGGAAACCAAGACTTCAGATAGCTCTCCCAAGATCATGAAGCTAACTAGGAATGGGACAAAGATCATACCTGGATACTTCTGTCTTCAGATTCTGGCTTTTTATAAATTTGTTCATTAGTTTTTGAGACAACCTCTCACTCTGTACTCCAGGTAAGCTTTGAACTCAAGGCAGTTTTTCTATCTCAGCTCATGAGTGCTGGGACTACAGGTGTGAGCCACCATTTCCAGCTCGGATCCTGGGTTTTGAGATCACACACTGTAACCCCTTGGTGACCAAATGTGATATTGCCGAACACCTTTTCTTCGGCAGACCCTCCATTCAATGGGCTCAACAGCTCTGTTGATGGATGTGCTTAGCCCCATCTCTGTCCTTGTCCACTTCTCTCTTGTCACAGGCTTGCTGCCCTTGAGGACTTTGGTTTTTGTTTTTGTTTTTGCTTTTTGTTTTCCCATAAGACATAGCCTTTTCTTGATAAAAATACTGCTCTTTGGCCAGCTGTCTTAGATTCAAGGAAAAACATATCATGTAAAGGCTGGAAGTTAGTTGAACCCAGTCATACATTGATGTAATTCTAACTACTCAGGAGACTGACAGAAAGATTATTTATTAAATACAAGACCAGCCTGGGTTTGTGAGCGAGTTTAAGGCTAGTTTAGACAATTTAACATAATCAATTTCTCTCCCTCACATCTCTCTCTCTCTCTCTCTCTCTCTCTCTCTCTCTCTCTCTCTCTCTCCTTCAGTCAGTAGAAGAATTCTAACCTTGCTTGCCTGAGGCCCTAAGTCCATCCTTAGCACCATAAACACACATCCATGAAAGGGGGCTAGAAGTCCATTCAGTCAGTCACACATTTAAAGAGCACCAATCATGTTGCTTCCTTTTTGTTGGGAGGAGACAGGTGACTCAACTGTGACCTCTGCCTGACAGGAAATCAGGTCTCTGAGGAGAAAACAGATTCTGGGACAGAAACTACTGTCAGTTTCAAATATAGTGCTTCAGATATGGCTTCTTAAATCAAAAGGACAACAAGCCTGGCTGGTGTAGAAGCTGGAGGAGGTAACAGAACATGAGGAAAGGCAAAGTGCAGGAAGGAGACTAGCATCTCTTCTGCTTGGCTAGGACTGTACTTCCTCATCATAACAGACCTGTAAGAACTCTTCTACACATTCACACATTCATACACACACTTACACACATGTACATGTACCCTCACACACATATACACATGTGCACTCATACATACACATGCAGACACATATAAATATACATACACCAAACATCATATACATATTCAGATACACATACA
>NC_034591.1:66047713-66092713 GCF_900095145.1 Mus pahari | reverse complement strand
ATTCTGAGTCAGATGAGGAGGTGGAGGAAATCTTTGCTGTACTGTCACTGAACAGATGAGATATAAAGAGAGCTACAATTCAGCAAGAAAGATGGCCAATAACATGCTTGCCTGGACTTTAGATTTGAATTTGGGGGAGAGCTGATCCCAGGTTTTATAAGTACTATCACAATCTCATCTACCTTATGGATTCTTACTATGTATGAGTATCAAGGTCTGGGGAACACTGAGTGGGGAGACTCAGGGGATTTCTTAAGAAATCAAAACAAGTTCTGTTTGAAATAATCTACCTCACTCTAAACTCCTTTGGATTCCTGTAATTGAACTGAGTCTAACATAATGTCATGGTCAAATGCAGAGCAGATATGAGAGTCAAGGGGCAACAAGAAGCAAGAAGTCAGGTGCTGGAGTTACCATATGAATTTGTAGGAGATAACATACCAGAGAAAATAGTGTTTTCAGAGGGAACCAATCAGATTATGTCCACCCCTCTCCTGTGTACCTTCAACTCACTCTTAACTGTGCTAGAGTCTGGCTTCTATCAACACTGTGTTGAGGACATTTCCATTGTCAAGATTACCAGAATTCATCCATCTGCCCTCACCTACCAGGTCCTCCAAACACTGTCCTCTATTATGTACTTGCCTACAAGCATGGATCTCAAACAGCATGCGTAAAGTGGGACTCTTGCCTGCAACGCCCACTACATCCCATAACTTGTTCCTTCCCACCTTCTATCACTTAAGCCTAAAGTCCTTTCGAGAGCTCGATGTCAGGAAGGGTATGACTCAGTTAACACTTCTAACTCTGAGGGTGTACAATGATGAGGTTTGGGGAAGTTTTAGAAAATACACTTTAAGTATCATCTTTGTGCAGAAACCTTTATGATTCTGATTATGTCATTTGAATGTAGAAAGATCAGCCTCCTGCTCCTGCTGATTTTCTGGGGGCAGGAGGGAATCACAAATGTGTGAAATATTTAAAAGTTATAAATGAAGAATGCATTCTAGTCTGCTACCTGGCAGGTGGACCTTGATAATGGCCTAAAATACCAGGTTTAAATTCAGAATTTTTAGAGTCTTTAGTGAGGTTTTAAAACACTTACTATTATTATTATTATTATTATTATTATTGGTTTTTCGAGACAGGGATTCTCTGTATAGCCCTGGCTGTCCTGGAACTCACTCTGTAGACCAAGCTGGCCTTGAACTCAGAAATTCGTCTGCCTCTGCCTCCCGAGTGCTGGGATTAAAGGCGTGCACCACCACACCCAGCACTATTGTTATTTTTAAATGTTGTTCTTTTTTGTTTGGTAGGTGTGGTTTGGTTTTGGTTTTGTGAGACAAGGTCTCACTTCGTAGAGCAGGCTGACCATGAACCCATAGAAATTCTCCTGCAGTGGCTCCTGAGTGATGATTTTTCTCTGATCCCAGCCTCCTACTGATGGACATAAACAATCAGAATAGGTTTTCATCTCTTAACAGTTCATAGGGGTCACACTACCACCAGATCCAAACCATGCCATTGTGTAGCTGTGCTCTCTCAAGGCTATCCAAATGCATACATACTTCTCACTGGTAAACACCAAAGCTCACCAGTACAACGTTCCAATAGGCCAATACTCAGTGTCCTGAACTATGTCACTAACTTGGCTAGCTTTAACCGGCCATAAAAGGGTCAGGGAAAGGGACTGTTCCCATCTACAGCAATGCACACAGCTTTGCTTCTTCCTTTAAACATGTCCCTTCTGATAGCCATCTGGGGTAAAGAAATGACGTCACCTCCTCTCTGGCTTCAGTAACACTGAGCTCTCGGCATGTCTGTGGTTATCTGAGGATTTAATTACAGTTCACTGCAGAGAGCTTCCTCCTGCTTGTCCTCTTTTCATTGAGTGAAGGAAAACTTTGTCGTCAGACCCAGCCAGTGCTCCATCAAGAAAGACTTTCTGTTTCCTGAAGATGGCACTATCATTTTACTTCTGTTCATCTGGACTTTATTACATTCAGAAACGGGCCTTCTGTTTAGTCTGAATGCCCTCAGACTCAGTAAGATGGAAAAGCCCAATATAAGTGAACATCAATGGAAATGCGTGTCATGGAGGTGTAAAATTCATCATCAATGAATGGCTTCCATATTAAGAATTATGATTAGAAGTGTGCATGTGCATGTGCATGCATCTGTCTGTATGTGTGTGTCTGTGTGTATTTGTGTGTGTGTCGGTGTGTCTGTACGTCTGCATGTGTGTACATGTGTCTGTGTGTTTCTCTGTGTTTGTATGTGTGTGAGTGTGCATGCAGAGGTTAGAGGACAACTCTCAGGAGCTGGGTTTTGGATCAAACACAGGTCACCAGGCATGTCCAGCAAATGCTTTCACTAACTGAGTCATGTCTCTAGCTCCAATGAACAGCTTTTAAAGTGTTAATTTTAAACCCCCATTCCAAAAGGACATAGAGGTCATTTTTGGAAGGATGTTTTAGAAAATCTAAAATGACAACTAATCTAATGATCAACCCATGCTGGCTGGTATGTTTCCAGTTTTCTTGTTGACCACCATAACTTCACTGAATTAAACTTTATTTTATTTTATTTTTTTTATTTATTTATTTTGGTTTTTCGAGACAGGGTTTCTCTGTAGAGCCTTGGCTGTCCTGCAACTCACTTTGTAGACCAGGCTGGCCTTGAACTCAGAAATCCGCCTGCCTCTGCCTCCCGAGCGCTGGGATTAAAGGCGTGCGCCACCATGCCCGGCTTGAGTTAAACTTTAAATCAAACAGAAAACATAACCAGTGAGTATTGGTTGGATATTGATTACTCTCAGATTTAGTGACTGAAGTCTAACTCAACCTGAGTGCACTTATAACCTCTGTCCAAGAGGAAGTGGACATCCTTTCCCTGGGGACCATGTTCTTCCTCACCAAAGCTTTCCAGAGACCTGCACATTTATTTTCAGACTGCAGCTGCTGCTTTCAGATAGAGGTCATCCCTGTCCCAGGGGAATGGTTCATCAGTGGACTTGTCCTCAACTCTCATAGGACAGGTAAGGTGCGAGTCTGAGAGCATCCAGCATGTCCTTTTACTAAAGGAGGCCTATGAAAGAAAATTATTTCTCAGTAATTCTCTCTCTCTCTCTCTCTCTCTCTCTCTCTCTCTCTCTCTCTCTCTCTGTGTGTGTGCGTGTGTGTGTAGACAGACTCTTACTGTGTATCTCTAGCTAGCCTGGAACTTACTATATAGACCAGGCTGGCCTCAAACTCAACAGTGATCTTCCTGCTTCTGTATCCTGAGTGCTGAGGTTAAAGACATGCACAGCCCACCATGTCTGGCCCCTTCTCAGTAATTTTCAATCTTACTCAGTGACAGCACAACCTGGAAGTTAAGAGTTCTTTGAGGAACATCATTATACTGATGTATTAAAACAAAATAGTTAAACAGATGAATGTGTGTATCAGTGGAGAGTATCTTGCCTTCCATTTCTGGGTCTATGATGGCTAATTTGGGGTGTCAACGTAATCTAGAATAAGGGATGCCCATGTGGCTAGCTGACAGACATTTCTGGATGTGCCTCTGAGTTTGCTTCTAAAAGATTTCTAAAGTGTTTGGTTCATTAAATTGCATGATGAAGACCTGTAAGTGGACATTGTCCTAATCATAGAGGGCCCAGGAGAGAACAAAACAGTGGGGCCAGCTGTTGTGCTGATGTTATTGTGTACTTCAAACACTAGCATCGCTGCCTCTCAGTCTTGAAATGGGTCTTATACCATAGATCTCTGGCCTCTGAGTGTGGACTTCCTGGGCCTCCAGCCTGCAGACAGTAGGCTGTGAAATTTCTCAGCTTCCATGGGTGTGTGAGCCTCATAATGGATGTCCTCGTATGAATTTGTACATTCTATTGGCTCTGTTGCTCTGGCAGATGCAATAGATAGATCCCATTATGGAGAAGTGATTACTGCCACCAGCAAGGGGATTGAGTTTCAGAAGAATGGTCCCGTGTGCCACAGGAAAGGCATCATTATGGCCAATGCAGTCGTGAGTGAAGGAGCTGGTGCTGGCAAGGCCCATCCAGCTGCTCTCTGGCATGCACAGAGCTGGTGGCACGCACAGAGCTGGCGGCACGCACAGAGCTGGTGGCACGCACAGAGCTGGCGGCACGCACAGAGCTGGTGGCACGCACAGAGCTGGCGGCACGCACAGAGCTGGCGGGTGCTGCCTTCACAAAGCTTCTGTCTCACAGTCTCTTCCAGTCTCACTTCCAACATACTTCCCAGACAGACGGAGGACAGGACTTTCTGGTCTGTCACTAGCATCTGGATTCTTTTGTACTGTTGACCGTCTTGCTGGTTGAGCATTTTCTACAAGCTTCAGTTTGTCAAACACCCAGTAGCCAAGGAAGTACTAAAAATGTAATTTTTGGGTTAATTGAAGTAATTAATTTTACATTTAGGCAAGGTATTTCTGGGTTCTGTTCTTGGTTTTCTCAGAAGTTGATCTATGTTAAATTCTGAAATGACATGATCAGAATAGAAGCAGAGTGTGATACTGATCTCTGCATTTTTGTTTGTTTTGTTTTGTTTTAAATGACAAAATACCTAAAAGAAGCAACTTGGAGGACAAAGGATTTATTTTGACTTGTGGTTCAGGTAATTATAGTCCATCCTGGTAGGAGACGCATGGTGGTAGGGATCATTCTCAGCAGAAAGCAGTGGTGGCCCTCATACCACAGTAGAATAGAACACAGTGGATCAGAACCAGAGATGGGTACAACCTTCAAAGTCCAGTCCCTAGTGGGCTACATCTACTAGCTAGGCACCGGGTTCCAAAGGTTTCACAGCATTTCCAGACAGCACCACCAGCTGGAGCCAATTGTTCCAATACAAGAGCTTGTGAGGGAAACATTTCACATCCAAACCATAAAAGAAGGGATTGGAGAATAAGATTTGCTACACCTGGGACCTGGGGCACAGCTGAGACAAGAGAGGAGCCAGGGTCAGCACATGGTCAGAACCTAGAGTCAACACCTAGGATAGAACTGGCCCTCGGGGACCACCTGTGTACTTGGATGACCATGAGTGCTGGCCCCCAAATGTTTGCCACATTCTGGTCATTCAGGGTGTGACACAAGAGTGGGAAAAATAGTCACAAAGTTCAGTCAGATCTCTTGGGTGTTTGACCCTTTCCAGGGGTTGGAGGACGATTCCCACACTCCCTGCTCTGCCTGAGTCTCTGCAGGACTTCGGGAGAGGTGTCCAAAGATGAAGATTTCGTTCACTTTTCTTTCTGTCCAGTTGCCTTAACCTGTTCCAGATGATCTTTCCTCTCCTATCAGTGGGCTAAACACTTTTCTAGAATATCTTTCCAGGGCAATTGGCTCCTGCCTTTTTTTTTGTTTTTTGAGACAGGGTTTCTCTGTGTAGCCCTGGCTGTCCTGGAACTCACTCTGTAGACCAGGCTGGCCTCGAACTCAGAAATCCGCCTGCCTCTGCCTCCCGAGTGCTGGGATTAAAGGCGTGGGCCACCACACCTGGCTGGCTCCTTCCTTTCTAAAGAACCATTTGATGTAACCTATGGGAGGGAGTTCATGTGTACCTCTGGAAGGATTCCTTAAGAAACATATGCATTTCAGGACTCAAGATTACAGTGAATCAATTGTAGGCCCTGAGTTCCACACAGCTGGACTGGTGGGAGAGGACAGTGGGAGGCAGGTGGTGGCTCTGGAATATAAAGGTCTCTTTGCTCCTGTTCTTGAGGTCTGGACTTCAAAGTGAGTGTCATAGATTAATAATTCTCTTTATGATCTTCTTAAATGCTTTATCTTTTTTTGTTTTCTGTTACTAATACAAGCTTTAAACGTCATAGATAAATTTCTGCCATACTTATAACTGTCCCACATAAAATGCCTTCCATGTACCCAGTGTTTTGGGGATTTCCCTATGCTGCATGTAACAAGCTGAGGGTAAAGCAGATCTGAATCCCATGTCTACATTATTGAGAATCTTGCTGATTAAACATTTTCTATAAGCTTCATTCTGCCAAACACCCAGGGAGACATGCAGTGGCCCACTAGAGCCTGCCATGCTAAGTGAGACCAACAGGCAGTTATTCAAATCATATTAAATATTAACGCCAATATTGTCTGAAGCCGCATCTGTCATAGATCATGTGGATACATCTGTCATCCTGAATCCCTTCAGACCATGTGAGAATCAGAAGCATCATGTGTTTACAAAGCCAGCTGATGTCAGATGATGGTTCCTTTGGATGTGTTGGGACCCATGGGAAGGGGAGAAGGGACCTCTGCTCTCCAGATGGCTCCATGTTTACACAGGTTGTAGAAAGCCCCAGGGCGTGGGGAAAAGCTGACTATTTACAAGAGTCTGGATTGCATGAATGCCAGGAGAGATCAGAACAGACAGCTCCATTAAAAAGAAAAAAAACCTGAAATCATATTTTCTGGTACCATGCTGCAGAGCCCTCAACTAGGACCCAAGTCAGTGAAACCTCTTGGCATTTATAGACAAAAATCATAGGACAATATAATATTTTAATATTGTCATAGATATTAATATGTTGTGCATATTAATATAACATTTAATTAGGTCTGGGAATGAAGCCTTTGCACATGAAGTTTCTCTATTCTGTATTCAGAAAAATCTTTAATTTTTCTCCCCTATCTGGAAAAACCAAGTTCAACCACCAGGTTTAACCGTCTCTTGTGGAGTTAACCATGGCTCTCCTTATTGGGCTGTCCTGGGCCTTCCTTATCGGAAGCCATATCATGTCCATCTTGCCTAGCTGGTCCATCTACCTCCATCAGCAGCTTGCTTCCTTGAGGGCTTTATTGCAATTCACATAGAAGTGTGAGATACTTTTGTGTGTGCTTGCACACGGATGTGTGAATCCTTATACTGTGTACTCCTTTGTCATTCTACAAAGCAGCACTGCAGTACACAAGAGGATGCCATTCTCCTTGGAAGTTAAAGTTTTTCTACTCACTCTCATGGGACAGACCGCTGTGTCTGAGGAATGGTCTACTGTGCCCATAGGAGACAGGATTGGTGTGTATGGAAATGTGGTCTCTCAGCTTCTTGATCAGGCCTCTGCTGCCATGCCTCTTCCCCAGCCCCCAGCATTACGGACAATACTGTCTCTGGAGCTGTAAGGCAAGATTAACTATTTCTTATGTTGTTTCTGCTCCTGATGCTTCAATACAGACACAGAGAAGTAGCTAATACCCTTTGTTTTGTTTTGTTTTGTTTTTGAGACAGGGTTTCTATCTGCTCCCCTCTCCCCCATCTATCTCCCTTTCCGAGACTCTCTACAGCCCAAGTATAACTCATATTATAAGAGAGCTCTTCTCTGCTGTTTTCCTTAGCAGTAACCTTACCTGGGATTAGCCTGCTCTACCAGCTTCAAATATTTCAAAGCATTGAACAAAAAGAATACTTCCTTAAACAGGGAATCAGAGTGATATCTGAGAAGTTACCATGTGCTCAGAGCCATTCATTCTCTTAGGGCTTTCTTTCTATTGTCAACAAATGTACATCTTGGGGGGGGACACGAGGCTTATCAAGCACCTACTGAAGGAGAGATTAATACAAAGCTGGGGGAAGCAGAACAAAGAAGAGGAATAAACCAGTGAAGGATAGATTTCAAATAAACCTGCACAGAGTAGTTTAAACCAGTAGCTTCCACTCAGGCACTCGGGTGGTTGTGCCCACGAAAGATACTTAGCAATGGCTTAGTTTTTGTTTTTTTGTGATCATGATGACTGGGGCAGGACATGCTATTGGTCAGTGGTAGACAGAGGACAGGGCTATAGATGAACAGCCAACTAACTATTTATAGCTACTCCCACCCCCAGCCACCATCTGTCAATGAAGATTTACCAGGTTAAGATCTAGAAATTGAGAAATTCTGACATATGATGGTAACAGAAAAAGAAGAATTAGCTGGGTGGTGGTGGCACACGCCTTTAATCCCAGCACTTGGGAGGCAGAGGCAGGTGGATTTCTGAGCTCGAGGCCAGCCTGGTCTACAGAGTGAGTTCAAGGACAGCCAGAGCTACACAGAGAAACACTGTCTTGAAAAAAAACAAATAAATAAATAAATAAAAAGAAGAATTCATAGCTCAGACCTGTAGTTGCAGATCTTGGAAGTCTGTGGTAGGAATATTTCAAGTTTAGGGCCAGCCTAGACCATATTATGAGTTATACTTGGGCTAGTATTAGAATACCCATGGACACTTTCTGTGAGAGATGAAGCAGAAGCCCCTTGAGTTTTGGGTGTTATCTCTTTGAAAATAGATACTCATGAATTCAATATTGGTTTGGTTGATAGCGTAGTCTATTCAGTCCAAGCTAGTAGCCTTCTCAAATCCCACTGAACACCAGAAAAGTATTTAACAGGGTCTGGCATGGGCCAAAACATGTTCTTAGTGCTTATCTGAAAACCTTTCTTGATGTTTCTTATTTTAATTTGAACCATGTAGGGATACTTTTATTCCATTTTTTTTAGGGAGATTAGTATTCTGGGATCTTCTTCAGGGATTCTTGAGCCAGCTTAATTTTGGAGATGTCATTGAACTGAGAGCCTTTGGCCCAGGGTTGGGTCAGAGCTACTGTGGCAGAAGGACCATTGAAGGAGAGTACAGGGAAGAAACAGTATTTAAGTTTTAATTTATTTATCTTTATTTTATGTATATAAGTGTTTTGGCTTCATGTATGTATGTTCACACATGAGTGTCTGATACTTAGAGGGTAGAAGAGGTTGTCGGCTCCTCTGGAACTGGAATTACAGGCAGCTGTGAGAAGCCAGAAACCAGGTCCTCTGCAGAAGCAGCAAGTGCCTTTTACTAAGGAGCCTTCTCTCCAGCCCCCAAACTGGTCTTCAAGCACTCAGCTGTGGCTCCAGAAGGAGAGGGATTATATATGGTTTCCATGAAGGAAGAGTCAGCTGGAAGGAGGCCTGTAGCTAGTGTTCAAGATCATGGGGAGGGGCAGCAGGCAAGAATATAGAGGAGGGGCTGCCAAAGAGGAGAAAGGACAGCAATCCCAGGTCCAACTCCAGGGTTGGTAGGCTGTGAGCTCTCATTGAGCAGTGGCTTCTTCCTCAGTAACAGGGTTCAGAAAAACCCCATAGCTGAAGCTGCTGAAGCAAAGTAGAGGGAGTGGTGCCATATTAAAGGGGACAGGGAATTGTGAAGTAAGGGAGTTGTGGCTGCCTGCCAGATTATCTGGGTATTTTCCTGCACCAGAGGGACCCCGCTCTTGTTGTTTCATACTTATTGTTTTGAAATTGGCATTGTGTTTGCCTGTTGCTATGCCCACTCCAGTGAAGTCTGCCCAATGGGTTGAAAGGCCTGAAGGCAGTCACGAGGCAAGGAGTTTCAAGGAAACTATGCCTCCTGGAACCTTGGCATTCTCATAACCTGTATACTCAAACCCTGTCCCCACATTAGTCTGATGTATGCTCTCTTTCAGTATTGTTTTATTATAAGTGCCTTTAAAGATTGATTTTTGACATATAGCTAAACCTCCACCAGTGTTCCAATGACTCCTAGAAAATCCTTGAAGCCCATGAGCTTGAAATTCAGTAAGAATGTTCCCTATTCAGTAACATTCAAATTCACTTATAGTAGAGACAGTGAAACTAATTAGGCAATACAAAGAGCCAGGCTAGTCTGTATAGTGATTACTTAAAACAATAGCGAGTCTCACCCAAACATGGGAATACACAATGGCCTAGCGAATAGGTGGGTTAACCATGAAAGAGTTAGTGGAAGGAATTTCCCCTGGTACAGGTTTCTTCACTAGACCCGAAGGAACAGCATAATCAGGTATTTACTAAAAACCCCTGGTGGTGGGTTTAACAGTAGACTAGTATTACATCAGAACATTCACCTGGCTCCATTTTAAGTGGTAAACATGGCCTGGACCTCGCCATTTTTGATGTATTCCTTTTGTTTTGTGTCACTGTAACTTGGTGGATGTGTCCGCCTGGCTGTTCTTGTTTTTCTTCTGTATAAAAAAGTCTGGTTTTCATTTGGACAATACATTCAGACCCAACACACTCTCTCGTGTTCGTGTCTGTTTGTCACCCACTCTCGCCAACTCCTTTGCCCACCTGCAACCAGAACCCCGTTCCGCGCAGATAGAAGACCCAAAAGAGGATAGTCTTGCGGCAGCCTGTGTGTTTGTGAGTGAGGTTCCTGGACAGAGAAGCATGCACCAGGAGTCTTAATGCCTGTGTGATCATCCTTTCGTGGAATATCATGGAAGGATCTCAGTTGCCCTCTGCGCAGGGACCTGACTCTGCTCTTCTGCCCTTAAGTCTTAGAGTCCAAGGTGCCTTTTACCAGGGACTGAGACAAGTTATGCTGAGATTTGGGAGTGGTGTCTGTGTTCTTCCGTGACTCTGTACCCCATGGGAGTCTAATTGACACCTCCAATCCACACTCCCATCCCTGGCTTTTCAACAGTGAATGAGGCTGGGGCCTCTTTCCCGCTTTAATTTAGGTACTCAGTGTGGCTGGTATAGAGGCTTGTAATGATCTGGAGTTTTCTGTCTATGTGGGTTGTGGTGGAAGGGCCTGGGAAAGGGAGATCAATTTCTCTTGATGAACCCAGCTCTTCATTTTGAAATAATTCCCACAAATTCTCTAGCTATGCCTACTCAGCAGCAATCTTCCCAAGCTGGGTCTCCAGTGGAGGAGAAACTAGGGCTGTGAGAGGAGGAAGTTTGGTCATGTTGAAATTCCTCAGGGACGAGGCTGGGGAGAGAATGTTTTTTCCACAGGAGAGCACAGGGAGAGGAAGTCTGTAAGAAAAAGGCTGCTGCAGGCTCAAGGCACTCTGCATATTGTCTGGTAATTAAGGGCTACTTCTGGACCCTTCTAGAATGTGGGAATGCCACAGACACTGTAAGACCCCAATTCAATTTGTTTCCTTAGACCCCTAGAAGCAAAGCCCAGCATGAAGTCCTCTGTTAAGCAAAGCCTGGCTTAGAGTTCCTTTGTTCTTTTGCCTTCAGCCTGAGAAACGGAAGAACACTGAAACTGGTCATCTTAACCCACCCTGGCGCCTGATTCATTGTGTAAGGGACTAAAATTGTTTGCCAAAGATAGCTTGTAAATCTTCAGTAGATGAGCTGTAATACATTATCCCCACTCTTATGATATTTACTTAGCGTCTCCACCAAGAATGTTTGCCAAAGATAAGCCTGCAACCCTTCCGTAAGAGATGAGCTGTAATACATAATCCTCACTTTTACGATGTTTACTCAGTTTCCCCTTTGTGTGTGTGTGGTTTTTTTTTCCTTTTAAAAAAAAACCCTAACTGCAACTGCGTTGTTGAACTCCTCTGCCCCTGTGCGGGTTATGAGCTCTGCCTCAGCATGCTGATATTGGATTAACCCTTATGCATTTTGTATCAAGAACAGTTTCTCTTGAGTTATTGGGGCATCGGCTCATCCTGGGACTTGAGCAAGGGTCTCCCCGGAATGGGGGTCTTTCAACATGCGTCAGGTAGAATAGATCAAGTGAGTGTAAGCAAGAACCAGGATCAGAAGATGGTGGGAACTTTCCGTGCCCTTCGAAGCCCTGGATCCAGTAGACAGGGAGAGTGTGCACACATGATGGTTAGTTTTGTTAATTTAACACAAACTAGATCACATGGGAAAGGAGCTTCCATGGAGGATTGTACAGACCAGATTGGCCTTGTGCGCATGCCTAGTGGGGATTATCTTGATTACATTATCGAAGTGGGAATATAGAAATATAGGAATCCGTGTTACCATGTAACCTTGCCACAGAACCTAATGCCCATTGTTTGTTCCTTCTTCATCACTCTAGAAAACGATGGTCTTCTTGAAAAGAACAAATAAATATATTTCCTCAAATCAGCCGCACACTGTGTCCAGGCGCAATGGCATGCCATTCTGAATCTGGACCAGTTCAGCTATCTGCTCACGCTCGCTGCAGGCTTTGTGGCTTTAACATTCACATTAGCCCATATTTCTTTCTCATATGTCCCAGGCTTGTATTTTACAACACCAGACGGGGATACTAATTAAACTTCAGAGCTTGCTCCGGCAGTGCTTAAACTGAGATTCCTAATGACAGGCCTGGCAGTGATCAATATATCTGCTACACTGGCAATGATTTAGAGAATGCCATGGTTACTGCTTGGAATAAAAGTGAACGAGCTCTGTAAATTTAATTTAGAGGAGTGATAACTTGATCAGCCAGAAATATATGGCAGAAGCATCTTGTTTTTTTTTTTTTTTTCTTTAAACAAAGCCCAGGGCATGCTTCTAGCCAGATCTGTGCTTTAGCCAAGTACATTTTATTTACAACGGGATGAGTTACAAAGAGACATCTGCCCAGTGGTCCAGCTTCAGAAATAATCACTTTCACAGGAGTGTTCTTTTGGTTCTATGGGGTGCTAGTGCAGATATAAAATTTTACATTTGATGTATATTTCTTCATCCATGATCAAAAGTAGAGTTATTGGCAAAGTTCTGCTCAGACCAGCGCAGATAAGGTTTTCTGCAACTGCAGGCAGAAGCAGAGGGCACAGTCTTCTGTTTTGCCTTCCTGCAGGGTTCTGTGTGTTAATCTGTGGGGACCTTGTCCTTTGGTGTCCTTTGGGTCTGTAATAACATGTGCTTCTTTTACGTGACCTTTGCTTATATCCTATTGGTAACATGGATTGTTAACTGATTGCATTAGCTGTGCCTTCCTTGCCCTGTGCCCATGAGCGAGCTCACAGTTTCTTCTTTGTATTTATACTACTCTGAAATAGAAAACCAGAACTCGTGTCTCTGTCTTTCTCTGTCTCTTAAATCTCTCCCCCTCCCTGTTTTCTCTCTCTCTCTCCAGCCTTCTGACTCGACTTCCCTGGAGAACAGTGACTGACATATGTGAAACTTTCTAGTCATTTGGAGTCTGTTGTACTCAGAGTTTGCCCTTTACCTTTAGAACGGTTTTCTGGACCTGCTGGCTCCTCCTTCTTTTGTTCTCTCTTTCTGAGCTCTGACCTTTGGGGTCTGGGCCTCTACCCTCCTTCTCCCCTCAGTTCTTTATGCCGGCTACTCTGTGGTCTCTAAGGAGGATTGCTCTCATCTTTGGCAGGCTCACTTCCCTTCAGCTGTCAACCATACTGCCTTTCCTGAGAAGGTCCCTCCACAACCCATCACCCTCTGTGTTTAAGGGCCTTGGGTACAAATCACTTAGTGCTTTATTGCATATTAATTTGTGTGCTTCTGTTCTTTTTCCTCCCTCAAAATGCAGGTTTTGTAAGACCAGGGCCGTGTCCACCCTCTTAGCTTAGCCCTGCGTGAGTTGTGCTAAATACATGGGAAATGTTTCATAAGCATTAATAGACTTGTCTGCCCTTATCATTATCATTATTGTTATAATTATACTAATCTGTTATTTTGAAATTATATTATATATTATATTGAAACAATCTGGAAGATATCATGAATATATGAATATATGAATATTTATCCACAATAATTTTTAGTAGGTGTGGGGTGAAGTATTTTTCCTTTTTATTTGTCTCAAACATGATTCTTACTGATTTGTAGTTTGTATCTGATTTGATTATGCTAGAACCTTTGTGATATAAAGGATTATTCTTGACCCCTATTTTAGCCTATGTTTTTATACACTTAAACTTTGTAGATTCTTCCTTTCCTTTATTGATGTCAAAATAAGTTCATGTCTCAGTTTCCATCTGGTCAGGGCATCACTGATCTTACAATTCTGAGTTTCTGTTTTTAGAAGGAATAGCCATGCCTTCTCAGGTTTCTCTCCTTTGGCGATGGCCTAGCATGGACGGTAACTGTCTGGATGTTCCATAGGGCTCACTTACTGTACACCCAGATGCTGAGTGAAATGAACAGATGCACCAGGGATGTAACGTCATTTTTTTATACAAAGCCTCCTTAGGGAAGATATAGACCCCTCCTCAAAACACAACACTGCATTTTCCTCCTCTTTCTGCTCTTGTAAGTGCAGCATGTGGAAATCATAACTGACAAAAGTAATTTTGTCATATATATTCTTCAAAATGAAATCCTTCCTCCCATTTTTTTCCATCCCTGCTTTACTCCACCACCAATTTAGCAAACATTATCTTATGCAAAACAGAGTCAGTCCCCTTCTAGAATTTCCTGGTGTCCATGCAGACAAGGTTTGTCATCAGTGGGTCTGGAAGGGACGCTAGCACACTGTGGCTCCAAAGCTCTGATTGGGGTTGGCAAGCCCTGAAGCTGCTAGTTCAGCCTTCTCAAAATTGTTACTCAAGTCTAGAGTGCAGATTTCCTTTTCTTTAGAAACTTTATGATATTCCCTCTGCATCTGTTCCTGTTGGATCATGCCTGAAAAGTGGAATTGCTACAAATCACCATATAGTATGATGGTTTCCAAACACACTGAGGGCTCTTGTTGATTGGTCTTGTGGATCAGTGTAGAACAATAGAGCTGGTTTTTAGTCACACTGATAATTAAGTAAATAGAAATTGTTCCCCAATGGCAACAGAAGACTAGCAAGTGGGAACAATTTAGCTCTTAATGTACATGGCATGGACTTGCCAGATTAGAAGCTACTGATGTAGCCCAAGTCCTCTTACCCAGGTTATTGGCCTGGATCATTCTGCCCACTGTCTAGTAATACCCACTTTTCAGATAACGGTCAGAATATACTTTGGAAATAAATTGACTCTAACTGCATTTTTTCAAGCTGCATATAAATTAACCCAACATATGAAGTCAATATCCATTTAGCTACTCAATGCAAAATGGTAGAGGAGGGTATACTTGCAAGAAAAGGCTAACCATGGATCTAAATAAGACCTGCCTTTGGAGAGGTGTCGATATCTCTACAGCTTTCAAGACACCCATATTCTCAGTAGACAGCTACTTTCCCACATTTGCGGAAGGCTGGAGATTAGTTCTAAGACAACCAATTGGTATAAAACACAAAGAATTGCTTTTAGGATAATTAAAACTATTTTGAATCTTTTATTTATCAATCTGTTTCTAATATAACTTTAGGTAAATGAAGGACATTCACAAAAGAATAATAGGCATACATACATAATTTCCTTCTTTCATTCTAGTTTACATGCTGTTGCTTTTAGAGTGAAATTTCGTCTTGTTTCACAGGGATGGAGTCCCTACTGACTCACAGGAAGAATACTTAGCTCAGCTTTCCTCAGCCTTAACCTCTACAGTCACCATGGGCTTAAGAACCGACAAGAACCGGACAAAGCAAAACTGAGAATTGGCAACATCCAGAACAGTTTCTTGGCCTCCTCGGGAGGAACTGCTACACCTTCACAGCCATCTCAGAAGCCAGCACCCGGGTACTGTAAGTCACCCAGGCCTGGGAAATGGGGCAAGCTGTCTTAGCAGATGTGTTCTCACAGCACATTTTCATCTGGAATAGAAACGTGTGAACGGGTGTTGGATGTAGACACGTGTGCCCATTTCTATCTTTATTACCTTTGTCTTGTCTTTACTCAGCTTTTGGATATCACTTCTCTGTTTTATTGACAGTGACTTTTATAGACTACTTTAAATGAGAGAAAGAATATATAAAAACACTGTGGTAAAAGAAACTCTCTTGAAAGTTTCTGACATTACTATGGAGTAATGACTGTACTGTAGAGGAGGCACAAGGCCTCCAGGCTACATGAAAATGCCTTTTTCCCCCTTGTGTATACTGTGAGCCACAAGTTGGGCCCATGTGAGGATTCAGAGATTTACAATTAATTTCCAGTTTCTCTAGGTTTCCATTGGGTTCTGCTTCCCTATGTTGGCAGCCTAGCTTCCTGGAGGTCTCTGATTCAAAATTCAGCAGTGGTTCAGCAGTACCCCATAAGTCTCCATGTTTGTGTGCATGGCTACTTTGTTTGCATAGTGCCTTTTAAATGCAGCTTGCAGCTACAAGTCAACTCAGTCTTTATTTGAGGTTCCTTTAACTTTGGACTTTATATTTGGGCTTCAAAGTGCTCCACAGTCAAGAATCCATTGTGCTCATAATTGTCTTTCAAAGTAGGTAAAGCAGTCCCATTTACACACTAGAGAAGGATGGGCAGAAGTTCTTGAGTATGGCCAGGGTCACATAGCAAGTCGAGGATGGAGAAAGGGTAGGGATTCATTCTAATTTTTAGTGTGTGTGTGTGTGTGTGTGTGTAGGGGATCAGAGGACTACTCTTGGGAGTCAGTTCTTTCCTTCCACTCTAGGTAAGATCCATGGATTGCGTTTACATGGTCAGATTTGCATGGCAAGTGCTTTTACCTACGGAGTCATCTTGGTGGCCTGAGATTCTTTTTGCTTGTTCTTTTGAGATGGAGTTTTACTGTTGCCCAGGCTGGCTTTGAACCCATATATAGCTGAGGCTGGCCTTAAATTTCTGACTTCTTGGCTATAAACGCTGGGATTATAGATGTGTGTCTCCGTGCCTATATACATGTTGAGATCTATCAGCTAACTCACGGGGTCACACTCACCAAAACATTATCTAAAAAAGATGCCCTTTGTTTTTAGCCAAAAATGAGTGAGATGCGTGGTTGCTTTTCCTCACTTATTTCAGGATCAGGTCGCTCATCAGGAAGAGCACTTCAGAAACTGATATTGGTTGAATAAGTCAAACTCATAAATGTTCCTTTCCTTTTTTTAAGTGCTTAAAATTACAGAATAATAATAATAATAATAATAATAAAAAGAGTTCACAGCAGGCATTGTTTATAAGCATGAGATGTAAAAGGACTATTAACACTCCCCCGAAGAGAAGGGTGCAGCAAGGAGAGGAGAAAAAAGAACAAATTGAGAGATCAAAGAGAACAGATCTTACTGTAGAAGTTAGTGTGTCTTCCAACACTACCTTAACTCTGGTACAGTTGGAGCCAGAACCTGTTGGCTTCTCTCTGCAGTACTTTTTGCTGTACAGGCCTTTGTCTGTCCCTGGTGCTCTCCTAAGCTGTCCAACCACTTAGTCTACTCACTGCTCATGCTGACTCTGCCTCTGCTGCCTTTGAACTCCTGCTCCTATGGGGAGGGATGCTTTCTCATCTAATGCAGAGAAATAGGATGATTTCTAACAAAAGTCCTCTAAACTCTTGTTCCCCAGATCTTTAATAAAATAAATTCATAAACCTCCCCATTTTTGAACAGTAGGTAGACAGCAGTGTGGAAATATACTCTTACATATTAAGAAGGCCCAGGGAAAATTCAGCCACAAAATAATTTTGATGTCCTGAATTAGCTTCTATGAAATCCAGAGAATATGCTATTTTGGGAATATAGAGTGCCACTCATTTTGCATTCATTTGGAGTCTTTCATTTTTAGCTTCTTGAAAAACAGAGATATTTGTTTAAATGCAGAGCAAGTTTCATCCATGCACAAGCCTCAGTCAGCCACTAATGTTCTCTGAAGCTTCATTTATTTAGAACATTTTTTGAGATTTGTCTCATTAGACAGCTCAAGGCTGGCTGGAACTTGCTATTTAGCTCAGGCTGACCTTGAACTCATTTCCCTCCTGTCCCAGTCTCTCAAATGCTAGGATTACAGGCACGCACTAGTGTGTCTTATTCCTTTGGTACAGTGTCTTGGGTGTTTTGTTTGGTTTATGTATTGTTATTGCTTACAGGGCTTTCCATTAGTCTGTGCTTGGTGGATGATACACTGGATATAAGATGCTGAGATGGTAGTGGAGAAGAACAGAATAGGATCAGGCAAGTCTGGGTTACATCATGACTATTGAAGCAATGTCATGCCAAACTGTCAAGGGAAGAACTGGAATAGAGAATTGCTTTCTTTTTCTTCAAATGAGCAATTATTTCCCATTCATAACAGAACACTCATGCCTGTCATACACAGATGTGACTGACTTGGTTAAGGTCATTCCAAGAAGAAGTTAAGACTTTAGCAATTAATGTAGCTACTTACTACTGTACCCACCTTTGTGTGTCCTGTTTGTCAGCCATACTGTAACTGCTTAGGAGAAGCTGCGTCAGTGGATCTCTTGGGTGTCTTAACCGATGGCACCATTCAGTGCCCTAGCCTTGCTAATATGTGAGAGATGGGCTGGCCCTCAATCTTTGTCTTTTGTGGCAGACACAAGGGAAGGGAAGAGTGAGGAGAAGGACAGGGTGAGAACACTTTAACACTGGGGCTATCCTTGATGATTTTTCTTGCTAATCATTTTGGGGAAGAGAAGTGCTGGGATGAGGCACAAGGAACACAGCTATCTCAGGAAGTGCCAGAAGGCATGCATTTCCATCTGACAGTATTTGTCAGGTGCAAAAGTAATGCCTGTAGAATAAGTTGTTTTTAAATCAGAAACAATTTCAAGCCATAATGGTAAACATTTCCTTTTTCAATTTGAAATTATGGAGACGACTGCACTATGGTCAGGTATCTTGATGAAATAAAATGTCCTTTGGCCTCAAATGTGCTCTCATAAGTAAATGCTACCATTGTTCTCACAGTTCGTTCTGTTACATACCTTTCCATTTAATCTGTTTTATGAAAGAATGAGCAAGGCTTGACAATCCAGGGTATTCATGGAACTGTTTGAGGTCTGCTTGCAATTAAAAAGAGTCTCAGGATTCCCTTTTATTCTGTTTTCTTGATTGGGGGGGCACTTGCCTCCCCTTGCATCCTTTTGGAGCCCGTTATAAACTTGTGCAAAGAGAAGCTTGGGATAAAGTTTTCTGTTATTCAGGAAATTGAGATCCTCTAATAAGTTAAGCATTTGGAGAACCTTGAAAGTGTCTGAGTAAAATCCCAACTAAGTAGAAATATGTAGCTTATTAAGACAGACCACGAGAAAAATAGCATCAATACTACTTTAACCTCACTGTCCTTCTAAGAGGAGAAAGAAAGAATCATCACATTTAATTCCTCAAAATGTTGGAGCCTACAAAATTTTTAAAAAGAGGTTTTTAAGTATAAGAGGCCCGGCATATTACAATTATAAATGGCATCCATTCAAGAGAGAACTTTTGTGTAATTAAAAAAATAAATTGATTAAATTCTTTTTGGGTGTTCCAATAGGAAGAATTGCTCCCATTTACTTACACAAAGCCTATTTTTACATAAAATCAAGAAAAATTTTTGGAGCAAACTTCCCAAGATTCCTGATTACCCTAAGATGTGTTATTTACTAGACAATTATGTTCTCTTGAAGAGAAGCCGTAATTGATGATCAGGTTGATGGTGACTTCGGATTCTAATGTGTCTGTCACAGGTCTCTGTATCATGATAGAGTTCCTGTGATAAAGTTGGTTTAAAATATGGCAGTGTCTCCCACAGGATTCCAGAATAACAGCAGCTGCAAGTTGGCTTTATTGAATTGTGCCATCTGGAGGATGCTATCTGCTAGGATTTTATCACAGCAGTGTAAAAACTCGAAGTTTAAAGCAAAATAAGAAAAGCACACTAACTTATGCATTCACTAGAAAGTGTCCATATTTTTGTTATAAATATAAAAGAAACAGAGCAAAGAAGACATTCCCTTTGGCTCTAATCCCCCATGGAGGCATAGACACATACAATCCAATATGTTGTAGTTAAAACAGAGGCGAAATCCTATAGCAGTTGGTCACCACAGTATTATAGCTGATAGTTACAGATATCAAACAGGTCTAAGACTACATACATGGGACATCAGCGTGTAGAAGTCAATAAAAACAAAAGCAATAAGCCCAATATGCATTTATTAGCTGGATTCTTGGGTGCTTGACTCCACTTGGGCTGGTTCCATTGCTGCAGGACAGGCCACTCACTCTCCCTTCCCTGGCTGAGGCCAGACAGGAACCTTCATAAAACTGGCCTAGACTGAGGTGTTATTGACGAAGACTGGACAAATAGGCACTTTGCCCCTTTTCTCATTTCCATTTTATGGGACACCAAAAGAAATATTATGTGGACACAAGCTAGTTGCTACAACAGCCCATTAAAAGTCGACTAAATGCAAATGAAAGAGAATGTCGGAGGCTGTATGGATGTGTATCAGTTTTTCTTGAGAAAAAAAAAAATCCACGATCTAAGGGCTCTTAAAAATGTAGAAAACTTGCCCTGTTACCACGGGTTTTTAGAACACCTCTAAACACACACAAAATAAGACAGATAGTACCTACAAAGTTCAACTGTTGCTTAAACTCTAAAAGCATTTTTGTATTATTTTGTTTTGATACGGAAGGGGGGCGGGAACTCAGCTATAAAGAAATATTAAAAAGTATATTTTGTGTGGCCATCAGTCTTAAGAATATTGGGTTGCTTGCCTTCCCCAGCTTGTGCTGATAGTGTAAGCGTGTGCTCAGGGGTATGACGCGGGGTGCTCTGTCCCTCCCCCTCCTCCCTTAACTCCTCCCTCCCTATCCCATGGCTGAAAAGCCACCCCTCAAATGAGCCACTCCTTTTTGCTCTCGTCAATGGTCTCTGTGAAGTTGGGGTCGTTATTCATGATGGCAGCATCTGCGCTCTCGGCTGACTCAGCTCCCTTGGCCTCGTTGGTGTGGTAGGTGCCCTTGTGACGGAACATGTACCGGATGAGGAAGACCAGGGTGCAGAGGATGGTGAAAATCACCACAGCAATGACCCCTAGGGAGACCAGAGAAGTCAGAGGTTAGACAAGCCTTGTCCACGTCCCAGATTTTCTCACCATTGCCTCAATCCCAGCTCCCTTGGATGTGACTCTTTCCCAGTGATAGTTACGAGGATAGCAGAAGTAACATATGGCTTCTGTCTGCTTCCAGACACAAAGGGGTTAACAGGAGGAATCAGAAGTGACTTGTCCTCTTGCCCAGAAGGAATAAGCAACCTTTCACAATGACAAAGTATTCAAGAAGAGGTAAGCATTCCAAATGTGGACCCATCTGATAGAACTTCAAAACAACAAAGTGAGAACTGACAGAATCAGAGGAAGAATCAGACCCATCTGTAACCACAGCTAGACACTGCGGGCCTCTTTTGCTTTGTAATAGAAAGAACCACTAAACAGAAAATCAATAAGAATGTACAACATGGAGTTGGGTTTGTTAACAAAATGTAGATTGTGAAAAAAATATGATGTCTGTCTGACAAAGGATTTGTATACAGCATACAAGCTCTTTCTAATCAATAGTGAGAAACAAAACAAGTAATTAAGGAGGTGGAGAAAGATTTCAAGACAGCTCACAAAATATATACACATGACAATAAACATATGAATAGACACTCAGCATCACTAGTGATGAGATTATCACACATCAAAAAGCACAGTGACATCGCGACTCATCTACCAGAGTGGTAAGTAAGAAGGCTGACAGCAGTGAGAGTTGGTGAGATTGTGGAGCACCTGGCCTTTTAGATATTGATCATAGGACTGTGAGGTGGTTGGATAATTTGGAAAGCTGCATGTTAATGTCTTACAAAGCTAAAGATCTACTTATTTTAATATCTTAGAGATTGAATTTCTAGGAATTATCAAAGAAAAATGGATACTTATGTCCACCTAAGATGTGTGCAAGATTTTTCATAGTAGTTTTACTCATAATAACCCAAATATGGAGACAATCTAGGTAAGTAGATAGGACAAAGAACAACATATTCATTCAATAAAATGCAACTTGTCAAGAGAAAGAAATGCTATTGATAGGCAAAACAGTGTGGACAGATCTAAAAAAAAAATTATGCAATGAAAAGGAAGACAAATTTTATACCAGTTATTGAAACCCTGGAGGAGCAAAAGGATTAGATGGGGTTTAAAAGAAAGTGATTATAAAAGCAGCTGAGAAGTCTTTTTAGGATGATGTGTTCTGTATGTTGTGGTGGTGGATATGAATGTCTGAACTTAATAGTCACTGACCTGTGTCATGCATAGGTTCATACGATGAGTTTATCTTTAAAAAAGCCAAAACTAATAAGGATAGGGACCTTGATGAGACTATAATTGAACCTGGGATAATGTCATTTAGCTACCCTTTTAAATATATTTTATTTATGCATATGTGTTTGTCTGTGCATGAGTATGGGCATATGCATGTGGGTGCCTATGGAGGATTCCCTGGAGCTAGAGTTACGGGCAGTTGTGGGCAGTCTGATATGGAATCTGGGTACTGAACTTGGGTCCGTCTGGAAGAACAGTATCTACTCTTAACTGCTAAGCCATCTCTCCAGCCCCATTTGTTTTAAATTGCTTTTTCCAGGTGAGTAGCTGCTAGAAAGTCTGTCCTATGTCCTACATACCTCCAATGATAGCTGAGTTTCTGTTGACTCCATTTCTTATAGCTTGGCCTTGTCCCGGGTTGTATGGGAAATCAGCGCTGGCTGTGGAGAAAGACAGACAGAGGGAAGTACAAGAGTCACACGCACCAAGGCATTTCATACGTACGCGTTCACACAGCTCTTTGACACTGTTCACTTCTACAAATGAAATTTCTACCGTGTCAGATGGCCCCAACCTTGCTACTGTCTTGTAATACCCAAAATGAATTCAAGTGGGTCACCAGGCCAGAGGTAGTCACTATGCAAACCAACCAATACTTGCCACACCAATTAGAATAAGCCAGTTACCCTGTTGCTCAAATCAGCCCTTTACAAAGGTATAAAAAGTGTGTTCTTTCTTTGTTCTGGGTCTCTCCTCGAGCCTGCATGCTGAGAGGGGAGTCCCCAACATGTTGGATCAATAAAAATTCTCATGCAGTGTTCAGCAATGGCGGTCTCTGTGGTCTTTGTGAGTGAGGGTCTTTTGACAAACTCCCAACAGCCTCCCACAAACATTCAAGAAACCCCCATCCCCATTTTTGCTATTTCTTTTTGTGTAAGTTCCAATGCTATATGGCTCATTTACGGGCAATGTTAGAGAATCTTAGAATGTTCTGAGGCAGCTGGTCCCTGATCTGATGATAAATGTATGATTAGAATAGTCACGCCTTTAATCCCAGTTCTCGGGAGGCAGAGGCAGGCAGATTTCTGAGTTCAAGGTCAACCTGGTCTACAAAGTGAGTTCCAGGACAGCCAGGGCTATACAGAGAAACCCTGTCTCAAAAAACAAAAAACAAAAAACAAAACAAAACAAAACAAAAAAAAAGAATAGTTATCTTAGGGTGTTCCCCAGTGGTTGCTTTCAAGACAGTGAGTCCAGAGACATTCAAGCACTGGATGTAATTTGGGAGAATATGACCTTGATAATCCTCCTGTATGATTTAAACAGTCTCTAAATTGCTGATAATACTCTATGGACTTTAATGACATTTTCTAAGCCACTTTACTGTACATTTGTTGTTGTTGATTTTTTTTGTTTTTGTTTTTGTCTCAGGGTTTTTCTGTGTAATACCCCTTGCTGTCCTGGACTCAATTTGTAGACCAGTCTGGCCTCAAAGTCACAGAGATCTGCTTGTCTCTGCCTTCCGAGTGCTGGGATTAAAGGCATGCACCACTTGGCCCAGTATAGAACATTTTAGTAGGGACTGTTTTGTTGTTGGTGGTGGTTTTTTTTTTTTTTTTTTTTTTTTTATTAAGACAGTAGATATGCTTCTGTCATTTCCTTTTTTTTTTTTTTTTTTTTTTTTTTTTTTTTGTTTATTTGCAGTTCTTTTAATCCAAACCCACAGGACCTACAGACACAGAAACAGAGGGCTTGTTTTCTCTTGTTCTGCTGAGATCTGTCTTCCACCCACTTATATTCCATACATTATGAACAGTTTGGGTTTATATGCTGATGAGACTTTTACAGCACCCATTATTTGTTTAAAAGTAATTGCTTCTTTAATATTTAGTATGGCTTTAATAAAGCACTAGACCCTTCAGGAATGTGTAACAGGCTTAAAGTTCAGAAACACTGAGAGGAATGTTAATGGCTTAATTTTCTATTTCTTTTCTGTTAAAAAAAATCAGAACAAAATTTATATGTTTCTCAAAGATGAATTCCATGTAGCACTCCAAAGACAAATAGATTCTGAAAAACCTTTCTCAGGTCAGTTGAACATCTATAGTTAGTAATCCATACAAGCAAATTTTGTTTCTTTTTGGCAGGACTGGGTATAAAACCTATGACCTTGTACCTGCCAAGCAAGGTTCTGCCATTGATCTACATTCCCAGACCCTTCCAGCCCACAGATAAATTTGCAAGGGTTGGGCTTCCACTTGAGCAGTTCAAGCAGACTATCTCCCTATGGATCTAACTTTTCCTCCAGTAGATGGAGCAGAGAACCAGACCAATGCCTGCTGGATGGTGCCAAGTCACTGTGAGAAACATTTCCAAGGTCTGTACTTGGTATGATAAACAGAGAGACCAGTGTTACGATTCAGGTAGAACCTTGCTAGGGACTCAGCTCAGAAGGCTAATTTATCCCTGGGTATAGACAGCTAAGAATCTTCAGGACAATGACAAAAAGAGTTAGAGACCTTTCTCTTCCCATTTCCTTAGAAATGTGTGGGTATAATGTGGAATTTCATATTTTCAACTAGCATGTGTGATTTAGTTTTTTTTTTTCCTCTTAGACCCATTTAAAAATTTTTAAAATTTGTTTTGTGTATGTGTGTATATGTGGACACAAGCATTCCAAGATGTACTGGTGGGGTTAGAGGACAACCTGCAAGAGTTGGTTCCTTCTTTCTACCAATGATTAAACTCAGGTGGCCAGCTTTGGCAACAAGTGACTTTACTCCCTGAGGTGTATCACTGGTCCCAGACTTGACAAGTTTACCTAGGATCAGAGAAAATTTTCTCTCTTGGACTTGTACATTACTGATCTTTTCAATCATCAGCATCATTCAAGCCTGCTGACTCCGTGAGCCATGATCTCTAACAAACATATGAGTGAAAGAGAATTTATTTCCAAATTCTCAGGATTTTTCAAACCCTCCCAAGTCTTTAATTGTGCATGCAAAAAGTACCTTTGATGTAATTTGATTATATTAACTGGCTTAATCCTAAGTCTAGATATCTTTGAAAATAATGCAGTTGGCTTCTTCTCCTAATGCTTTCCCCCCAGTTCCATCTCTCTTTAATATTTTTCTGGGATAGATAGCATTGGTTTAAGATTTCAAACCAAGAAGGCAAAGATCAACCATGTATAGGCTTATCACTCTGTGGTGGTTTGAATGAGAAATGTGCCCCATAGGCTCAGGTATTTGATCACTTGACGCCCCCATCCCCTCCCACCCACCAGTTAGTGGCACTATTTGGAGAAGTTATATAACTTTTAGGACATGAAGACTTGCTGGAGGAAGTACATCACTGGGTGTGGGCTTTGAGAGTTAATAGACTCATTCCAGTTCACTCTCTCTACTTCCTTCGTGCAGTTGAAGATGTGATTTTTCAGCTTCCTGTTCTGTCAGCCTGCTATTTTGGACTCTCCCTGTGCAACTGAAAGATGAAATCATCCTTTCTCTTGTGGGGAGTTGAGGAAACCTCCAGTGAATATATAAAGAATAAATGAAGCTCTGACTGAGTAGGTATTGTTGACAAGGTCATGCCCATGTTATGCCTCAAATCTACAGGAAATTGACAAAGTCTTCCTCCTGGGCCAGGCTCAGAGGATGGAAAAGCCTTTTCTCTGGTCCAGGTAAAGATGCTGCAATGTATACAAAAGCTAGCAACCACATGTTTCTTCCCCTAAATATTTACAGCCTGAAACTGCTAGCCTACAGACACCTTCTACCTAGACTACCTAATTCCTCCTCATGTGCTGTGTATTATAAATGTGCTGAGCTTATTCCCAGTTGCAGTGTAATTGGTGTCACTCCATCAGAGTGGCAGATGCAGGACCCACCTGACCCCACCTTCCTTCCTATGTTTGTTTTTCCTTTACTCCCTCGCAATCCCAGTCAAGTTTCTAGAACTAAGCTTTGCAGAATGTGGCATTCTTCCATAAACTGCCATGGCATTTTATCATGGCAACACAAATAACTAATATTGCCTGATATTAATCTGGTCACAAAATTATGTTATGTGAATAAAACCAGCCTACATAAAAACATAGTAGGAAAATAATCAGATTTTTTTTCTTTAAATCTGGGTCTTCTTTCTCAGAGAATTATTACTCTGTAGATATGGCACATCTATTCACTTACTAAATCTTTATAGAATATCTTCACCATATCAGATTCCATTCTGAGTATATACAGTGAACAATAAAATAGGCAAGACTGTATTAATGAGATTTTCCTGTCCCTAGTGGTCTAATTACATGCACCATCGAAGCCTTTGTTTATAGAGTGAAGATGCTAATTAAAAGTGTGGATGTGGTTTGAATTATGATCTCTATTTCTGGTGACTTGATTGAGGTTGCTTTGTAGCTTTTATACTGTTTGTCATGCAACTCATATGACAACGCTCAGTAAGATTTGGTTCATTCCTTGACACTGCCACTTTTCAAGGATGAAGTTTAGACCATCACTGTCCATCTTTTACACCTTCAGGTCTTTTGATGGTGTAATTACTCTTCTCCATATGCTATTTGGTCCATCTCCAGCCTGACTGGAATTAGAACCCAAGTCAATTTCAAAAGAAATAATCTTCCCACATTTGAGCCCTTTGAAAGCTAGGAAAGGCCAGGCAGGTGAGTTGCTTAAAGGCCCCATTTTTTAGATAGCTGAGTATAGGTTAGACCTATGACAGGAAAGGTCCTTTTAGGTGATGGAAATAAAAATTATGTTGGACATACTAAATTTGTTGTACCTATAGGACTCTCATGTGGGCCTTCCTTCTAGACATCCAGTGACTATGCAGATCATGTTTCTTGTCTTCTGACAAACATAAAACTTCTGACTTTCTCAAACAATATGAAATTTCAAAACACATTAAACATCACCCTAGAAATGTGGGGACAGCATGTAGGACTTCATACTGTGCTAGCATATGATTTAGTTCTTTCTCTCTTAGAGTTGATTTAAGATTTTTTATAGGACAAAAATTGCAAGGTAGTTTTGTTATCAGCCTACTATAACAACATTTGTTACCTGGTTAGCTCTAATAAAATGTTGTACACTTCAGGAATTTGTAATTCGTAATGTGGCAGATGAACTATGGCAAAATTTCTTTCTGCTTCAAAGCCTGTGGTGATGTGTCCTTGGCCTCAAAATTACTAAAATCACAGATGCTTAGACATATTGGTAAGCTCTTCTCATCTGTACGATTCCCCTCCAGCACTAAGGATGGAACCCAGGTCCTCATGTAAGCCAGGCAGATGTTCTACTACCATCCTACATCCCAACCCCTCTCTAGTTCCTTTGATAATACAGCTATAAATGGTGCCAGGAGTTTGGTAGAGGGAGAAGAGACACGAGATTACTCAGAAGAGTAAGAAGAGTGAAAGGACACTTGAAGCCTCCCAGGATTGCCACTGGTGTGAATCTGAGCTTCTTGTCTTGTGAAGGCCCTGTGAGCACAGAATGTCTCTCTGGCTTCTTTCCCTATGAGGCCACTTTTCCAACTCACTGTTCTGAATGCAATGGATTCCTAATGCTTCAGACTAGCTCATGAGAAAATACTCCCTGGTTTGTCTGGACATTTTGTTTGCCTTTCTCTTTCCCATCAAATTTTACTTCTTTTTTGAAGGAAGGTACCCATTTCTAATTAAGTGTCCAGGCCCCCTTTCAGTGGCTATAGTATTATTAATTCTTATCACTTCCCTTTCTTTCTATCTTTTATCCATGGGTTCTCATATATGTGCATTCATGTGTGTGCACATGTATGTGGAGGCCAGAGGACAATTTTGAATGCCATTCTTAAGGCACTATATTCCTTTAAACAATAAGTCTTTTTAAGCAGTCTTTCGTGGACCTGATTGGTTGGCCAGTAGCCAGGATGTACTTGTCTCTGCCTCTCCAGTGCTGGAATCAAAATCACATGCCATTTAAAAAAATGTGGATTTTGCAGATTAAACTCTGGTCTTTATGCTTATAAGTCAAGTATTTGATCCATTGAGCCTTCTCCCCAACCTCTTACTCCTTCTTATGTGGTAGATATCTTTTTAAAGGATAACTCTAGTTCAACCTTCTATTCTGATGAGTGATAATGTTGTATAATAAGGGATGAATGCATATTCATTGATGAGCATAATTAAAACCAGTCTGTGAAGGTTGTACAAACATCTGTGGAGCCTCTTTGTGTTGGATAGTTTAATGTCAACTTGACACGAGCTAAAGTCATCAGAGCAGAGGGAGCCGCAGTTAAGAAAATGCCTCTATAAGACTGGGCTGTGGACAAGCCTGTAGAACATTTTCTTAGTTAGTGATTGCTGAGGGAGGCTTAACTGGGGGTCTCATGGTCCTGGGTTCTATAAGAAAGCAGGCTGAGCAAGCCATCACAAGTAAGCCAGTAAGCAGCACCCGCTCCATGGCCTCTGCATCAGCTCCTGCCTCCGGGTTCCTGCCCTGCTTGAATTAATGCCCTCACTGCTTTTGATGATGAACTGTTATATGGAACTGTGAGTGAAAAAACCCTTTCCCTCTCAAGTTGCTTTTGGTCATGACCAAACAACCATCACTAACAACAACAGAAACCATAACTAAGACACTCTTCAATAACTCTTTCATGCAGATATATTTAAAAACTCAGCTGCTCACTCTCAAAGCATTAAAGCAAGGCAACAGTTTTAGTCTTTCTTTCACACAAATGAGGGAAATGAACATATTAAATAAAGAAAGCACATAAAAGATGCTGTATTCACTAAACCTTGGTTGTTAGAAACCAATTAGTGGAAAACCTTTGGGCCATTTAGAAATCCTTACAGAACCAAGGACATTCATAGTTATTTTTTCCTCTTTCTTTTCTTTCATGAGAACCCTGATTTTTATGTGTTTATTTTTAATTTAAGCCTGGTTATTCTAATGCATGTGAATGCTTACTCCCTTGTGGCAATGCTATTTTATTCTAGCAATCATAGCAATTGCTGCTTTGGTAGATGTAGTTCATTGTTACTGTCCTTTCCCCTGGGTACCAACATCTTAGAATAAGTATAGAGAAATGCAGTGACCAAGACACAAGCCTCAGATGTGGATGGTAAAGCTCATTCACGACATGTGTTCGAGTCTACTGCTGGCACACCTGTCCCCTTGCCTTCCAGCCCCCTGGGAGAGACAAACAATTTTAGTGGTGCTGAAATATCAGGGAGTCTATATCTTGAGAAACATTGTGAGCAAACCTAAACTTGGACTAGTAAAATAAAGAGATACTAATGAACCTCAGGGGCAGACTTACGTCCTGTAAATACATTCCATACTAAATACATTTCTCCTGGATCCCCGAATGATAGCACTTACGAAGTGTCCTCCTAAGACACTCATCTGTTGGAGGTTAATCCTATTTGGGGAGGTTCTGGAAACCTTAAGAGGTGAGACTCTAGCTGGAGGAAGCAGACCATTGCTACAGAATCCTTGGAGACATGTTAACAGTTCCTGGGCCCTTTCTACCCTCTCCTTGCTCCCTGGCTACCATGTGGAGAGCTGCTCTGTTGTGTCTAAGGCTTCCCACTGTGTTGGAATAACCATCTCAGATGGTGAGCAAAAGAATTCTTTCCTTCCTTGAGTTGTTTATGTCAGGTGTCTTGTCATAGAGCACACAATCACTACCACGTGATGACAACTACCAGGCAGGGAACCATTTCTGCTCTGATTTAATGTCTCACAGAAGTATGTGTATTTCTGTATATCTCTCCTGCATAGATTCTTTTCATCTGGTCATCTCCACTATTGTATTCATAGACCAATGCCCTCTTCTGCCCCCATGGATGCCAGGCATGAAAGTGGCACACAGATATACTCGTAGGCAAAACACTTATTCACACTGAAAAAAAAAAGTGACTGTACACATCTTTTATTTTTTTTCTTTCTCCAAATCAGAGCATGAGAGTCATTTGTCTGACAAAGGAAAATTCCACACAATGGCAGTAAGGGGTCAACCCTAAGAACTCTAAGCTGACACTGCAGACCAGAAACCCCCACAGCCTCCCAGTAGCAAATATCACCTCCCACCCCTGCTCCCCATGAGTCAAGACAACACAAAGAAAATGGTCATGGCTGTGCTTATGCAAGGCAAACATTGAAACTGGAAACTGGCTTTTGAATGCACTCGGAAGAACAGAATATTGAAAGGATATTTGAATTCTTTTCTCCAGTTTCTTATCGGTCTAGGTAAGTGGGTAGAGAGAATACAGAATAAGACAAAGACAATTTCAGTGGTTGTGGTTCTTACTGTTTCAAATAGGAAAGCCTGTAGACTTTAGGCTCAGAAACCAATTGCGAAAACCACACATTTAACTGCATATAAAAGAAAATTAAGATTATTTAACATAAAACTCCCCCAAGTGAAAGGCACTAAAAGCTTCAGGTTGTCATATGTCAGAAACAGAAAGAAAGAAAAAAATAAAGATTGGATTTGACATCACATAGAGAAAATGTCTCCATGGAAACCACTGGATCTTCAGCATTGAAAATGATAATCTGAGGCACTTCAACAAAACTGCTGCTATTAATTATAATTTAATTTAAATTGCAGTGTTATTTTGAGGCAGTGCCTAAGATAGAATGTGTGTGTGTGTGTGCGGCTGTGTGTGTGTGTCTGTGTGTGTCTGTGTGCGTGCGCGCGCGCGCGTGTGTGTGTGTGTGTGTGTGTGTGTGTGTGCGCGCGTCTGTGTGTGTGCGCCTTCTCGTTTTTCTCAGCCTCTTTGTCTCTTTTCTCTTCTCTTTCTGAGTTCTACAGAAGAAAGTGATTTCCCCAGTTAGTTTGTCTCGCTGACCGCTCCTGACTGTATTTTAAGCATGGCTAGAAAAGCAAATGGCTATTGGTAAAGATGCTGGAGACTTAGGCAGTCTGCCTTTCTTTGAAAGAGAATTCTGCTGTTCTCGCTGAGACATGGTCGGGCTCAGCAGGTTTTGCAGATAGACAATGTGTGGCCTTGCCAAGGGGATTCTGGGTATCATCTCCATCTTTATTTTCCACTTTCAGTTTCTGATGAAAGCTAGCTTACCAGAATTCCCCACTTAATATGGGGAAGAGATTTTTGAATTTTTGCCTTCTGACTTAAAAATTAGGCTCTACTAGTGTAGTCAAATTTTGTACCCAAAAGCAGAAATGAAGGCCACTTGCTTGACTGCCTAAGATCCCATGAGAAATAGAGGTTAATTAGGTATAAACAGAATAAATGAACTTGTAGCCTGCTATAATATGTCCCAATTATTTTTTAAAAATCTCATCTCTATATCAAAGGTCTGAATGAGCAATAAACTTTATTGTATTTGTTATATTTCTTCCTTCCATATATAACTGATTATAAATCAATCTTCATAATTACTATTTAATACTGTTGTGGACACTTGTAGAGTACAAATTGCTACTTTTATGCTTGGGTTTTAGTGATTCATTAGTCCCTAATGAATCTTATCTGTAATCTGTATCGGAGTAGGTGGCAATAAGGCCAGAGCTATGTGGCCATAGGTACTCAAGTCACCTGTAATCTCCTCATTTAGGGTACCTTCTAGGAATCTTACTGTGGTGATAAGCATAGAGAGGAGGGGGAAGGTATCAAGTTTAACATATATAAAAGAAGCCAGTTGGATATTACTCCTACTAGTTGTTGGTATTCTGTTTAAACTCCATTCCCACAGATACCTGGCAATAGCCAGGTATGCTCCTCCCCACAGTTACCTGGCAACAGCCAGGTAGGCGGCCCTATAAAAGGGGCTGCTTGGCCCCTCCTCTCTCTCTTATGTTCTTGCCTCTCTCTTGCCTCTTGCCCCCTTGCTCCCTGTTCCCTTCCCCCCTCTCTCCACGTGACCATGGCCGGCCTCCACTTCTCCATTCTCTCCTTCTCTCTGCCTCTGCCCCATGCCTTGAATAAACTCTATTCTATAGTATACCGGTGTGTGTCTGGTCTCTCAGAGGAAGGGATGCCTGGGCATGGGTTTGATGAGGCACCCCTTCCCCCACTCCCTGCCAGAACATATTCTTATAGCTCTTTATGTTTTTATGATCACAACACCAGTGTTACAGGAAAGATCAGAGCATGCTGTAGGAAAAGCTTAAAACTCCCAAGTGAGGGAAGAAGTTAGTGGTGTGTAAGTGGTCCATAATGGGTCATGATGCTCAGGCCTGGAGCTTTAGTTAGAGCTGTCTGGTACCTTTCTCATTCTTAGCAGACTATTTCTACATCTGACCATGGTCCAATTATTTGTTCCAGGACACAAAAGTCTGGGAGTCTCAGAAGATAGATGTCGTCTTGACTCAAATCCATGCTTATTACTATAGCTCTTGAACAAGGCTTGAGTATCTAGGTCAGAGAGCCCCAGAACCATGACTGTTAATAAAACTCCTGAAAAGAAGCTGTGTCTACAGAGACTGACTGATTAGAATTTCAGTACTGTGGAGAGACTGGGATGTTGCAGGTCCAGAGGCTAATTACCATATAATGGACTAGTTATAGCACCCCTTGAATAGCCATTCTTTGCCCAACTCTGTGTTGGAACTAAGAGCTTGTGACTAACAGAGATTTAAAAACAAAAAACAAAACAACCTTTTGGAATCTATTTACTTAGCAGACCACTAGCTTCCACCAACCCCAAAACTAAGAATTTCATCAGATGGGCTGGTGAGATGGCTCAGTGCTTAAGAACACTGGCTGCTTTTTCGGAGGTCCTGAGTTAAATTTCCCAGCAACCACATGGTGGCTCATCTATAAAGGGATCTGATGCCCTCTTTTGGCTTGTAGGTGTACATGCAGACAGAGCACTCTTACTTTAAAACAAATAAACAAACCATGGAACATGGGGTAACCTATCTGTCTGTTTTCTCTGGCCATTGTTACTCAAAATGACTTCCCTGTACAGTGAAAGCTGGGGTCTCTGCACTGATAGTGGGGCGGGGCTTTCCTTAGTTATGCTACTGTAGTGGCTATTCCTGGTTGTCAACTTGACTATATTTGAAATGAACTACAATCCAGAATTGGAAGGCTCACCAGTGGACCTAATCTGGAGACTGGGAGATAGAAGTCTCTGATCTGGATCTTGGTATGGAGATCTTGAGAAGACAGGGAGATATCCGAGTCCAAGNTCATCTGGGATTAAAGGTGTGGTGGCACACACCTTTAATCTGGGCCACACCTTCTGCTGGGGACCATATAAGCACATTGGAAGAAGGGAGTCTGGCTCTCGCTCTTTCGCCTTCTTGCGGTGTGGAACTCAGCAACTGCTAGATTCTTGGACTTCCATTCACAGCTACTACTGAACCATTGTTGGGATTTGGACTGCAGACTGTAAGTCATCAATAAATTCCTTTACTATATAGAGACTATCTGCAAGTTCTGTGACTCTAGAGAACCCTGACTAATACAGCTACCTTCCTCTTTACTGAGGTTGGTCATAACTTCTTTTCCTTCTTGCCATAGGAAGTGATGGAACAAAGGAACCCAAATCTGGGGAAAGGTGCAAATTCAGGAGGTCCTTTTCAGCTCCCTTCTGAGGGAGAATTCCTTTTGTGCTGGATGGCTTGCTGGATTGAGTTCCATGGTAACAGGCATCCCTGTAAAGTGCTTTTGCATCCTATGGAAATCAGGCCCTGGAAGTCAGTGTAACTGGGTGTATCGGAGGTGTTCTTAGGCCTTGAGATATTGCTGCATATCTTCAACCCCTGATGTGCCCTAGGGGAGAGCAAATGATTTCAGAGTGCTTTGCTTTATAGATTTCCAATAGGAAAGTGCATGTGGATCACCGAGGATCTTGTTAAAATTCAGATTCTGCTGGGACACTCCTGGCCAGGCCTGGGGGTCTGAATTTCTAACAGGCTCCTAGAATGCTTGATACATAGTTCCCTTTGAGTTGCCCAACTTTAATTGAGACACCCCAGTGGTAGTGGTCCCGACCTCCAGCTATTCCTGTGTATTAATTTAATGTGCTTAAGAGGGAACTGAAATAATTCCTTCTGAGAACTTTTCCCCCAAGCCCTGGATTTGTGTCTTTAATGACTTGTGCTCTAGAATGACCATGTGTGGCCATCTCCCACCATTCCATTTCTTTAGCTCTGTTTTTTTTTTTTTTTTTTTTTTGTTGTTGTTAAAGGAACACTGCTCTAAAAAGATCTCATTGCAAGTTTTCAGCACTTTGAACTCAGGGGACAAAGTCTATCCTAATTCATTATTAAATACAGCATAAGAAAGCACAGGCAAAAAGAATTAAGTGTTTACCATAGGTGCATCCTTAGCTGCCATGCTAGTCAGGGTTTCATGGCTGTGACAGCCGCATACCTGACACAAACAAGGATTAATCTGGGCTTGGTTCAGATGTTTTAGTTCACCCAGGTGGGGAGGGTCTGGGGGACTCATGGGTGGCCATGAAGGGAGGGAGGGAGGGAGAGAGAGAGAGAGAGAGAGAGAGAGAGAGAGAGAGACTGCCAGAGCATAGTAGGCTATCTTTCCCCCCTCTTATTTTTTCCAGACTCTCAGTTGATGGGATGGTGTTAGCCAGATGCATGTGGGCATATACTCCTCTCTGGAAATGCCCTATGCTAAGGGACATGACCAAAGGAGTCTTCTAGGTGCTTCTTTTATATCAATTCATATTGATAACAGAGGCACCCCAGATACTTTGTATCCATAAAGGAAGTGTGTCAAGGAGGAAAAATATTGGCACAGTCATGTACTTAGGACCCTGATGTTTAAAGATGTCCATGCTCATTTTTTTTTGGGTGGGGGCAAAGAATTCTTCTTGCCTCTCTGTTTTCTGTTCCTTGCAGGGTTGTACCGTAATTGAGCACCCAGTTCAGAGTACAAATTCTGGGTCTTGTAGGCATATTATGGTATGCCTAGCTTCCCTTAAAAGAAGCCTGCCAATGGTTTTTTATAGATCTGCATGCTCACAAGCCTTGTGAGCAAATGATTTGTATGGAAGGCTGAGCTGAAAAACTGATGGTTTTCATATCAGTGAAGCAGTATTAAGAAGCCCAGGCTGTCTGTAGAGTGATGGGGTTGATTTCTGCTTTTAAGGAGAGAGTAAAGGGGACAGAAGGAAGGTACCAGTCACAGTAAATAAGCTCTAAATTTGTATTTCAAGTACATTCTGATGCAGGCCAGCTTTCTCCAGACAGTGGTCAGAGATTGGTGTAGTTTATAGATGAAGGTCTTCAGAGGATCTGTGTCCTGACACTCCCTCACACTTCTATTGAGAAACACATCTATGTGCATTATGCAAGTATCAGAAGAGACTGTGGATGTCTGGAATTTAGGGTTTGGCACTCAGCGATCCACACACACTTCTATCAGGTTAAGATCGAGTCAATGATGGCTCTCCCCCTTTGAGCGATGTTTAGGTGCATGGCTGTATCTTAGGAATCAGGTAAGGCATGGGAGCTCCTCGGACTTCTGTTTTGTGCAAATTTCTAAATTTCTAATAAAATTCAGGGTCCACAGCTGGAGAACAGAGATGGGTCTTCTGGAAGTGGCTGGGCATTATGGATTGTGTTTTGTCAGTGTTGTATGTCTTCTGAGTTGAGTAGGTAGCAGAATGCATCTTTAAGACAGTTACTCTTCTGCTCTAACCTTCGAATCTCAGCTTGCAGAAGATACTGTCTATAGTTTGAGACATTGAATTCAGCCCGCCCTGCGATTGTGTTATATTTATTATCTCATGGCCTTTTTTTAATCCCTAAATTTCCCCAAATATGAGGGTTTCTGAGAACACTAGAGTACACCCAGATTGAAGACTTCTGCCTGATTTGGATCTACTACAGATGGTCTGGGGAGATGAGCAAATCTGAAGTGCCTTTGAAAATTAAGTCTGCATACATATTAAGTCTTTTACGGTAAATGCAGCTGCCTTCCTGGGTTTTGAATTACTCTTCAGCTGCATCAGGGCAAGTGAAACCTTATATGATACACTTTTATTTTTTGAAATTCAAGCCAATGTCTTTTCTTCAGTTCCAAAAGCTGACTTAAAAATAAACTGAATATAAAAGCCTCATGTTAAATATAATTGTTTATTTTTAAAAAACACATTTCTAAAACACCTCTTGAAATGTTCTCTTTTTCAACAAACTGCCTATCTCAAAAGAAAGACAGTTGTTTGTGTTTGTTGATAGGCAGAATGATTAGTGGTCATCAAAGCAGACTCTGGGAAACAAATTAGCCTGGGTTACCAAAGTGTCAGCCTGGCATTTTCTACAGACAGATTCCTCCCTGGTTTGGCTCACCTCATTATAAAGCTAACATGATAAGCACTTAGAAGCCTTGCAGTTCTGCCAGAGCTCTTCTTCATGTCAACAAAGTGTGAAAGCCATTTAATTAGCTGGAGCAGCCTTGAGCATGATTTAGTTATTAAAAAAATTAAGGAGAGAGGAGAAAGTGGAAAAAGGAGAAGTGTATTTAATCTACAACTATGCAAATTGCTGGCTATTCCAGACATCTCTATTCTATTTAAAGAATGACAAAATATGGTAAAACAGTTCAGAATAAAAAAGTGGAATCCTTTTTGTACTTGAAGTAAACATTTGCAGAAGGTGGTTAGCTTTCATAGAGTAAAGGCCACTGAAGGAGAAAAGTTATCAATGGTCCCACCCTACAATACTGCAAGGCACAGTGTACCGACTGCTGAAATGACAGGCATGAGTGTTGTGAGGGTTACCAACCACTTTCTTATCAGAATTTAGACCTGGAAATAGTTCTTTCTTCTTTCCATATAGCATTTATTCATTCTTTCAGAATTCCATGCATACCAGAACAGCAAGTTCTCTTAACTGTAGAGCCACCTCTCCAGCCCCCATTGTTTTTATCCTTAAAGCATGTCTACTCTGATGGTGAGGTGGCTCATCTGTGAAAAGCCCTTGCCCCTACCAGCCTGACAACCTGAATTTGAGCCCCAGAATACAAATGGCAGAAAGAGAGAACTCAGATGTTTCAAGTTGTTTTCTGACCTCTACAAGCTTCATACACACACACACACACACACACTAGTACTTTAAATCTAATATTGTTCACTCAAGTTACTTTTGGTCTTTGTTAGCATAAAGCAAAATCACAGAAGTAATTTCTAAGTTGCAGCTAACATTACTTTTGTTTGTATCTTTTCCAGTTTTCTAAGCTCAATTTCCCAAGAAAAAGATTGAGAAACATTTTTAGTTTTTTTTTTTTCCCAAGGAGCACTTTCAAAACAAGCTATCTCATTCTCTATGTTTAACATAACTGTACCCATACTCACATGCATTTTTGTGTTTGCTTATACTATAACATGATATAAATTTAAATTGTTTTTGAAAAATGTATGTACATGTGTGTGCATTTTTGCATGTGTGTGTACGTCAGAGGATAGCTTTGTAGAGTCAGTTTTCTCCTCCAGCTTTAGGTGGGTTTTGTGACTTGAATTCAGGTCACTAGGTTTCATGGCAAGCATCTTTACCTACTGTGTCATCTCACAGGGGCCCAGATTTCAATTTTTTCAAGAGCCTTTTGTGGTTATCCTTAGACAAAAAACAAACATCAGAATCCAGGATCTTCTCAGTCTTTGTATATTTCTGAATAGTCATATAATGCATGCAGATTCACTCAACTATCTAAAGACAGGGAAGAATTATTGGTGCTTCATTATTGGATATAGGGATATATAATGGATATATATTATATGGATATATAACAGGATCATTATTGGTGAGTGCAGAGAAGAAAGCCTGTAGTGATGGACTCAAAACTTCACCTGGATACTTTTTTTCCTGCTTTACTGGCCATAGGCAAGGACAGAAGCACCCAATCTGTCAGCAGAGGTAGAATGAGCATTTCTAAGTGGTGGCTGCTATTCCGGTGGGAGGACCTCAGACATGTGAATTTCTATAACAATCTCTTTTTTTTAAAGATTTATTTATTATTATACATAAGTACACTGTAGCTGTCTTCAGACACATGAGAAGAGGGCATCAGATCTCATTATGGGTGGTTGTGAGACACCATGTGGTTGCTGGGATTTGAACTCATGACCTTTGGAAGAGCAGTCAGTGCTCTTACCTGCTGAGCCATCTCACCAGCCCAATCTTTTTTTTTTTTTTTTTTTTTTAAGTGATGGATTATCAAAAGAAGCCATACCTTGTCTTGTGGAGGGTTCTGCACTCCCCTGAGTGGGGCTACAGCTCTATGACATGACTATGAGTGTCAGCAATACTTGAAAGATCAGTATGTAGGGTTGGGATGTAACGTATTTATAGTGTACCTACCCACTCATATATGAGGGCCTGAGTTCAGTTTCCTTCATCACACTAACAAAGCGTGTTTGTAATACAGCTGTAATACCAGAGGAGGCCAAAGGATCTGAAATTCAAGGTCATCCTTGGCTACATAGCATGTTTGAGACCAGCCTGGGCTACCTGAACCTATTTCTAATGAAAAAAGAATGCAGAAAAGTCATGTATGGTGGTGGGTATAGCTGTGGTTTCAGCTACTTAGGATGCTGAGGCAGGAGACTCATTTGAGACTAGAAATTTAACATAACCGGGACAACACAGTAATACCCTGCCTCAAAAGCAAAACAAGACAAAACAAAACAAAACAAAAATAAACGTAACTAAAGATACACTGTAGAAGATATTATGAGAACAAAGATTACTGGAGACAGGAAAGCCCCGAGCACAATCTCCATTTTCACAGGCCCCTGATAGCATTTCTGTGGTACAGGAATGAGGCAAAATGATTGTTGTGCCTTGCTGGAGTCCCTGTTTCTGTCACCAACAGAGAAGTTGCCATGGTTACAGGTACCTCAGGGTTGCCCTCCACTTAGCCAGCCCCCTGTGACAGAGCTAATGGCTGAAATGCCTGTCAGGCACAGACTTGAGGAAAATGGGAAAGGCTCTAAGTGCTTTGCCCTGTGGGGTAGGGGCTGGAGGATGGGTGATCTGAGAGAATGGGATAGAATCCTACCCAGAATGGCTTAAAAAAAAAAAATCTATTGTAAGGAAAGAAAAGAAAGAAAAAAAATGAGAGGAAATTTGTTTCGTATGCTGTTCTGTGCATCCAGAAGAGCCCAGAGTTTGCTCCTGTATCATGAACTATCAGATCTGTAACAGGGCTGCAGAGTTGAGAAGTAGCTCACCTATAAAGGGTAGTTTAGAATGTAATAAAGGACAGATGTCAATCACTGGCGCTGGAGCAATGGGCCAGTCACTGAGGAAAGGGAAAGTTGGTTTCTTATCAGTCTCCTCCCACAAAAGGAAGTTTATAGTGGAGCAAATATGCAGATATGACCATCAAAACAAAATCATTACAAGAAATATGGATTCATAATTCTAATCCATAAAGCATGTTCCAAATGGAGGAGGTTGTAAATACCCCTCCAAGCATAAAGCATTAATACTTTAGCATGTAAACATTAGAGACATCTACATAGGAGAAAGCCCCATACATCAAAAATTAGAAATTGAACTTGGAAAGCATTCATTCATATATATATGAATGAATATATATACACACACATATATATTTCAATAAGAATTATCTTGTGGTAGTTTTTCTTTCAACTTGAGTGATTTAGAGTCACCTAGGAGATTGAGACACACCTCCAGTGTGTCCAGGAGGCTCTAAGCTGGCATAGAATAACTGAAGACTTACCCAGGACACGGATGTACTCATTATCGGAGTTGGGGCCTTGGGTGGAGTAAGGGACAGGAGATACCCTGAAACTGCCCGCTTTCTCCTCTCTGTGCATCCCACTTCCTCAAGCGCTCTGCCTTGCTTGCCCTCTCTGCCATGGACTGCATCCTCTGAGAACAGCAAACAAAATATCTACTTCTTCCCTTCTGATGTTTCTGGAAGGGGTTTTGCTTACCACAATGTGAAAGAAACTAATATTACTTAATGTATAAATAATACTTATAAACCAATTCATAAGTGATCAACAATCCAATAAAACTATAATAATTCTTTGAACAAAGAATATAGTAAGCAGGCAGTTTATAGAAAAATAAATACAAATGACACATATACATGCACCAAGAAACTTAACTTTACCCACAAGTAATGAAAATATAAATTAAAATGATAGCAAAATTTCATTATCCAATAAAACCTAGCAAAACTGAAAAGGAGGTTATGAGGCACAAGTTTGATTGGGTTTGTGGGGAAAAAAACACACTGTCAGTTGGAATATGCCATAAGGAAATTTATAGTAATTACACCAAGTGAAATGTAAGTATATCCTCAGCTAGAAAATCGAGTACCAAGTTATCTACTCTGAAAATATCATAGGAACAAAAGTGTAATGAATGCTATCATTTGCTGTAGAAATCTGTACTATTGCATGTGCAGGAAAAGCAGGATTTGGAACATTTGCAGGAAAATGCGCATTAGCTAATGGGCGTGCATTTTTCTTCACACTCACATATGAGTGGGCACTGTGCCGGTTGCTAAAGAGGAAGGAAGAATGACAAAAATAAGATAACACAAGGACTAAGTGTATGAACTAAGTACATTAATGGTGAGATCTTAGCACAACCACGAGAAAAGAGACGAAGGTGTAATTATTGGAGCAGGAGCAATGACTTTTAAGTGCTTGCAGGTGGTAAAGAAAGAGAAACACCAGCTTGTATTTAGGAAGGAAGCTGAATAGAAGTGTGAAGTTTTAAAATGTTCATTATATCCATATCTCATTTGCATATGAAGATAGAAAATATTTTATCTTTAGATGGTAGAAAAGAAATTTGGAATAGGGACAAGAAACTAAGTCGTTAAAAACCATAGCATTAGGGCTGGGGAGATGGCTCAGTGTGAAGGCTGGAGTTCAGGTCCTTGCAACCTCGTAGCCTTGGAGGCCACACGTAATCCCAGCACTGAGAAGGAAGAGACAGGGCACCCCAGGGCAAGCCGGCTAATTAGACTGCTGGAAGCAGCAAGCTCCACCTTCTGTAAGAGAGTCCTCAATAAATAAAGTGGAGAGTGACGGAAGAATATACCCAAGGTGAACTCTCAGCCTCTACATGTGTGTGCACACATATGTAGTCACACCTGAACACACGTATACCCACACACATTTGGATACACAAGCACACATTCAAGCACACTGTGCACAAATACAAACACACAAAGAAAAGAAAAAAATCACAGCCACAGAGGCAGGATGCCTTCAGAAATACATTCTTTTTGTGGTAAATGGGCTGATGTAGTGACCAGAAACCACACTTCTCTGATCCAGAGAGACTATTCTGGAAAGTAAGGGAGTGTGGAGTTGTTACAATGAACAAGTCCAAGGGTGGACTTTTATGTGGGGGCTGAGCTATGCTCCCAAGAGGGCTGCTTTTCTAACCGCTTTGGAAAACTGTATGTTTCTGTGGGAGAGTTTGAGTGCTCAGCCCTGGTTCCTGACACCCTCTGCCCGTGGATTGTGTGTGAGGAGAATTGTGTGTTACTGTCTTTCTGCCCATGATTACTTCTTTCTGATTTTTCACCTGCTTCACTAAGGAGGATCTGTGATAAGGACGACTAAGTATCAGATTCGGGGCTATTTAAGGTCGGTCTAGGAGCCAGACAGCTCAGGGTCACAGTGGCTACAGTGAATTCAGCTGGCAGCACCTTCCAAAGGCAGGTTTTCTGAGGCTGAGGTATCACATACTGTGGGAATTGTGCCAAGGGTATCTGCTGCATGCACTCAAGTCCTGTGAGAATGTAGAAGCCCATCGCCATCCTTCTGACCAAGGACCTGTAGGGAATGAGGCTTTGCACCTGTCTGTTGAAATGATCTTTTGAAAGAAATGCCTTTGGTTCAATTTATTGTGTGTCCAATATCATGAATGAGACCAAGCTCCCCAAGGCTTCACGGAAATGCACACAAGCAGCCTGGCATGCAGTTCTGAGTGGTTCCTTAGCACAGAAATGGGTGCTAGCTGACTTTTGGACTCAGGCTTTCTGCTGTTTGTTTTGCTTTTGTGTTTTACAGACTGTGCGAGACCATCTGTAGCCATCCCTTGCTGGCATGTCTTTCTCATTCCAAGGAAGTAAGATTCTGAATGTGACAGAGAAAAATACCAGAGCCAACAATTCTGAGAGATAAGTCACACTAACTGTATTTTGTGACCCTTAAAATAAGCCAGACTGGGGTTGCTTTTTCTACCTGATAATGATGGTTCTAAAGCAGCTCCAAGAGCTCTATAGCAGTGACTTAGGACATGGCTGTGGCAAAAGGCCTGATGACAGCAACTTGAGGAAGGATCGAACAGTGTAGCATGAGGGAGGAATGGTTACATTTTGTCTGTACTGGGGAAGTAGCTGATCGCTGGTGCTCCACTCTCTTTTTCCTTTTCTGTCAGCTCAGGACCCCAGTCCATGGGATGGTACTGCTCACATTCATGGTGGTCTTCCCTTATCCACTCAACCTCTCTGGAAATGCCCTCAGACAAACCCAGAGGTGTGTCTCCTAGTTGATTCCAAATTTAGTCAAACTGGCAAAGAAGATGAACTATTTTATTATTTTTATTTTCTGAGGCTGGAGATCAAACCCAGATGTCACATATACTAGGCATGGGTTCTACCACTGACACAGAACCCCAGCCCTGTCTTGTTTCTTTCAGTAGCCTGCTTACAAGTGCTCTTCAAGGTGCCCCTCCTGTTTGATGTGTGATTCTCAACCCTACTACATACTAGAGTCACTTGAGGACGTTTTAGGGACAGACAGTAGCATTTGTAGGACCCCCCTCTCGGGGACCCCCCTCAGGTCACGGGAGTCAGGGTATCCCAAGGAAACACTAGAGACCTTCTTGTTGCAAAAGCATGAGGCAGTTTAATGGCAGAGCTCCGGGCCGATGCGTACCTCACGCAGGAGGTAGAGTCATTGACCACGAGGCTCGAAAGCTAGGGGTTTTTATGGGGTACAGGTCAGGGGTTGGGGAGAATTGGCGCGGTTACACATGATTGGCTCATTTGAACATCAGCAAGGCAGTTACAAGTCAGCAGAATAGTACGTGTGAGCTAGGGAATTTCAGAGGCCGGGACTTATCAGGAAGGACAATACATCTGAGTGATGTACAACTTTAGGCACTTTAAAACTATGTCTTAATGAGGCCGGGGTTAGGGGTGGGGGAGGCGCTGTCCTGCCAGATGGCTGTTGAGCCAGCCAAGGCCAAGTTCCTGCAGTCCTCAGATAGCTGTTGAGTCGGCCAGAATAGCCAAGGCCAGTTGACTTTAGTTTCAAGGCGACCTGGGCTTGCTTTTTTAAGGCAGTTTTTTTTTTTTAACCTTAAGTTTTTACATTAAAAGAACCCTTTTATGTCTCACATTATTTGAACCTTGAATTTACACAATTTTCTTTTAAAGTTACATGAATCCCAGGCCTTAAATTTCATTTCCCTTCACATTCATTTCTCATTTGCTTTCTCATAGTCACCTAGGAATCCTGACTGAAATGGAGGTGCTGATTTGGTCATTCCCATTGTCTAACAAGCTTCCAGGTAACCTGAGGTTGAGGCTATTGAGAGAAGCCTATCGAGCATCAAAGCCCCTCCCCGCCTCCATGGAACAAACTAGTCACAGATGTCTTAGACCAGGGCTGGCCAGTGTTCCCCTTTATTCTCTCTCTCACATTATTCACAGAAGGAAACATTATTTCTGTGTACATGCTATTGTTCTCTTTCTGAATAGCTCACAGCAAGAACTCTCCTCTATTCAAGTATGTGGGATTATCTAAACCCTTGACTCAAAATGATGAATGATGAATGTAGCCTTAGGGAGGCAGTTGCTGATGTGAGGATCCATTTGGAGACCCAGAGATAGTAGCAAATTTATAAATCAAATTAATCCCTGCCCTCCCCCGCCATGTGTGTATGTGTGTGTGTGTGTTTTTTCAGAGGTCCACATCAGACATCTTCCTTACTCTCCATCTTAATTTTTGAGACTGGGTATCTCAGTGAGCCTGGAGCTCCCTGGTTCTACTAAGGTTGGCCAGTGAGCCCCAGAGAGCATCCTAATTTCACCTCCTCACATCTGAGATTATAGATGCATGACACCATGCCTGTCTGATTTGTTTGTTTGTTTGTTTTTTGTTTTTTGTGGGTTTTTTTTGGTGGATGTTGAGGATCCAACTTAAGTCTTCATGCTTGCACAGCAAACATTTTATTGAATGAGCTATCATTCAAGTTCCACAAATTATTTTTAAATGGAAGACATTTAGAGTACAGTAGATTCAGAATTAGGACTTCTCTTTCTGAGAAAATATAGAGTATTCTGGAAGTCAAGGCAGCTACACTTCCCTCTTTGGGATATCTTTTTTTTTTCCTAGGAAGATGGGTAGTAACCTATCAGAACTCTCCCCAATTTCTTTTCCCAAGAGAGTATTATGGGAGAGAGAGAGAGAGAGAGAGAGAGAGAGAGAGAGAGAGAGAGAGAGAGAGAGAGAGCCTCATGCCTGCATGACAAACATTCTCATAAACATTCTCATGTCTATTCTAGAAATCCTATCACGTAGGCCATTGTACCTTGTTATTTTATCTCCCTTTGTACCTGGTCTAGAAGCTTTTGCTTTTGACCATCTGTAAAGTTATATCTTTTGAAAGCTCCTATACATAAACAAACTCTTTTTTTTTTTTTTTTTGCCTTTTTCCTGTTGCCATCTTTTGTCATCGTAAATCCCAGGCCTGAGCATTGACTTTAAGGGCAGAGGAGTTGGTTTTCCTCCTGGTATTGTCTCAGTGGAGGCTGCTATGGAGGAACCTCCCAGCCTGACTTCTCTTTGTCCCTCCTTCTCTTTCACCCTGTGCCCTCTCAAGCTCTCACTCACCTAAAAGCATCAAGATGGAGTCATGTTACCTAAATAAGCCTTCTGACTCATCATGTGAAGGCTATATTCTATTCTTCCTTTTAATAATTCATAGGACTGACAGCTAAACATCAAAAGGTATTTCCCCAATTACAGAAATGTTTCATGATTGGATCTAAATTCCAAATGGCTGGCTTAATTGCTTTCCTTTCCTTTCCTTTCCTTTCCTTTCCTTTCCTTTCCTTTCCTTTCCTTTCCTTTCCTTTCCTTTCCTTTCCTTTCCTTTCCTTTCCTTTCCTT
>NC_034591.1:66045932-66047347 GCF_900095145.1 Mus pahari | reverse complement strand
CTTTACTTCTTTCCTTCTGACAGAGTCCTGCTATATAACCCAGGCTGACCCTGAACTTGGACTTCTCTTGCCTAAGTGCTACAATTACAGGTTTGTGCCTACTTGGAATGCAGAATTTTAATTTGCGTGTTGAATACTAACAGAAATGTTTTCTAAACTGTATTCATTTGCATTAATCAACCAGAAGAAGGAAGCTGTCATGAATAAAGCATGTTTTTTTAAAAATCCATGAACTAAAATGGTTTGGTTTCTGCAAGTACATTTCACAGACCTTAAAAGCAAACAATTGACTAATTAAGCCATAATGAATAGAACTTATTTTGGCTCAAGGAAGTGTTTAGATATTTTTGAGTCAAGTGTCTTGGCAGCGGACTGAGAGCACACATGCTCACAGTCTCCTGTGGCCTCTTCTTCCACTATATACCTTCGGCACCCCCAGAACCTGTATATTTAAAGGTAGCTCACCAGTTGTTCACCCTCATGTGTGCAGGAATTCATTTAAGGACTCTCTCCCCCTCCGTGGCCCTGACACGTGTCATTCTCCTCTCACATGTTCCCTCTTCCTTTTCATCCTTCGGCAGTAGGAATGCTTTCTTTGTTCAAGCCAGCCCAAGAGGAAAGCCCAGCCTGCTGAGTGCCCCTCACAACACTCATGAAAGGGAATTGCTGTGAGTGCCTTTGGCCCACAGTGCTCTCGGCATGTTACAGGAATCCATAAGTGAGGAACAAAGACGGCTGCTTAGTCTGTCAATCGTCTATTCTGATAATAGAACAACTCTGGATTCTCCCTAAACCCCACAAATCTTCCAGGGACAGTCCTAGTAAGACTCACCATGGTGATGATGGCCCCGAAGCCAAATACTGGCACAGGATTGCAACATGATTAAAGCAATCAAGGATGTACTGCCTTATGATGAGCTGTTACAAATTAGAGTGTGTGTGTGTGTGTGTGTGTGTGTGTGTGTGTGTGGTGGGGTGGTAGAGGATTTGGAAGCTTTCAGTGGCGATCTCAAGCTATAGCAAACTGTCTAACACAGTAACCATGGTTACTAATATTATTACAGCTAAATATCTATACACTTGAAATAAATCTGATTGTGCCAAGTTATGATTTTTTAATATACATTTTTTAAAATTTTATGTGTATGAGCATTTGGGTACATATGTGTATCACATGCATGCCGTGTCCCAGAGGCCAGAAGAGGGTTTCAGATCCTCTGGAACTGGATAGTTAGGAGCCACCACTGGGTGCTGGGAATTGACTACCACTTCTCTATAAGAGCATCAAGTGCTGTTAACCACTGAGCATTCTCCAACTCCCGTGCTATGTTTTTTTGTTTTTTAAAAATTTTTATTAGATATTTTCTTCATTTACATTTCAAATGCTATCCCAAAAGTCCCCTATACCCTCCCCC